>NC_041384.1:32265725-32309922 GCF_002162155.2 Triticum dicoccoides | reverse complement strand
TTGTTAGGATGCACTGCAAATTTTAGAACTGTTATTTTGGAACTCATTTGAGTGCAGAATAAAAATGCAGTCACGTTCAATGATCAGGTATTGTACACCCTCAAACGAACAAAAAATAAAAAAAAAACTGCAAAGCCAAATATCTTGGATTTCATATATAACACACAGCTAGCCCACAAAAAGGGAAAAAGTGCCATCAAAATATAAAATCATACATGGAAGATTTGAGCTTTAAAAAGCGTATATAAATTCCATGTGAGAAATGATTCAAAAACTGAAAATGTTAAAGATCAAAAAAAGAATTTTCCATTATCAAAATATAATAAAAATTCCTTGACATAAAAATACAAATGCCATGATCCAAATATTAAAATTGCTATGCTTCTGCATTTTCTTTGTTATGATCTCAATAATCAAAATGCCATGATCCAACTAATAAATTTGACATGCTATTAATAATAAAAATTGAAGAAAATATGCCCTAGAGGCAATAATAAAGTTGTTATTTATATTTCCTTATATCATGATAAATGTTTATTATTCATGCTAGAATTGTATTAACCGGAAACTTAGTACATGTGTGAATACATAAACAAACATAGTGTCCCTAGTATGCCTCTACTTGACTAGCTCGTTAATCAAAAATGGTCAAGTTTCCTAGCCATAGACATGTGTTGTCATTTGATGAACGGGGTCACATCATTAGAGAATGATGTGATGGACAAGACCCGTCCGTTAGCTTAGAATAATGACCGTTTAGTTTTATTGCTATTGCTTTCTTCATGACTTATACATGTTCCTCTGACTATGAGATTATGCAACTCCCGAATACCGGAGGAACACCTTGTGTGTTATCAAACGTCACAACGTAACTGGGTGATTATAAAGATGGTCTACAGGTGTCTCCGAAGGTGTTTGTTGGGTTGGCATAGATCAAGATTAGGATTTGTCACTCCGTGTATCGGAGAGGTATCTCTGGGCCCTCTCGGTAATGCACATCACTATAAGCCTTGCAAGCAATGTGACTAATGAGTTAGTTGCGGGATGATTCATTACGGAACGAGTAAAGAGACTTGCCGGTAACGAGATTGAACTAGGTATGATGACACCGACGATCGAATCTCGGGCAAGTAATAGACCGATGACAAAGGGAACAATGTATGTTGTTATGCGGTTTGACCGATAAAGATCTTCGTAGAATATGTAGGAACCAATATGAGCATCCAGGTTCCACTATTGGTTATTGATCAGAGATGTGTCTCGGTCATGTCTACATAGTTCTCGAACCCGTAGGGTCCGCACGTTTAACGTTCGATGACAATTTGTATTATGAGTTATGTGATTTGATGAACCGAAGTTTGTTCGGAGTCCCAGATGAGATCACGGACATGACGAGGAGTCTCGAAGTGGTCAAGACATAAAAATTGATATATTGAAAGGTTGCATTTGGACATCGGAATGGTTCTGGGATGTTCGGGCATTTTTTCGGAGTACCGGGAAGTTACCGGAACCCCTCGCGGAGTTAATGGGCCTTCATGGGCCCTGGTGGAGAGAGGAGGCAGCGGCCAGATGGAGGCGCGCGCCCCCAAGCCCAAATCAAATTGGACTAGGGTTGCCCCCCCCCCTTTCCTTCTCCCCTCTTCTCCCTTCCCTCCTTCTCCTAGTCGGAATAGGAAAGGGGGGCCGAATCCTACTTGGACCGAGAGTCGAAGTAGGACTCCCCCCTTTGGCGCGCCCCCTCTAGGGTTGGCCTCCTCTTCCCCCCTCCTTTATATACATGGGAGGGGGGCACCCCAAAGGTACACAAAAGTTTCTCTTAGCCATGTGCGGTGCCCCCCTCCACAGTTACACACCTCAGTCATATCGTCGTAGTGCTTAGGCGAAGCCCTGCGCCGGTAACTTCATCATCATCGTTGCCACGCCGTCGTGCTGACGAAACTCTCCCTCGCCCTCAACTGGATCAAGAGCTCGAGGGACGTCATCGTGCTGAACGTGTGCTGAACACGGAGGTGCCGTACGCTTTGGGTCGTGAAGACGTTCGACTACATCAACCGCGTTACTAAACGCTTACGCTTTCGGTCTACGAGGGTATGTGGACACACTCTCCCCGCTCGTTGCTATGCTTCTCCTAGATAGATTTTGCGTGATCGTAGAATTTTTTTTGAATTACTACGTTCCCCAACAAAAATACCATGCTATTAAAAATAAATTTCCATGTACATATCAAATTTTACGATGAGAATGATTCAAAAACTGAAAATGCTATAGAGCAAAAAGGAATTGCCCATGATCAGAAGAGAATAAAAATCCATGGCATAAAAATAAAAATGCCATGATCCAAAGAAAAAAATTGCCATGCTACAATATTTTCTGCCTTGATCACAATGGTGAAAATGATATGATCCAAATAATATAACTACCCTATTAGTAGTAAAATGTCATGCTCTTCAGAACTTTCATGGTCTAAAGAAATAAAAATGTCATCATTTTAATAATAAAAAATAACATAGAATAAATAAATAAAAATGTGATGTTACCTACACTAAGACTACCATGGTCTGATTAAATAAAAATTCCATGGTCTAAAAAAAAAATCTATGATCTAACTGAGAAAAATGCCATGGTCTAAAATAATAAAATGCCATCGTTTTAATAATAAAAATGCCATAGTCTAAAAAAACTTAGAATGCCATGCTACCTACACTAAACTACCATGGTCTAATTAATGAAAATGCCATGGTCTAACAAATAGAAGTGCCATGATAGCTTTGTCATGTGAACATATAGTTTTTTTTAGGAAATTTGGTTCTTTTCGAAAAATATGTCAAATTAAAAGAAACCATGGCAACTAGTTTGACATGGCAAAATGTGGAGGGGACAAATATTCTATGAAGAGTTTTGTAATGGGCATTATACAAGAAATTGCCCATGAGGCAAGACCCTATAATACACACATTAGCATATAGAGAAAAACACAAGTTTTGAGTCAACAAAAGCAAAAACAAAAAATCATACTTCAATGTGGAATATATGGCAAAGAAAAATTGCCAATGGCAAAATTTTGCCAGGGGACAAAACATTGTTGTCCTTGGTGCTTTCGCTGGGAATTCCGTCCGAGCGAACGTTCGCCAAGTAACATTTCCGTTTTTTAAAGGGAAAATAACTGATACTACTACTAGAAACAAACCAGTGGACTGTAAGCTGCGCTGCCTATCCTTCCACGGTTTCCACCTACCCACCGGTCAGCTCAGTCCACGGCACCGGAGCATGCTCTCCGTCGGCGGCCGCTTCCAGGGCGGAGCTCCCCCATGGCGACGGCCCCGGCCACGCTCGCGCCTGGCGTCTCCGCCGGCCTCCAGCAGCGGCGCCGGCGACTCCGAGTTCGACCCTCGATTTCACCGCTCCCTTTCTTGAATTCCTGCCGCAATTTCTCATTTTGATGGAAACGTGTCTGGCTCCTGCAGAAAGGCCAGACCTTTGCTCGTGGAGAGGTACCGCGACGGCGCCGCCAAGAGGTCTCTTCTCTTCTGAAATCCATGTGTTTGCTGATACGCCTGACTGAATTTGTTTGCTGATACGCCTGACTGAATTTGTTTGCTGATACGCCTGACTGAATTTGAAGAGTTATCATGTCTGTATTTGCGACGAGTTTCTCATCGTCTGATTGATGTGGCGAACAGGTATATGTTGGACGGCGACTCTAAGCTGCAAGTTCACTGGGAGAAGCATGATGAATCTTCGATGAACACTGTCGAAGATGAAAAGGCGAATTCTTCGATTCCCCGGGCTGTTAGTGATTTTGTGCTTCCAGCAGGTTTTCCAGGTGAATGCTGGTATCCCTCTGTGGTTTGGTTATGCATCTATGCATTACTTTTGCTCTTTGTCATGGAGTATGAACTGTGGAGGTTCAGGTTTACAATCTAGGAAATGCAGTGATTGAGGTGTTTTCTAATCATAATGCAGCAAACAAATTGTTTTGCTAGTTCTCTCAGTATGCTGCATAAGAGGTCATTATTGCAATTTGCAAAGTTGCAGACTGACACAATGTCTGAAACTATATACCAATTCTCAAACCTATAACTCTCTGCTGTCCCTCGTTTATATTTCAGAATCTGTCTCGGATGATTACCTGCAGTACATGCTATTGCAATTCCCCACAAACGTGACAGGATGGATCTGTCACACGTTGGTTACATCAAGTCTTCTGAAGGTATCCCATAATCTATTAATCAAGATGTTTGCAGAAGTAAACAATGTTGTAGTGACTGAAAAGATGGGCTGATACATCTTACGTGATGTGGTATATGATCATATGGATTGCATTATTTGATAGCTCCGAAATGGCTTCAAGATTTTGCCACGTGCTCTCAAACAATCGTAGTCTGAAAAGACTTCCAAGTCATGATCTTCAATTATTATGTCAAAACTGATGATTAGCTGATCATAGATTGGCACAGGCTGTAGGTGTTGGGTCCTTCACAGGAACTTCAGCAGCTGCTGCTGCCGCTGCTATCAGGTCATTACCATCTTTGTTATGTTTTATAGGCTATTAAGAAACCCGGAACTTTAGTATTAATTTATGTTCTTTGGAAGACAAAGAATCTTCGTATAAGTTTTAGCTTAGTTATGTTTCATCCTGATTTGATCACTATTATTATATTTGTATACACAACTCATGTCTTAACCAAATAATGTATCAACAATTCAACATACCAGAGGGCACATACCAACATGCTAACAGTCAACAAGAAACATGAATGCAAGTGGATCAGCTCATTTTATGCTCGTGGTTAACTCACCTACTTTGTATTTGCTGATGTAAATCCTCTTCTGTAGATGGGTATCAAAAGATGGCATCGGAGCTTTTGGGCGTCTTCTTATTGGTATGATTATGCCTGACTATTTATTCAGAATATTTTGTCCTGGAATATCAATGAATGACTTGTTTTAGGTGGACGATTTGGAACACTTTTTGATGATGACCCAAAGAAGTGGCGGATGTATGCTGATTTCATTGGGAGTGCTGGAAGGTTCATGCACTAACTCTGTTAAATTATAACAGCAAATGTATAAAATCAAGTGAAGAAGCAAAACCCGCTTAATATCATCTATTTATCTGTGCAATATGGCAGCATCTTTGATCTCACCACTCCTCTCTATCCTGGCTACTTCCTCCCACTTGCATCATTGGGGAATCTTGCAAAGGTATATTGAAAGCAGCACATGTGACTAAAGCCTGACTCGAACTTTGTAGAGAGCTCCCTTAGAAAATGATTTGACTCTGGACTTCTTAAGCAGGCTGTAGGAAGAGGATTTAGAGATCCTTCCAATCGTGTTATCCAAAATCACTTCGCAAAATCTGGAAATCTAGGGGAGATTGCTGCGAAGGTACTAGCTATTTCAGTACTCTTCTCTCTAATAGTCAGTTCAGTGTCCTATTGTTCAGTCAATTCTGTGAAACCGCAGAAAAATGGTACTAGTTGTATAGGAAAAAAAATTATTATGAGTATCCAAGAGTTCCTTTGGAGTTTCATGATCAAATGGACTTAAAACTTCTTCCATTATGCACCAATCATGTTTTTTGGTTCATTACTAAAAGATCTTGCTGAATAATTTTGCAAAATTTTCACCAAGCAAATGTTATGTTTTTTTCAGGAGGAAGTATGGGAAGTAGGAGCTCAGCTGGTAGGCCTTTCTATAGGTGTACTTATTCTGGTAATACTATTTATTAAGTTCTCTTTATTTGTAATAACCAACCTCCTTCAAGTATAACAACCTTGAACTTTCCTCACTGTTTGTATTTCATTCCAGGACACGCCAGGTATACAGTCTTCATACTTAACTCTTACTCTGACATGGCTGGGTGTTCGTCTTCTGCATCTTTGGTTTCGCTACCAGTCCCTAGTAGTTCTCAAGTTCCGCACAGTAAGGTGCTGGACTTAAATTATGTTTGCTCAATTTAATAAAGCTCCATGTTTGCACTTTTAGACCATGTATTTTCACCCATATACACAAGTATATAATATTAGTGTACTGGTTTTTAATTCATTGCCTTTATACCCTCTTCATGTCTATTGGTAGGTTAACCTAAAACGTGCTCGGATTCTTGTGAGGTCACATGTTGCAAATCATACAGTTCCTGGTGACATGTTCTTCACTTCTTGATTTTGCGTTTTTTTTTTCTTGGTTGCTTTTGGAAAAATTGTTGATACTTGTTTTATCCTTCTGTTCTAGGCTATGTTGCTTGCAATGAGGAAGAGAATATTTTAACATGGGAGAGATTCTTGCAACCCCGAATTTCTTTTGGTGTGCCCATGGAGAGGATGCTCGGTGGAGAGGAATCCACTCACATGGACATGGTTTGTATCTTTAGCAATTTTTTTCTTTTATGGTATGAGTTTTCGGAATGCAAAACTGGGAAGTTGTTTCTTGACTTCATCATTACAATGTTTTTTGTAGTTGAGCTTCCTTGGTAACTAGTAGAACTGAAGGGACAAAAGGGAGTTTGCTTTGTTAAATATCTACATAGCGATATGTATAGTCGTAACAATTGTTTAAGGACTTGTCCAACACCTAATTTCCAATGAGGCACTGGCATCGATTTGCACCCAGTTTTAAACGTAAAAATGCAACATCAAGTGGAACTCACAGCCAGAATCTTGTAAATTTGCCTACCACGCCAAGCTGCGAACTTCTCCCCATTAATGCAGTCATTTCACAATAGTGTCGTGAAGTAAAATATCTTGCATCAAAGACAATGCAAAATTAGTCAGTGTGAGCATAAACCAGCTGTATCATAGTCTGGTAGAGTTGAAATCACCAGAGCCATTTGCTGGTGGTTGCCTTGCAGTTTCCGAGTGGTACTTGCAACCAATTTCATAACTCCACATATGGCTTTTGGTACCACTTGCTCATGCGTGTTCTGAACTCCCAAAACAGGTGAATATGCTGCTGAAGCTATACAAGAATGAGAAGTACATCCTCTGTGTTGAGCAGCTTGGGTCAGAAGAGGCAACATACCTGGTTACATTCAAGGTAAAGTAC
Organism: Triticum dicoccoides; assembly: GCF_002162155.2. NCBI lineage: Eukaryota > Viridiplantae > Streptophyta > Magnoliopsida > Poales > Poaceae > Triticum > Triticum dicoccoides. The sequence goes on along the minus strand of NC_041384.1, from coordinate 32,302,878 downwards.
TGCTAAACATCGGTGTATGGAAATAATTATGCATCATGTATCAACAAATGCATGCTTGTTTTCAGGAGGCGGCAACGAGCATGTCGGTCCTAAGGAGCCTATGGCAAGCCCACTGGCTTCACCAAAATCGACTGAAGGAGGACGACGTTTTCGCCTGGCTAGAAGAGAGCCTCGCTGCATTGGAGGATGGGTTTGCAAACTTCATCAAACAGATGGAGGAAGCTGGCTGGGATCAAAGCCAAATCTTCTTGAAGGTGCCAAAAGAACCTGTCTTGGTGTTGGAACACCTTGACCAGGAGGTGTGAGATGACAGATGGATCATTTTTGGGGTTTGACCAATGCTAACCAAATCAGTTCCAACCGAACAACAAACTGAAGCTCAAAGCCTCTGATGGTAGATGCTTAGTGAGCTAGTAACAGTCTACAATGAAAGAAACATTGTTTGGCATGTGGCTCAATGTTTTGTACTGTCAAAAACAGAAATTCACGGTTAATCTAGCATCACTCAGCAGTCAGTATAGTGGCATATTGGTGGATTTCTGACCCAGTGACATAATCTCAGGCATTCACATGATGGCACACTGTTGTCCAGTTGCTATAGTTAGTTACTTTGCTTAGACATACCATTTGTGCATATTAATTGCTTAACTTCATGGACAAGAAGCAGACAACAAACACTGAAACACATATGGCAAATGGTCAGTAACTTGTGTTCGAAACTGCATTCAAGCAACTGAGTAGAAGCAGATATAAGGAGGCATATATACACATATTTTAACCCCTAAAGCACACCAGGATGCAAAAGCAACACATACCTAATTCTAAATGTTTGTTGCTTAAGATGGCTGTGGCATACTGCCATAGTACCACAAGGCTTCAGCACATCAGGATTCAAAAGCAACACAAAACTAACTCTGTTTGTTGCTTAAGATGATCGTGGTATACTACCACAGGGCTTCAGCGTGTTAAGCTAGGACTAAGACGGGAGATGGTACCCAAAATGAGCTCCAGCAGCGGCTGTCAATAGGTTCTTTCTGCCAAAATAGCTGCTGCACTAACTACATCTATATCATCAAGCTTTGGATTTGCCCTTTCCCTTTGCCGTATGAGTGAAGCGAGTCTTCTTCGCCTTCTTGCTCTTTCCACCACCACCATCCGAGTCGTCACCACTACTGTTGTCGTTCTTGCCATCTGGTTTCTTCCGTGAACCTGACCCGTATACATATTCCTTGACCTTCTGGCTGGTCCTCTCTTCCGTTGGATCGATGTCATTCTTTGGTTTCCAAATGAAAATGGACCTGCATGGACAGAACCTCGTAAGGGTGAAGAAGATCTAGCATTGGTAGATATGATGCTGGGTAAATACAGATCGAATGGTCTACCTTGAGCTTCCTGTGGCTAGGATATCATCTTGAGGATGTAGCTTGTTCACTGGGCTGATAGTGGTTATGTCGGGGTCCATCACCTCGGCCAGAAGTTTCCCAGTGCTGGTGTCTATGAAATCAATGGGATGTAGAGCAACCCCATTGTAGTTTTCACTTATGTAACGACCAATAACTGCAACTGTTTCTGAGTAATCCTGCAGAACAATAACATTTCATATCAAAGTTGGCATGTTGCTTTTTGCAACTTGGCAACAAAAACAAAATGGAAGGAAAAAAAAGGGAAACAATTCATAGCTAGAACTGAACCTTTGGATCCCACTCTGCTTTGAAGGGAGTCAAATGACGATTGAAATCATGGCTGTGAACAATTTCTCTACTTGGGGATTCCAGGTTACCAAAAATATAATCCCAAACACGAATTCGATTGTCCTGACATGTTGTCATGATCTTATTCCCACTTCGTGGAGAAAAATATCCTGAATTAACAACCCGTCCATGAGCAAGGCTGGCAAGAGCGGACTTGGGATCAAGTTTCCTTGTATCCCAAATACGGGCCTACAATCATAGAGTGATGTGAATTATTAGATATCGGGTAAAGAAAGGGATTTGTATGTATGCATAGCAGAGCACACTCACAAAGTGGTCATTCCCGCTGCTCAGAAGAACTTCAGGTTGTGCAGGGTTGCAATGAAGGCCAGTTACCTTGCTACCTTTTTTATGTATAAGAACTGGTTGCCCAATTCTTTCCTTCGACCGTCTATCCAATCTGCAAGAATTAAGGTGTAAAACATACATATAGCTAACATGCAAGATACTCTGATACGGCAAAGGCGTATATGGTATATGTCACATATGACAATGTACAGTCATATCTCTGAATCACATATGGCAGTATACGTCTATATCTTGAACTCAAATAAAAATAGAAACTCATCACTGATAACTTCATTTGGAATTGAGTTCCCAAGAAAATGCATGGAATAAGCCATATTCACATCCAAGTCAACAGTTTCAAAAGAAGCTGCATATACTGCATGTAAGCTATTAATTTCAGAGAAGGTATGAAAAAGCTCCTGGGGATACTCATTTACTCACAAGTAAAGAAACCCAAAACTATCCGCCACCAAAAGAAGACCTTTCTCGGTGTTTAAGTCCATCCCATATATCATGCGCCAAGTGCTTGGACCCTGTTAAAAGCAACAAACAGGGGTGATTAAATCAAGTCCAAAGTGGATGCCAAAAAAAAATTCAGAACTATGCAAAGAAATGTTCACCTAACACAGCACAAGATGTATAAAGATAATATCAAAATGCAATGTGTACAAAATCCATTTTAGCGCAGCAATCTGTATAAGCTTGATCAGAAAGCAATGGGGAAAACTTACACTCCAACCATCTGGGTTAAGATTTAACAAGGGCGAGCCAATTCCAGTGTCTAAGTCTGTGCTGCTGATAGTCCCATCAGACGAAGCTGTGTATAGCACTCCATCATTGGCGGTGTCGAACCTGAATAAGATCATATCAAATTGCCACATTTCACCCTTGGAGAACAGAACTGATAATAGCCATCAAGCTAATGCTCTTACTTCATACTGTTCAGAATGCAGGAGTGCACAGAATCATAAGTGATCTTCTCATGCAACTTAACATAATCCCAAATGCCTAGTAGCCCTTTCTGTAGAAGAAAAAGAAAGGGGAAATTTTTAGTCACCTAAAAATACCTGCAATGTGACCATACTTACAAGGAACTAAGTGGACAACACAGCCAGGTGGTAGGACCGTAATACCTTGTCTCCTGATAAAAGCACATTGTTCTTAGTTGGATGAAATTCCAGGCAGGTCACACGTCTTTGGTGAAACTTTATGTTGCCACACTCCAATTGATTAGGTACCAGAAACCGAGGCTTAACCTAAAATTAGGGAGAGGAATTTATTTTAAACATAATTTGTACTAGAGAAAGCAGTGATATTTAGTGCTGCAACTGATAATGATGCGGAAAAAGGACAGTGGTCATCAACTCACGCACCATGGAGATCTTGCCTTTGACTTGACTCTGGAAGACATAATCCAGTGAAGTGTTTGTGTTCCTTCTAGGGGCTGGGATAACACCATGCTCCATTGCTACCCTGTGTGGGCAAGTCAAGGTCGTATGGCCTGCAAAGTGCAAACGGCGAAACCATCAGTGACCCTGAAAGTCTCCATCCATGCCAAGCTTTCGAGTAGTAAATGCCAAATGCATAAGTTACTATTAAACACTCAAAAGGAAACAGCAATCAGAGATTCATGTCTGCAGATACATGAGAAAATGGTATGTGGAGGTTCATCAATACTGAACTATTTTTATCCATCTTATCTCAATAGAAACGCAGACTTTTTTTCAGAACTATCTGGAACAAGCAGTTAGTCTAAAGTCTAAACTCCAGTGAGTATGCACACAAGGAAGTACTAATTCATAAAACAGAGTTCCTGAGCTGTCCTCTTCTCACTGGGATATATACTGCTAGTGTCTACTTCCCAGAGCACAAACGAACAAACAAACAAGCAAGCAAGCGTAGTTACGGATATCAGGACCTGGCATCTTGCATAGGAAGCAAGGCTTCATGGGGCAATCGATGTACACCGCGCCCTTGAACCCTGCCTCATGCCCTGTCTTCTTGCACACCTGCAACCAGACATAACAGAGCACACATCAAAATTACTACAGTAAAAGAACACTCAAAAGTTCAGACACCATCAAGGATAAAAAATTTCCCAACAAAGAAGCTTGAAACGATGCTCAAGTGGGCACATCCTAAATTAGTCCTGATAAATGCAGAATGAAGCAGCCATTTCCACAGCAAACGCAAGGGGAAGCAACCGCCTCTGCTCTGAACTGAACTCCCAAAACATCCGCGGAGGCTAAGCGACTGCGGCACGGAACTTCAGCCCGAAATCTCGGAAATACACATTCTTTACGGGAAATCGTGGACAGCGCGTGGCAAAATCGGGAGCAAGATGCTCCGAGAAAACAGGGGAAACCCCGGCGGCGGCGGCCGGCCGGAAACTACCTTGCAGACTTTCTTGAGGCTGATGGTAATCGGTCCCTTCCTGCCGCCCCTCCCCGCTGCTGCGGGGGACTTCCTGGCCGCTGGCTCGTCGGCGACCGCCTCTTCCTCCTCCTCTTCGGAACCCTCGACCTCCATCTCCTCCTCTTCCTCGTCGCCGCCGTCGTCGTCAGAGGAGGACGAGGAGGAGGCGTCCTGCTGCTCGTCGGAGGACTCGTCGGCCGCGCGGCGGCGGCTGCGGTTGTGGACGAAGCGGGCGCGGGCGGGGGCGGCCATTGTGGGCCCCGTGTGTCGGCGAGGCGGCAGAGGGGGGCCTGGGGAAGCGGGAAGAGCGAGGGGAAGGGAGGAAGGTGTGTGGTGTGGGACGGCGGGGAACCAAAGCGGTTGGGTGCTTGGGGTCGGTTGGGCTCGCGCCGGTTGGGCTTGTGCAAGGCAGTGATCTAGGGCACACCTTGGCTGGCTTTCTCAATAAAAAATTGCTTATATTTCCTCTGTACAGGTTTATAAATCTCACTTATATATTTTATCAAAATTTTAATTATAGATTTAACTAGCAAAATATAAGTCATACGTCATAAAATTCATATCATTGAATTTGTATTCGAAAGAAATTCTGAATTGTATTCTTTTTATACATATACTGCCTTAGTCCGAAATTACTTAAATTAATTTAATTTTTATTCAGAAGAATGTATCTAGTATTTAATTAATTAAATTTAGGGCCAGAGTACGACACAGTATATGAAGGGGGCTAATAAACCTGGGCAAAGGGGTGCCTTGCAAATAAAGTTTTGTTGAAATTTTTTTTCCTAAAAAGAAGTGTGGTTGCAAAAAAAAGATTATTAATCCAAAGCAAAGTACCACGGCAACAAATAACAAAAAAAATCAATTGCGACAAATACAAAATAGAAAATAAAACTAAAATAGGTAAAAGAAAAAAGTTGACTAAAACCTTAGAAGAGATGGAGGCATCTCTATCTTTATCTTTACTACCTCCCCTTCATCCAACCTTTCTCGTATGATAATCAATCACCTTAATTTACTAATCTTCTGAACCAATTTCACTTTAATTTATTATCAAACTTCTCATCACAATATTAATGTAAATCACAGTAGGATTTGATAAACATATTTACACAATTGCATTAATATGGGTAGGTAAATCACAAGTTAACGTACTACCCCTTCCATCTCAAATTACTTGTCGTTCAAATGGATGTATCTAGCACTATTTTAGTGCTACCGAAAAAGGCTTTACGCCCCGCTTTATATATAAAGCACCAACCACGAGCGACAAGTAATTCGGGATGGAGAGAGTATAATTTTTATATCCTGTTGCAATGCACGGGCATTGTCCTAGTTGAATATAAAAGGTGGCAAAAGTTGTGTTTGCTTAGTGTCCCATGATAGCCCTTCTAAAAAAAATGGTTGTCTATCATATTTTTGGTCTTTGTTTGGTTTCTTGTGAAAAAATGATTGCAAGTGAGCATGAAGGATTCCTTGACAGAAAATTCACAAGCTAGTTCTTGCCAACATTAGCTAGGACCAAAGGGGGCATAAACCAAATATACCCTGAAAAAAGTTATATCACCTAAACTTATGTTGACATATGTATAAAGTACCCTTTTTGCCTCCTCATGTGAGTACACGCGCAGTTAGGGTTTCTCGACCTCCCGTCGGTGCCGCCATCGGTTTGCTTCGTCTCCAGTGGCCTTAGGTCCATGGAGCGAGTGGTGGACCTCGGGCCTTGCTAGTGAGAGGATTCCTACTTCATTGTAGGTGCTTTTTCAAGGTCGATTAGGGTTTCTGGCATGCTTAGAAAGGCATGGTGGCGGCAGCTCCCTGAAGATAGAGTAAAGACCTCCCCGCCTTGCCCCTGTTCCAGTGGTGCGTCTAGCATCATCGTAGGGCGTGTGAAGGTGTGCCTCCGACAAATCCTGTGGGCTTCAGTCGGTATTGGTCTATGATGGATGTCCGTGGATCCATTCTTTCTTCGTGTGTCTATAAGTTGGATCCTTCCGATCTACGCAGTGACAATTGATGTTTTAGTGCACTGGTCATGTGGGGCCTTAGTACGGCGTCTTTCCAAATGTCTATTACAACAAGTTTTTCCGGCTTTGGCGAGGCAGGGGCAATGACGGCAGCGCTCCTTCGGCTCGCTCCGGTGGGTGTCGTCGCTAGGTGGTCTACGAATCTGGATATAATTTTTATTATTTTTTATGTTCTTTGTACTGTCATGACATGTGATAAATAGATGGGAAATTTTTCCTTCAAAAAATAATAATAATATGAAGTGTTTGCATTTACGATAACTTGATAAAGATGTTCCTGTAGGCGGCTCATTCGACCGCAAAGGCAATGACTAATGCCGGACATGCGAATGTGACGACTTGTTTGCATGCATGAGAGATGCCAGCCAAATATCACATCCGCTGACTTGGTCTCCCTGAACCAGTTTGGCGACAACAATTTCTTCGACATCTCCCTCTACCATAGCTTGAGTTCCTGCCAATGTCGGTTAAGGGACGACCTAGGTGCATCAAGCGGTCGTGTTGCGCGGCCAACATGATAACCCTAGATGCAGGGACCCTTACGGGACTTTTACAAAATCTCCTTCTAACTAACCCCTCCTGATTTTGGGATGGGATGGGCCCCATCCTCTCCCAATCTTAAATCTTATTGGTCCATAGTTGATAGTCCGTTAAACCCATAGAAGAACTCCCCGTTGATGTAGCATTACTCATGCCGCAGTGTCTAAGCAAGCTCAAGGCATTGGGTGGCTGTGCTAGAACAAATGTCAAGATTTTCTCAAATTAATATTGGACCAACACATGTTCTAGCCACCTACCCTATTGTTGAACCACCTTGGCGCGCCTTCATGCCCGGTTGTCGCCATACCTAGGGCACATTTGGTCCATTTGTCGTGTTCATATTGTTAAACCATTAGAATGTTAAATTGTTAGATGAGTTAAAAATATACATAACTGGAGTAATATATTAAAAACTTATTAAAAAACTCAGCATGACTTTCACTAAAAGTGAATCAAATTGGGTGCCAGAAAATTGGTGAATCAACATTTCATCAAAACATTGACACTTATGTACATTTTCCTGAAAAAGAAACCACACAACGCAATACACATATCACAAAAAAATTCCTTGGCTTGATGGTTGTTACCACATGCATGTCATACACACATAATCATTCATACATACATGAAGAAATTGAAAACAATGTGAAGTCTTTTCATATGATGACGTGGCTCCTATCCATGCTTCAAGATTTGTGCTACGAATCGGACGACAACCAATGCGTTCACGCCCAGAGACAAAAATCTAACATGAGATCTTTAGTGTTTCGGTAAATTAGCAAAACAAGAAGGGTCTAACATGACATCACCCCTCTGTTTGTGGTCCTCACGTTGTCAACTACGCTCGCTTCCTTTGTCAACGTTGTCTCGTGTTGTTTGTCCAGCCCAAAACCACGTTGCCACACCCAGCCCCGCTTCTGATGTATTGACAAGAGCAACTAATTAACGAGTGCTCCTTTGGGAGCCTCGCAACGATCAGCGTCATTTGGCGCGTTCTCAGCCATTCGCCACGTGTCGTGCTCTGGGCGCTTCCTTCGGATTTTATTTTTTAATTTTTCTGCACGTGTTTTTCGGCTTTTTAAACGGTTTTTTCTCTGGGTTTTTCCGACGTTTCAGTTTTCTACCGGTCTTCCTTAGCTTTTGGGTAAAAAAATCGTTTTTTTTTGCGCGAATAAAACGAGTTCTCTTTTCTGGATACATTTTTCGAGACGTCATATAAGTACACGGTAAAGTTTGGATGGTATGTATAGAAATTTCTCTATTGTGTGTTGATAGTACATGTTACATAGAGGAAGGAACAAAAATCACACTTTTAAGACTCAATGCTCACTACTTATTTCCATGATCATTTATAAATGACGGTGCACATGTCAAGCTTTAATCCACGCATCCACAAAGCCCATCATGGTCGCCTCTGATTCTCCACCCTCGAGTAGAGCCTCATTCGCCTGCGGCATCACCGCTAGAGTCCGCTCTCGGAGCACCCTCCCGCCCTCCGAATCCATCATCCACCTGACCTTTTTGGCAATCTCCTTTGCCTCCACCACCTCCTTGTCTTACCCTTCCATCACAACAGCCAACTCCATCTCTTTCTCGAGGAACACCGCATTCATCTTTTGCTCCGCGTACAATGGCCAGGCCAGCATAGGCACACCTGCCATAGTAGACTCGAGCACCGAGTTCCACCCGCAGTGTGTCACAAAACTTCCCACAGCATGATGTGCTAGAACGTCACCTTGTGGTGCCAGTGGCGTAGCTAGGGGGTGGCCAGGGTGGTCCATGGACCACCCTGGAATTTCCCCATAGCTTGTATATAGTGTAGTAAAAAAATATTTCTTTGAAAATAAATAAACTTATGTAAATATTTCTATTGATGGACCATCCTGATTTATTGGGCTGGCTACGCCACTGTGTGGTGCCCATGACTTCACAATGAGGCCCCTGCCCTTTGTCCGGTCCAGGAAACCCTTCGGAAGCAGCACATCCAAGTCCGGCTCTGTAGTCGTGTCATCGCTTGGCGGGCTCCGCACGACCCAGAGGAACCTTTGTCCACTAGCCTCCAGCCCGGTTGCCACTTCCCTTGTTTGTTTGGCACTGAACCGGCCGAGGCTGCCAAAGTAGAGGAACACCACACTGGTCTTGGGTTGCGTGTCCAACCATGCGAGGCACTCGTCTCCACGCTTCACGCCCACCTCCTCTGACTTGACTAGCGGCCCAATGCAGTAGACTGGGGGCGTCTAGAGGCCAGCTGGGGCGGAGAGCCCCGCGAGGATGGTGTCCATGGTACGAGGACACTACTGCCTATACACAGAATCGTACCAGCAGCGCGCTTTAAAATCAGGCGCTGCTGTTAAGTAGCAGCAGCGCGGGCCGTAAAAACTCGCTGCTGAAACATGTTTATCAGTAGCGCGTGCACTACAAGAAGCGCTACTGCTAAAATTCCTACGGCGCCGCCGCGAGGCCAGTTATAGCAGCAGCGCGTTAAAATAAACAGCGCTACTGCTACGTAACGTAGCAGTAGCGCATTCAGGCAATAATCGTTACTGCTAAATTAACTACAAAAATTTAGTCCCACCTCGCTCCGTGAAGAGAGTTTTACCCACCTTAAATATGTTTCTTCTACAACTTTCACAAGCACTTGGTCTTCATTGAACTCTATGTGTAGGATCTGTGGCCGCAATAGGAGTCCTCGCCAGTTCTTAAACCAACCGGCGAGGATTCGTATTGACAAATCAGATTGTACACAAAAGACCATTGATTATCAATGTATTTTTTATGTCTATGTCTATTTTTACATACCGACACATAGTAGTAGCGTGTTCAGGCCGAAAGGCGCTACTGATAGGTCGTTTAGCAGTAGCGCGTTTACCTGTAGCGCGCTACTGCTATGCAATTCCATCTTCCCCCCTCACTAGCCTCATCCACAGATCACACTCACACACACTCACGGTCTCGATCCTCCTCACCCCCGCGCCGCCGGTCCTCCCCCGCACGTCGCCCCTCCCCCGATCTGCGCCGCTGTCGCCTCATCCTCCTCGCTGGACTCGGTACCGGCCTCCTCCTCCGTCCTCCGCTCACCGCTGGCCGCCCCCTCCTCGCTCCGCCTTCCTCCTCGATCCGTCCTCCCTCCACTCGCCGCCGGCCGGCCCCTCCTCGCTCCGCCTTCCTCCTCCATCCTACTATCTTCTCCCTTCTCGAGTCGCCCCTCCTTGTCCCTCCTCCCTGATACATTTTGATTTAGTAGGCTTTCATATGTAACATTTTGATTTAGTTGATTTAGAATATTTTGATTTAGTTTATTTAGTAGGCTAGTTGATTTAGTTGATTTAGTAGGCTAGTTGATTTAGAACATTTTGATTTAGTTGATTTAGTATGCTAGTGGATTTAGTATGCTAGTGGATTTAGTTGATTTAGTATGCTCGATTTAGTTTTTTGTAATAAGTTATTTTTTGGCAAAATGTAGGTGCCAATTTAGTTAAATTTGCCACTTGTTTCCTGTGAAGTGAATCGTTAATCCTTTGCTCATATTGCTTTAGGAAAATGGTGCCACCACCAGCACCACTATATCGACTGTGCAAGTCAAGGTGCGCCAGCAGCCTTGCAACTGGCAAGCTGTTCGGCATCTACTTCCATCCGAGTTTTCGTCATGCGGCGGTATTAGATGAAATGTAACAACTATTTTATTTTTAGTGTTGGCATTACTGCATTGTGTCATTTTGCTTTTTCTTACCCAGATCGTCCCATGCAATGTGAGGTTGAAATTCAACAAGCTGACATGAGACACTGTGACATTTGAGGCTCCTGGGGGGCCGTACACTATGGAGGTCGAGAAAGGACGCAATATGTCGCAGATTGGAGGAGATGGATGGGCCCGTTTCCTCGCTCGCATGCGTCTTACTGGTGGTGAGTTGATCAGATTCTCCTTCAGAGAAGAAAGACCCAAGTTGGTTGTCATTTATATCAACCCGGTGGAAGATGATGAAGATGACGAAGATGATGAAGATAATGAGGACCCACTCAATGAAGATGATGAGAACCCACTTCATGAAGCCATCATAGCTCAAAGAACGAGGCTGAGCGAGGAGGAGGTGTTCAACCTATGGGACATAATTCCGCCACGTGATGACTTTGTCGGGGTGCCATTCGTGACCCGCCTGACAAGTACCATGGTCGATCGGCATGAAATGGTATGTTATACGTACTGCATGTAGTAATTTGATGATATATATACATGCTTTATTGTTATACTTACAAATGCAAATTATCCGATTATATGCTTAGTGAATCCAATGATATGCTTAGTGTAGAGTCCAATGATATGCTTTGTGGAATCTAGTCGATGGTATACTTTAATTTAGTGTAGAGTCTGATCACATGCTTATTAGTGTAGAATCCAAGGAATTATTAATAGTGTAGATAATCCATATATTCTTATTAGTAGAATTCATGATTAATTAGTACAAATGCGTAGTACTGTGTCTTTTGATAGTGTAGAAATCTAGACTTAGTAGAAATATATTTGCAAGAGTATGTGTGAGGCTATTTATTAATTGATATGTTTTTCTTATTCAGAGATTGCCAAAGAACCTATCTGTGAGTTGTGGTATCGAGCCTGATGAAGAAGGCTCAGTTGGACTATGCTCCGTCACCATATTTACTTACCGCATGGACACAGATGGTCGCACACACTTGAACTTGGTTGGGTGGAAGAGATTCCTCTTTGGCAAGAATCTTCGTGTTGGACAGACCATCCTAATTACTATCAGGAACACCCACCGCCCAGGCTTGAGGATGATGATCGTCGTCGATATCATCTAGAACTACATATGTGTGTGGCTATATCATCTAGAACTACATATGATGATCGTCGTCGATATCATGTAGAACTACATATGATGATTGTCGTCGATGTCACCTTGTACCGCTTGAGGATGCATGTTGAGTATATATGAAAGTGTTATGTAGTACTCCCTCGGTTCCAAATTACTCGTCGTGGTTTGAGTTCAAATTTGAACTAAAACCACGACGAGTAATTTCGAACCGAGGGAGTACTACCTAGTACCTATAATGCTTTATGAAATTGATATCTAGTAGTACCTAGTATCTGGAAATTGCAGTTTATCGAAGCTGGAATGGGGAAATGGTGAAAAATATAACAGTAGCGCGGTACCGGGAAATCGCTACAGCTAAATAATAGCAGCGCATTCTTGAAAAACGCTGCTGCTATAGTCAATAGTGGTAGCGCGGGTACAGGCAGCGCTACTACTAAGAGTTAGCTGTAGCGCCTTATTGGTAGCGCGGGCACCCGCGCTGCTGATAGGCCTAAAACCTGCGCTGCTGCTAGCCTTTTCCCTAGTAGTGGGATGGTGTCCACGTGTGGGCGATTGTGCCACACACCGGACGTGCGGGCTGTGGCTCGGTGCGCCCGGATGCCGTCGTGCAGGCGGAGTTGTTTTCATGCCACATAGGTGAAGGAAATATGCCCTAGAGGCAATAATAAAGTTATTATTTATTTCCTTATATCATGATAAATGTTTATTATTCATGCTAGAATAGTATTAACCGGAAACATAATACTTGTGTGAATACATAGACAAACAAAGTGTCACTAGTATGCCTCTACTTGACTAGCTCGTTAATCGAAGATGGTTATGTTTCCTAATCATAAATAAAAGAGTTGTTATTTGATTAACGGGATCACATCATTAGGAGAATGATGTGATTGACATGACCCATTCCATTAGCTTAGCACCCGATCGTTTAGTATGTTGCTATTGCTTTCTTCATGACTTATACATGTTCCTATGACTATGAGATTATGCAACTCCCGTTTGCCGGAGAAACACTTTGTGTGCTACCAAACGTCACAACTTAACTGGGTGATTATAAAGGAGCTCTACAGGTGTCTCCAAAGGTACATGTTGGGTTGGCGTATTTCGAGATTAGGATTTGTCACTCCGATTGTCGGAGAGGTATCTCTGGGCCCTCTCGGTAATGCACATCACATAAGCCTTGCAAGCATTGCAACTAATGAGTTAGTTGCGAGATGATGTATTACGGAACGAGTAAAGAGACTTGCCGGTAACGAGATTGAACTAGGTATTGAGATACCGACGATCGAATCTCGGGCAAGTAACATACCGATGACAAAGGGAACAACGTATGTTGTTATGCGGTCTGACCGATAAAGATCTTCGTAGAATATGTAGGAGCCAATATGGGCATCCAGGTCCCGTTATTGGTTATTGACCGGAGACGTGTCTCGGTCATGTCTACATGTTCTCGAACCCGTAGGGTCCGCATGCTTAAGGTTTCGATGACAGTTATATTATGAGTTTATGAGTTTTGATGTACCGAAGGAGTTCGAAGTCCCGGATGAGATCGGGGACATGACGAGGAGTCTCGAAATGGTCGAGACATAAAGATTGATATATTGAACGATTATATTCGGACATCGGAAAGGTTCCGAGTGATTCGGGTATTTTTCGGAGTACCAGGTAGTTACGGGAGAAGCAATGGGCCTTGATGGGCTTTAGTGGGAAGAGGAGAAAGGGCCAAGGGGCTGCTGCACCCCCCTCCCCACTAGTCCGAATTGGACTAGGGAAAAGGGGGCCGGCCACCTCTCCTTCTCCTCCACTTCCTTCTCCCTTCCTCCCCTCTTGGTGGACTCCTACTAGGACTTGGAGTCCTAGTAGGACTCCACATCCTGGCCGCACCTAGCCTTGGCCGGCCTCCTCCTCCTCCATCCTTTATATACTGAGGCAAGGGGCACCCCATTAACACAAGTTGATCCACGTGATCTTATTCTTAGCCGTGTGCGGTGCCCCCAGCCACCATAGTCCTCGATAATATTATAGCGGTGCTTAGGCGAAGCCCTGCAACAGTAGTACATCAAGATCGTCACCACGCCGTCGTGCTGACGGAACTCTTCCGCGACACTTTGCTGGATCGGAGTCCGGGGATCATCATCGAGCTGAACGTGTGCTAAAACTCGGAGGTGCCGTAGTTTCGGTGCTTGATCGGTCGGGCCGTGAAGACGTACGACTACATCAACCAAACGCTTCCGCTATCGGTCTACAAGGGTACGTAGATCACACTCTCCCCTCTCGTTGCTATGCATCACCATGATCTTGCGAGTGCGTAGGAATTTTTTTTGAAATTACTACGTTCCCCAACAGTGGTATCAGAGCCTAGGTTTTATGTATTGATGTTATATGCACGAGTAGAACACAAGTGAGTTGTGGGCGATATAAGTCATACTGCTTACCAGGATGTCATACTTTGGTTCGGCGGTATTGTTGGATGAAGCGGCCCGGACCGACATTACACGTACGCTTACGCGAGACCGGTTCTCCCGACGTGCTTTGCACAAAGGTGGCTAGAGGGTGACAGTTTCTCCAACTTTAGTTGAACCGAGTGTGGCTACGCCCGGTCCTTGCGAAGGTTAAAACAGCACCAACTTGACAAACTATCGTTGTGGTTTTTTGATGCGTAGGTAAGAACGGTTCTTGCTCAGCCCGTAGCAGCCACGTAAAACTTGCAACAACAAAGTAGAGGACGTCTAACTTGTTTTTGCAGGGCATGTTGTGATGTGATATGGTCAAGACGTGATGAGATATAAGTTGCTGTATGAGATGATCATGTTTTGTTGAAGTTATCAGCAACTGGCAAAATCCTTATGGTTGTCTCTCTATTGCATAAGATGCAAGCATCCAATAATTGCTTTACTTTATCGCTATGCGATAGCAATAGTTGCAAGAGCAATTGTTGGCGAGACGACCACGTGACGACACATTGATATAGATCAAGATGATGGAGATCATGGTGTCATGCCGGTGACGATATAGATCATGACAGTACTTTGGAGATGGAGATCAAAGAAGCAAGATGATGATGGCCATATCATGTCACATATTTTGATTGCATATGATGTTTATCTTTTATACATCTTTTTTTGCTTAGTTTGACGGGTAGCATTTTAAGATGATCTCTCACTAATTATCAAGAAGTGTTCTCCTTGAGTATGCACCGTTGCGAAAGTTCTTCGTGCTGAGACACCACGTGATGATCGGGTGTGATAGGCTCTACGTTCAAATACAACGGGTGCAAAACAGTTGCACACGCGGAATACTCAGGTTATACTTGACGAGCCAAGCATATACAGATATGGCCTCGGAACACGGAGACCGAAAGGTCGAGCGTGAATCATATAGTAGATATGATCAACATAGTGATGTTCACCAATGAAACTGCTCCATCTCACGTGATGATCGGACATGGTTTAGTTGATTTGGATCACGTGATCACTTAGAGGATTAGAGGGATGTCTATCTAAGTGGGAGTTCTTAAGTAATATGATTAATTGAACTTAAATTTATCATGAACTTAGTCCTGGTAGTATTTTGCAAATTATGTTGTAGATCAATAGCTCACGTTGTTGCTTCCCTGTATTTATTTTGATATGTTCCTAGAGAAAATTGTGTTGAAAGATGTTAGTAGCAATGATGCGGATTAGATCCGTGATCTGAGGTTTATCCTCATTGCTGCACAGAAGAATTATGTCCTTGATGCACCGCTAGGTGACGGACCTATTGCAGGAGCAGATGCAGACGTTATGAATGTTTGGCTAGCTCAATATGATGACTACTTGATAGTTTAGTGCACCATGCTTAACGGCTTAGAATCGGGACTTCAAAGACGTTTTGAACGTCATGGACCATATGAGATGTTCCAGGAGTTGAAGTTAATATTTTAAGCAAATACCCGAGTTGAGAGATATGAAGTCTCCAACAAGTTCTATAGCCAAAAGATGGAGGAGAATCGCTCAACTAGTGAGCATGTGCTCAGATTGTCTGGGTACTACAATCACTTGAATCAAGTGGGAGTTAATCTTCCAGATAAGATAGTGATTGACAGAATTCTCTAGTCACCATCACCAAGTTAGTAGAACTTTGTGATGAACTATGATATGCAAGGGATAACGGAAACGATTCCCAAGCTCTTCGTAATGCGGAAATTGACGAAGGTAGAAATCGAGAAAAACATCAAGTGTTGATGGTAGACAAGACCACTAGTTTCAAGAAAAGGGCAGAGGGAAGAAGGGGAACTTCAAGAAGAACAGCAAGCAAGTTGCTGCTCAAGTGAAGAAGCCCAAGTCTGGTCCTAAGCTTGAGACTAAGTGTTTCTACTGCAAAGGGACTGGTCACTGGAAGCGGAACTACCCCAAGTGATTGGCAGATAAGAAGGATGGCAAAGTGAACATAAGTATATTTGATATACATGTTATTGATGTGTACTTTACTAGTGTTTATAGCAACCCCTCAGTATTTGATACTAGTTCAGTTGCTAAGATTAGTAACTCGAAACGGGAGTTGCAGAATAAACAGAGATTAGTTAAGGGTAAAGTGACGATGTGTGTTGGAAGTGGTTCCAAGATTGATATGATCATCATCGCACACTCCCTATACTTTCGGGATTAGTGTTGAACCTGAATAAGTGTTATTTGGTGTTTGCGTTAAGCATGAATATGATTTGATCATGTTTATTGTAATACGGTTATTCATTTAAGTAAGAGAATAAATTGTTGTTCTGTTTACATGAATAAAACCTTATATGGTTACACACCCAATGAAAATAGTTCGTTGGATCTCGATCGTAGTGATACACATAATCGTAATATTGAAACCAAAAGATGCAAAGTTAATAATGATAGTGCAACTTATTTGTAGCACTGCCGTTTAGGTCATATTGGTGTAAAGCGCATGAAAAAACTCCATGCTGATGGGATTTTGGAATCACTTGATTATGAATCACTTGATGCTTGCGAACCATGCCTCATGGGCAAGATGACTAAGACTCCGTTCTCCGGAGCGAGCAACTGACTTATTGGAAATAATACATACTGATGTATGCGGTCCGATGAGTGTTAAGGCTCACGACAAGTATCGTTATTTTTTGAACTTCACAGATGATTTGAGCAGATATGGGTATATCTACTTGATGAAACATAAGTCTGAAACATTTGAAAAGTTCAAAGAATTTCAGAGTGAAGTAGAAAATCACCGTGACAAGAAAATAAAGTTTTTACGATCTGATCGCGGAGACAAATATTTGAGTTACGAGTTTGGTTTTCAATTAAAACAATGTGGAATAGTTTCACAAACTCATGCCACATGGAACACCACAGCATAATGGTGTGTCCGAATGTCATAACCGTACTTTATTGGATATAGTGCAATCTATGATGTCTCTGACCGATCTACCACTATCGTTTTGGGGTTATACATTAGAGACAACTGCATTCACATTAAATAGGGCACCATCTAAATCCGTTGAGACGACACCATATGAACTATGATTTGGCAAGAAACCTAAGCTGTCGTTTCTTAAAGTTTGGGACTGCGATGCTTATGTGAAAAAGTTTCAACATGATAAGCTCGAACCCAAATCAAAGAAGTAAATCTTCATAGGATATCCAAAGGAAACTATTGGATACACCTTCTATCACAGATCTGAAGGCAAGACTTTTGTTGCTAAATTTGGAAACTTACTAGAGAAGGAGTTTCTCTCGAAAGAAGTGAGTGGGAGGAAAGTAGAATTTGATGAGGTAACTGTACCTGCTCCCTTATTGGAAAGTAGTTCATCATAGAAATTTGTTCCTGTGACTACTACACCAATTAGTGAGGAAGCTAATGATGATGATCATGTAACTTCAGATCAAGTTACTACCAAATCTCGTAGGTAAACTAGAGTGAGATCCACACCAGAGTGGTACGGTAATCCTATTCTGGAAGTCATGTTACTAGACCATGACGAACTTGCGAACTATGAGGAAGCGATGATGAGCCCAGATTCCGCGAAATGGTTTGAGGCCATGAAATCTGAGATATGATCCATGTATGAGAACAAAGTATGGACTTTGATGGATTTGCCCGATGGTCGGCAAGCCATAGAAAATAAATGGATCTTCAAGAGGAAGACGGATGCTGGTAGTAGTGTTACTATCTACAAAGCTAGAATTGTCGCAAAAAGGTTTTCGACAAAGTTCAAGGTGTTGACTACGATGAGATTTTCTCACTCGTATCTATGCTCAAGTCTGTCCGAATCATGTTAGCAATTGCCGCATTTTATGAAATCTGGCAAATGGATAAACAAAACTGCATTCCCTAATGGATTTACTAAAGAAGAGTTGTATACGATGCAACTAGAAGGTTTTGTCAATCCTAAAGGTGTTAACAAAATATGCAAGCTCCAATGATCCATCTATGGACTGGTGCAAGCATCTCAGAGTTGGAATAGACGCTTTGATAAATTGATCAAAGCATATAGTTTTATACAGACTTACGATGAAGCCTGTATTTATAAGAAAGTGAGTGGGAGCACTACAACATTTCTGATAAGTATATGTGAACAACATATTGTTGATCGGAAATAATGTATAATTTTCTGGAAAGCATAAAGGAATATTTGAAAGGAGTTTTTCAAAGAAAGACCTCGGTAAAGCTGCTTACATATTGAGCATCAAGATCTATAGAGATAGATCAAGACGCTTGATAAGTTTTTCAATGAGTACATACCTTGACAAGATTTTAAAGTAGTTCAAAATGGAACAATCAAAGAAAGAGTTCTTGCCTGTGTTGCAAGGTGTGAAATTGAGTAAGACTCAAAGCCCGACCACGGCAGAAGATAGAAATAGAATGAAAGTCATTCCCTATGCCTCAGCCATAGGTTCTATAAAGTATGCCATGCTGTGTACCAGATCTATTGTATACCCTGCACTGTGTTAAGCAAGGGAGTACAATAATGATCTAAGAGTAGATCACTGGACAGCAGTCAAAAATTATCCTTAGTGGAATAAGGAAATATTTCTCAATTATGGAGGTGACAAAAAGGTTCGTCATAAAAAGTTACGTCGATGCAAGTTTTGACACAGATCTGGATGACTCTAAGTCTCGATCTAGATACATATTGAAAGTGGGAGCAATAAGCTAGAGTAGCTCCATGCAGAGAATTGTTGACATAGAAATTTGCAAAATACTTACGGATCTGAATGTGACAGACCTATTGACTAAAATTATCTCACAAGCAAAACATGATCACACCTTAGTACTCTTTGGGTGTTAATCACATAGCGATGTGAACTAGATTAATGACTCTAGTAAACCCTTTGGGTGTTGATCACATATCGATGTGAACTATGGGTGTTAATCACATGGTGATGTGAACTATTACTGTTAAATCACATGGCGATGTGAACTAGATTATTGACTCTAGTGCAAGTGGGAGACTGAAGGAAATATGCCCTAAAGGCAATAATAAAGTTCTTATTTATTTCCTTATATCATGATAAATGTTTATTATTCATGCTAGAATAGTATTAACCGGAAACGTAATACTTGTGTGAATACATAGACAAACAAAGTGTCACTAGTATGCCTCTACTTGACTAGCTCGTTAATCGAAGATGGTTATGTTTCCTAACCATAAACAAAAGAGTTGTTATTTGATTAACAGGATCACATCATTAGGAGGATGATGTGATTGACATGACCCATTCCATTAGCTTAGCACCCAATCGTTTAGTATGTTGCTATTGCTTTCTTCATGACTTATACATGTTCCTATGACTATGAGATTATGCAACTCCCGTTTGCCGGAGGAACACTTCGTGTGCTACCAAACGTCACAACGTAACTGGGTGATTATAAAGGAGCTCTACATGTGTCTCCAAAGGTACATGTTGGGTTGGCGTATTTCGAGATTAGGATTTGTCACTCCGATTGTCGGAGAGGTATCCCTGGGCCCTCTCGGTAATGCACATCACATAAGCCTTGCAAGCATTGCAACTAATGAGTTAGTTGCGAGATGATGTATTACGGAACGAGTAAAGAAACTTGCCGGTAACGAGATTGAACTAGGTATTGAGATACCGACGATCGAATTTCGGGCAAGTAACATACCGATGACAAAGGGAACAACGTATGTTGTTATGCGGTCTGACCGATAAAGATCTTCGTAGAATATGTAGGAGCCAATATGGGCATCCAGGTCCAGCTATTGGTTATTGACCGGAGACGTGTCTCGGTCATGTCTACATTGTTCTCGAACCCGTAGGGTCCGCACGCTTAAGGTTTCGATGACAGTTATATTATGAGTTTATGAGTTTTGATGTACCGAAAGAGTTTGGAGTCCAGTATGAGATCGGGGACATGACGAGGAGTCTCGAAATGGCCGAGACGTAAAGATTGATATATTGGACGACTATATTCGGACATCGGAAAGGTTCCGAGTGATTCGGATATTTTTCGGAGTACCGGGTAGTTACGGGAGAAGCAATGGGCCTTGATGGGCTTTAGTGGGAAGAGGAGAAAGGGCCAAGGGGCTGTTGCGCCCCCCTCCTCTCTAGTCCGAATTGGACTAGGGAAAAGGGGGCCGGCCACCTCTCCTTCTCCTCCACTTCCTTCTCCCTTCCTCCCCTCTTGGTGGACTCCTACTAGGACTTGGAGTCCTAGTAGGACTCCACATCCTGGCCGCACCTAGCCTTGGCCGGCCTCCTCCTCCTCCATCCTTTATATACCGAGGCAAGGGGCACCCCATGAACACAAGTTGATCCACGTGATCTTATTCTTAGCCGTGTGCGGCGCCCCCAGCCACCATAGTCCTCGATAATATTGTAGCGGTGCTTAGGCGAAGCCCTGCAGCAGTAGTACATCAAGATCATCACCACGCCGTCGTGCTGACGGAACTCTTCCCCGACACTTTGCTGGATCGGAGTCCGGGGATCGTCATCGAGCTGAACGTGTGCTAAAACTCGGAGGTGCCGTAGTTTCGGTGCTTGATCGGTCGGGCCGTGAAGACGTACGACTACATCAACCAAACGCTTCCGCTGTCGGTCTACAAGGGTACGTAGATCACACTCTCCCCTCTCGTTGCTATGCATCACCATGATCTTGCGAGTGCGTAGGAATTTTTTTTGAAATTACTACGTTCCCCAACAATAGGACGTGCGGCACAACCCCCTAGATGCCACACGTGTGGCAGTTATCGGCGTCCTTTTTCTTTTTTGGAGCTTAAACGCTTTTGTATAGTGCTGCTACAATTTCTTAAACAAAATCAAAAATAGAACACGCACTAGGAGAAATCCTACTGTTTTCCGTCAAAAATGAATGGGAAGTAACCTGTTAATGAAGCCAAACATGGCAGTAGCGTTTCCCTCTCATGCAGCCAAGAAGCAGAGCACCCTGTATTCTAAAAGAAGCAGAGTCCCTTCGATGCTGCAAGAGATGAAGACATCTCTGAATATCCACCTAGTGAAAAATGATTAACATTGTCTAGAAAGATCATCCACACCGAATAACAGTAGGATGTAACATTAGTCGCGTAAGAACCGTTTAATCCTGCTCATCAGGAAAACATTGACGTATAAGGTTACTATTATATATGCAACCATATACGTTTAGATTACATGCCATCTGATGAATCCAAACCCCTGACGACGTTTGCGAAACAATCCATGACCTGCTGATGACAGAGCTTCTTGTACTTCTTAACAGCTGAATCAGTTCGAAGACTAGTAACTTTCTACCTCCGAAAGTTCTCAAGTTTTTGGACACTAAGTTCAAGCTTGAATCAGTTTATCATAGAACGGACGCGCAATTTAAAGGGTTCTTACACACTATATCAAGCAGGCAACATGACAATGCTTACATCCTAACACTGACAGCAATGTACATGTGCCTAGCTAAGCAGCCCTCTCCATGGCACTCCACCAGTCAATGTTTATTCTGGCCATGGAACCGCAGTAGGGCGCCCATTGTAACATGGCCCTGCCAATTAGTTGTGAAATGTAGGGTAATGCATGTCAGAATAGCAAGAAATGAAGAAGAGAAGAACTATATCTAAATCACATATAATTAGAATCGGCTAGCTCGTAGGTTCATGACCATGCAAATGCTGCACTTTTTCAATAAGCAGTATTTTTAACTTTCACATAGCAGGCAAGAGAGAAATGAAGTACTGGAGCATAGAAGTTTCTGAACCTACCATTTTGAGCTCTGCACTTCCTCCCATCCTGTCCACTTGATCGCGCTACACAAGTTCAATGCTAACATGTGGATTCCCTGGATGCTTGTTGATCGCCTTCCTCAGCATTGCCTCAATACTATGTTTGTCCCACCGTTGAATATCTTCCACGTGCGGCTTCTTGGAAAGATTCAATGTCAATGGATACAACATGCTGAAATTCTCCTGGTTACAAATGTACACCTTGAATGTCTCTAGGCTTCCCAGATGCTCGATGCCATCAAGTACACTATCATCACCTTGCCGCTCTGCTTGTGCATAACACTCTATAGTGAGGCTCTGAACCCTGGGCATGGCCCCTGCCTCGAACATGAGGAAAGGCACTTTATGCCTGAACCAAAGTTCTTTCAGGTTTGGAAATGCTCCACCTCGGATGACTAAGCCTTCCAGGGGAACATGCTCCCTAACAAATAATGTAAGGTGCACCAGCATGGTCAGCCTGGCCAGAACCTCCACACCATCTCTCAGCAGTGACTGAACTTCAATTTTCAGGCTTCTGAGTTGGTTGAGTTGTGCAACCCAGTCTGGGACGATAGAGAAGGTGAAGCCCTGCGCATGTAATCTATGAAGATTGCTTGGCGGTGGAGCGGACCAACAAGTTAAGACATACTTCGTCAGGTAAGTATATCTTGCGAGACCGTGGAAGGTTATGGATTGAAGCCTGCCAAGTCTGCTGAGGGAGAGGAGTAGAGCATCATAAACAGAATCATAATTAGAATCAGAATCAGGAACAAAAGGCCCTTGAAGATATAGCTCTAGCTCACTCAGATTGCTCAGACCACCCAGGGCCTTCATGCTCTTCACATCTCGACTAAGTATGGAAAATCCAACCAAAGTACAAAGGGCTTTCATCCTGCCGATCTCACCAAACAGTTCCACACTAGTCGGAACAATCAGGTGGCACAGCGTCGAGGGTAATATGCTGACATCTAGCCGAAAAGACCCTACACCACTAGCTAGCTCCAATGTCTTCAAATGTTGTAACTTATGCAATTCTCTTAGCTGTTTCTCACAATGCACACCTCCAATCTTCAAATAACTCAGTTGGAAAAAGTTGCATATGGGAGATAGATCATAGTGTTGATATTCGTCGCCGCGAGCATAAAGATGCAGAACTCGCAGAAGTTGAAAACTTGAGAGACAAGGCATACATTCTGGTTCACCCCAAAAGTTCAAAGACCTAGCTTGGGTGAGAGCGGTGTTATCCAGAACCTGAGTGCATTCTGAATTACCAACTTGGAGGGATAGCCGGCGGAATTCGAAATGGCCTTTCATGTTGTGTGCACCATTAACTGTAGGTGGTTCCTTGATTACAGTGATAAAGTTTTCTTCCGTGGATTTCAGTATGATAAAGTCAAGCATTAGATCATGCACTCTACACGACAGCACATGCCCACAGTCATCGTACTCGGCTATTTGGATCATGTTTCTGTTGATGAGCTCACTAAAGTAGCTTTTGGCAATCTCCTGATGGCTATAACCATGCTTTTCAGTAATAAAACCCTCGGAAATCCATCTCTTCACCAAATCTTCCTTCTTTATTTTATAAGCCTTCGGGAATATACCAAGATACAACAAACATGTCTTAAGTTCCAAAGACAAATCATTGTAGCCAAGCGTAAGCACATGCCTCATCCATTCTAATGCAGGGTTTCCTTCCAATGGAAAACCAAAATGATTTTGCATCTTCTCCCATGTTTCCTTTGAGTTTACCTCTTCATGACTAGACAAACAGCTGGCTACACTGAGAATAGCTAATGGAACACCATCACATTTCTTCAATATTTCATCGGCAAAATTCTTTAGTTGCTCGGGACATACACCATCAGAATAAAATACCCTTCTATAAAATAATCTCCTTGAGTCAAGATCACTAAGAGGTCTGATCCTATAGACATGCCCATGAAAACAAGAGCAGCATGCCTTAGCAACATCTTCAATTTGTGTAGTTGTTATAACTCTGCTACCAAGATTATTCTCCACAAAAGAACCTTTAATAGTGTTCCATGCGTTGATTGCCCAGATATCATCCAGCACGATAAGGTATCTGTAAACCAATACAACATACAAATTATTGTGTTAATTGCATGAATGCATGTACAAACTGTGTAGGATTCTAACCTATGGTTTCTCCTTAGAAGTTAAAATTACACACTCTGCATGTACATCGTTCATCGTTCCCTTGCCATAACCTTATCTTTTTTTAGAAAAAGAGGATGACCCCCGGCTTCTGCATCTGGGCGATGCATACGGCCACTTCATTAATTATTATCACAAAACCTTACAAAGCAATACAACAGCAAGACTAAAGCCACCGTCTAAGCAACAACTGTCGCTACACATATCCAATTGATGAAGGGACGCAGATAGTCTGGGCCTAATACCAAACAGACATCGCAGCCAAACCTAAACATTTAAGACCTGAGGTCCCAACTAGGACGCCTGCCGGGTATGGGGCACCTACCAGTCCGGCGCACTCCTCAACCAGGACGCCTGCCGGGTATGAGGCCGCCGCAGCCACATGCCACAAATCCATCTTCAGAGCTGTACTGTTGCATGTACCGTGCCAGGTCTCTCTGCCATCAACGCCACCACGACGCCCGACAGCGTCCTCCTCCTGCGCGAGTCCATCCTCCCACAGCGAACTCCGAATCTGCACTGCGCCATGCCATCAAGATCCGTCGCCATCAGTGTGTAGGATGAAGCACCGCTCCACCAAAGAATCCGTCCTCTGGTCCCTCGATCACGTGTGTACCTCCAAAAATGACGCCCCCAAGGGAGGAACGACACCAGAGCGCCGCCGTCATCCGATCATCCGATCTAGGGTTTCCCCCGGAGGTAGCAGAGAGTGGCCTTGAACTTCTCCACAGCGATGTCTTCAAGAAGGGAACGACGCAGATAGCGCCGCCACCGCCGGCCTTAGCAGAGCCGAAGGCAAGTTTTCACCCAGATCAGTTCGAAGGAATCCGACTCTCGTGCACGGGCCGCCGTCACCACCAGCACCACCAGGCAGACCCTGGAGTACCGGCAGATCAGCGAGCCACCGACACCACCGCATCCAGATCGCCGGCCACGCCGGGCCGCCGCCATCCCCCCCGCCGTCCGGGTCAGAGACGGAGCTGCTGACCGCGCACAGGGACCGCCGCCGCCTGCACACGCCGGAGCGCCGCCGAGATCCCAGCGCCCGCCACCGCTTGCCGACACCAACCGCCGCCCGAGCACTGGCGCCACCGTGGAGCCATCAGACCGGGAAGGGAGACGTCGCGCGCCGACCACCCTCGCGGACCCCGCCGCACGCCCGAGCGCCGGCGCCACCGCGGCGCCATCAGATCGGGAGGAGGAGGAGCCCGCGCCTCGCCGCCCCGCGCAGACCATGCCGCCGCCATCGCCGCAGCGCCACCAAAGGGAGCCCTGCAGATCCGCCAGCGACCCGACCTGCCGCCGAACCGAGCGCCGCCGTGAGGGCCGGCCGTCCCGCGCCGCCCAGGAACCTCGCGAGGAGGGAGGGAGCCCCGCCGCCGCCGACGCACGCGCGGGCTTTGCCTGGCGGCGTCCCCTAGCGGCGGCGAGGGAGAAGGAAGGCGAAGGAAGGGAGCGGCGGCGGCGATCTAGGGTTATTACTCATGAGAACATACCTTTTCTCTTTGAGGTACTTCCGGAGTTCCTCGATGAGTTTGCGTTCATCATTCAGGCTAGAGGACACCCAGCCCTGAAATCCTTGCAATATATCTGACAGAGCCTCCACAGTACTGGGATTTGGAGACACCGTTATGAAAGCCTTGGCATCAAATTGGCTTTTGATCTTAGTATAAACTTGGTGGGCGAGAGTTGTCTTGCCCATACCCCCAGATCCAACAACAGCCACCACTTTTAGGCGATTTCCACCCACCTGCTCCTGACTGAGCAGCTTGATGAGCTTCTCCTTTGGGCCATCCATGCCCACAAGGCTGTTGGCATCTACATAGAGTGCCTCCATTCGAGGGTCAATAGCGACCAGGCCCCGAGGAGGAGGAATGCAGTCAGGGGAACCAACACACTCATCAGTCTTATACCTATGGTGGCAGTTGCTTACTTCTAGCGCTCGAGCCTTGAGTTCCTCGATGCGGCTCGCGATCTCGTGGCGCGTCTTGATCTTCCTGAGCCTGCGCTTAAGCCAGGCCTTGCCGCCATGGCCGCCGTTGAGGTCGTGGGTGAAGATGTCGACGCAGTCCTCCATGTCGTAGGAGAGCTCACGCACCTTGTCACGCCAGTCCCTCTGCTGCTCGTCGAGCTCCGCCGTCCGGGACAGCTTGAGGAGGAGGGCGTTCAATGTTCATGCTTCTCATCTCGTTCCTCAGCAAGACGATCTGCTTGTGGACGCCCCTGGACAGCTTGTACTTGCTCGCCAGCAAGGCGGCGAGCTTGGGCAGCAGCGTTCTCATGGCCCCTGTCACGGCGCTCACCACCATCCCCTCCATTGGGATTCAGGAGGGAGGAAAGATCTTCTTTCCCTCAGTCACAGCAGTGTGTGTGTGTGTGTGTGACTATGATGAGATTTTAGGAGGAAGAATCAGCTTGCCTTGGAGTGGTATACGCCTAATGTGGGCCACTGTTGAGTCATGCTGGTCATTCCAAAGTTTGCAGCGCAATAATTTTCCACGTTGATCTGGTCCACCAAGCGCGTGGTGCACTCTACCTATAGACTGCATTATTGCAGCACCGACAACATTGAATAGGGTGCTTGTACACTTTTCCTGTTATTAGTCTTCGCAGAATCAATTTCAGATATTGGGCATTGGATCCTACGTCCTTCTAGATGGGTCAAGTCAAGATCAGATTTTGGGCATGTCAAACACATCATGATAGACCACCCGCACCTCACTGGATGATTGCACGCGCGCTGTTGGCTTGGAGTTGTACCGGCTTAGGAGTCTTATTGAGATAGGTGCCTCTGTAGTTGTTTGTTGTGTTTTTGTTTCTAGTGTTGATTCTTTAAGCTATGTTTCTTCCCTGTCATGTTTACTAAATTCCTTGATTTGGTTTATTTTTTCAGATCGTGTATGCCCTCCTCCTGCAGGATCCGTGATGCGACCCACCCCGCAGCCGGCAGTTCAGGACGAGGATGGAGGTGACGAACGCATGTCCTCCTCCTCGACCTCCAAGGACGTAGGCCTTGGATCCGTGCTCGCAGGCCCCAGCCTTGGCTTCTTCTGTGACTACTGCATCAGCCATGGCGTCCACCTCCCTACAGTCGCTGACTCCCAAGGTCCGGTCCGCCTCACGCCCTTCCTCCTTTGATTCTCCCTGTCCATCTGTCGAGCCTCCCTTGAGTAGTAATAGTGTGCTACTGTTTTCGATCTATTAGTGTAGGTTTCGTAATAGTCTTGCAAAACACGCAAAAATATTGAGGTTTGAGTCTACTTTTTTGTTCCAAGTGGTGTGCCGTTCATGAAATGTCGTAGACTGTTGTTCGTCATGGTAGTAGTTTGGCATTGGCAGCAGTTGTAGCATAGAGCTTAATGTACTTATTTACTGTTTTGCTTGTTTATGATGAATTCATGTTCGCAATGCTGATGCTTTAAGTATGTTAAGATTCCATGTTAATTCCTATTTGCATCTTGAGTCAAATATCTAAATATTTATGACACCTTCCATCTCTGTGTCTTGCAGCAACAGCAGCATCAACCGATCCCACCCCCCTTCTCTCAGCGTGGCACATCGGCTGCGGTTGGCCTTGTTGGTGGCTAGGACCGTCATGGGTGTCACATGTGCCCTCTCCGTTGAACTGTTGGTCGTCGATGCGGCGGCAGCAGCATCTTCGACCCCCTTCCTCACTGGCCACAGGTGGATGCTGAGGTATGCATCCCCTCTCCTTCCTTCCCATTCCTGTCACGGGCAGCATCCATATTGTTTAATTTGACTATTCGCACATATTGCTGCTGCTGGGACGCTTTTGGATTAGTAGTATTATCAAGTTTGTCGTGATTGTGTCAATGCTCTTGGATAGTGACTATCATTATTTGTTCGTTGTGCTAGTGCTATGCATGTAAATGAACTGTATATTTCTGTGCTCTCTAGTTAATTATCTTTGTGATGTGTGTCAAGTTTTCCTTTTGGTTATTGGTTGTTTGTTTGCAACATGAAGAATGCTTCATTCATTCATTCATTTGTGCCAAGTCTGTGCCATTTGCTACAAAGAAGATGTTGATTTAGCACTCTAGTCCATGCCATTTGCTACAAAGCAGTTCAAGAACATAGATGTGGTGCTCTGTTTTTAAACTGCTTGTGTCGACACCCAACTACTAGAGGAACTTTGGAATTTCAAGTGGAATTCTTTTTGTCTTTTAACATGTAAATACTCCAAAAAATTGTTTCTTTGATGACTGGTTGCATCCTGTTACATTGGTACTTTAGTCATCGAGATAGAGTTCATTGAGTTTTGTAGATTCATAATCAATGCACTTGTGTTGGATAACTCAGCCTTGCAAATCACATGGCAGTG
The DNA here is from genome assembly GCF_002162155.2 of Triticum dicoccoides. NCBI lineage: Eukaryota > Viridiplantae > Streptophyta > Magnoliopsida > Poales > Poaceae > Triticum > Triticum dicoccoides. Next base: position 32,274,295 of record NC_041384.1, on the reverse strand, counting down.
AAGCGATTTGCTCTTCTTCAGAATTGAAGTGACATTTTTCAGTTGTACTGTACATGCTTCTTCCCTTCATTTAATTGTCTGCCACTTAATCTTCTGCATCTTTCTTTTGTTGTTGCCCACACATCAATAATGTTTATTTGTGTTTGCGACAATGGATAAAATTAAACTTATTGGGCTGATTTGCATCGACAAGATTGCCATGCGCTACTATTTGTTGTGGTTGAATTATCCAGAGTCCAACCTATCTTTCTGCTGCAGGTACAAGACCTGGATAGGAGATCCGGTGGGGTTGCGACGGGCTTGAAGACGTAGTAGAGGTGCAGCCTCCTGCCCATGGCTTCCAAGACTTCACGACAAGGCCCCTGCCCTTGGTTCGTTCTAGGAAACCTTTTGGAAGCAACACATCCAAGTCCGGCTCTATCTTCGTGTCATCGCTTGGTGGGCTCCGCACGACCCAGAGGAATCTCTGTCGACTAGCCTCTAGCCCAATGGCCATTTCTCTGGTTTGCCTAGCGCTGAATCGGCCGAGGCTGCCAAAGCCCTGTGTTCTCCATTCTTCGACCTCTGGCCAATCTGAGAACAATCCAATTGGGTTTTGGATCTTCTACATGGTCAAAGATTGGTAGTGGTAAGCAACAGGTACAATTTTTATTTGTGTTTGCTATTAATCAGTCAACTGGAAAAAATTCTCGCGTTCAGTTGATTCCCACATGCGAGAGCAAGGCAATGCTGAGACAGAGACATGCTCAACACGGCGTCCTCGATGTGGCTTTGGCTGAATCACGCAGGAGAACAGAACATCGAGTGTGGCAACGGGGTCGCTGGCAGGGGTGAGGAAGCAGATTGACCGGTGCGGGTAGGGGACTTCTACTTCTGACCGCCTCTCAGATTGGCCATCCGGTCTAGTTTGAAATGCACCACATCTATTAGTTTACTGTCAATGTCATCCATTTTCTGACCTCCTAGACTCACGTGTAAGATAGCCAATATGAGAAGAATCTGATAGGGTTCTAGATCTATGAATCTTTTAGACAAAATATTAGCATATGGGAAGCTTGCAGTGGCATGTATGGAAAATTCTCAATTATGTGTAGACAGTACATGTTATAGAAATGAAGAAACTAAAATCACACTTGAAAGTGAAAGACATAACACTCTCTCCTTATTTCCACAAACAATTATAAATGATGTTGCACATGTCAAGCATGAATCCACGCATCCACAAGCCCATCCAATGTCGCCACTGATTCTCCATCCTCGAGCAGAGCCTCTTTTGCCTGCCGCATCACCGCTAGAGTCCGCTCTCGAAGCATCTTCCCGCCTTCTGAATCAATCATCCACTTGACCTTCTTGGCAACCTCCTTAGCCTCCACCATGTCCTTGTCGTACCCTTTCATCGGGACGGCCAGCTCCATCTCTTGTCCGCCATGACCGCCTGAGCAAAGGATTTGGATCCGCCCCCAATTCCCTCCCTGATGATCTTAAGCTGTGTCGGAGGAGGATCAAACAGGCGGAGATGCTTGACAGGGAATAGATCAGATGGAGAGAAATATCCGGAGCGAGCCAGATCTTTCCGGAGCCATCCTAGAGTGGTAGTGGGTTTGCTTGGTGGAAGAGGACGAGGCTGGCGACGGCGGGGGGAGGGAATGGACCAGAGCTGTCCAAAAACCCTAGAAATAGTCTCATCCGTGCCGTCATGAGCAGTAGGCGTATTCGCCAAAGGCGTTTTCACCCTCTCGCACCTGATTGGTGGGAGCGATGTGGCAACGGGGCCCACACCAATCCGACTGGGTGATCTCTCGCATCACAGGGGAAAAATCCCCCAACTTCCGGCGATTTGGACCTCGCCGCCAACGGCAAATCCTGATTCTCCAAGCACAAGCTTTGCCTAATCCCCACTGGTTTTAACACCATCGTTGACTGTGAGATCATAAGACAAACCTGTTTCCTTGGGATACAAATCCCCTCACGAAACCTCGAACGAGCGCCCGGTGGAACCTCGCCACGTTCTACGAACCACGGCGGCTCCAGCATGTCGCGGCGAGGCAGTGATGTCGCCTCACCCGCCACCATCCTCACGCGCTCGGCGGAATCACGCCAAGGATGCATTCCCAGCGGAGGGCTCGCAGTGGCTCTTCTGATTTTGCTTCCGCCCTCGCCCAAACCACGAATTCGGCCGGCGGGGAGGACGGAAACGGGGGCATCCTTGCCCTCTCCTCCAGCGTGGCCTCCTCGTAGATTTGCCGCACCAGCTTCCTCTGCTCCACATCCGCCCTCCTTCGATGAATCTCGGCAACCTTCGCGGCCGCAGATCTCGCCTCCGGTTCGGTCGCCGCCGCAACCGCCCAGTCCGCCCCCTTCCACTCTTGCACGCACCGGATCCACTCGAATGTGGCGTCCCGGATCCTGGTCGCGCACTCCGTCCACCCCATGGCCCTAGTCGCCATAAGCACCACCTGTGGGACTGGAGAAATCGGTCACAAGATCTCTGGGAATCTCTCGCGTATGGCCGGCGCAAGCTGATAAGTCTCCAACGTATCTATAATTTTTGACTGTTCCATGCTATTATATTATCTGTTTTGGATGTTTATGGGCTTTATTAAACACTTTTATATTATTTTTGGGACTAACCTATTAACCCAGAGCCCAGTGCTAGTTTCTATTTTTTCCCTTATTTCAGTGTTTCGCAGAAAAGGAATATCAAACAGAGTCCAAACGGAATGAAACCTTCGGGAGAGTTATTTTTGGAACGGAAGCAATCCAGGGGACTTGGGGTACACGTCAGGGAATCAACGAGGAGAGCACGAGGCAGGGGGCGCGCCTACCCCCCCTCCCCAGGCGTGCCCTCCACCCTCGTGGGCCCCTCGTGGCTCCCCTGACCGACTTCTTTCGCCTATATATATCCATATACCCTAAAACCATCGGGGAACAGAATAGATCGGGAGTTCCGCTGCCGCAAGCCTATGTAGCCACCAAAAACCAATCGGGACCCTGTTCCGGCACCCTGCCGGAGGGGGGAACCCTCACCGGTGGCCATCTTCATCATCCCGGCGCTCTCCATGACGAGGAGGGAGTAGTTCACCCTCGGGGCTGAGGGTATGTACCAGTAGCTATGTGTTTGATCTCTCTCTCCCGTGTTCTTGAGGTGATACGATCTTAAGAATGAAATTCTCATCATGCTAATGAGCATTGTGCAATTGTGGGTGCTCTCATGTTGTAAATGTACACGTGCAGAGGGTACATGTTCATCCATTTTATAATGCCCAGTTCAAAACTTGTTCATGGTTTGCATATTGAATCGACTTCTTACATCTCTATGTTATGCAGCAACACCGGGTTGTCGTCGATGGATTGCGCCGAAGACGAGGAACCTTGTGGCGGCAGGCTGGCTGCCTGATGGAGTTCGTCTTAGGGCCGGGTGTACCACTACAACATGGCTTGAGCTATAGATCATGTTCAATTTTTCAAAAAAGTGTACGTGTTTTCAGTGTATACTAACCTGACACCTATGGGATGAAGGTGGCTGCATCGTAACCTCCATGTCCGGCTACAGGGATTCTGGTGAGTGCCTCTCTTTCCTCTCTCCCTGTGCCTTGAGATGAGGTTATGGCTCCTGATCATAAGCATGATTGTTTATTCATGTATGTCCTTTGGTCCCATGCGGTTTTTTTGGCCCATGAACAGTGGATATGTTGGCTTGTGAGCATGTAAACTGCCAGTTTTTCCGGTCTTTGAAATTCAGACTATACTAATAGATGTCGATCGTTTCTTGTTCTATGAAACATTAGCCTCCATTTACTTGGTTAGAGCAGTGTCAAGTTTCTGTGCTTTTGTTTGATTTTCTGTTAGTCTTGGAACCGAACACCTGGTTCTGTTCAGGACGGCTGAAATATGTTGCTATGAAGAACTTCTGGTTTGGCAATTTTGTTGTGTAATGTGTGATGTGCACTAGAAGAAACGAAGCTATCTTTGAGCGCAAAAAATCCATCCAGCATCATACTGACCCTGCGTCATGTTTTGGGAGATTTTACGGTGCATTATAATACACCAGAGCACATGTATTATATGGCCGATCTAACGAATGAGAATAATTGGGCCTTTTTAAGCCCAAGGATATTTTCGACCTATTTTTTTACCTTTAATCGGCCCAATTTGGTCCTGGGGTATTCTTGTCCTAAATTTTTTGATTAAATTAATTGCATTAATAAAGCACTTCATTATAGAGGTCCCATCATCGTGCGTACTCTTTTGAATTTCGGTTCGAGCGGTTCGTCCTCTCTCCTCCTCTCGAGCCCTAACCTCGGGCGCCCTCGATCGCCGCCGATCGCCTCCGGCGCCCTCTCGATCGCCGCCGATCGCCTCCGGCGCCCTTGATCGCCGCCGATCGCCCCCGACGCCCTCGATCGCCGTCGATCGCACTCGCCGTGTCTACCCCTCCTGCTCCTACTCCCCCTCACTCCCTCCATCGCAAGTCACCCCAGTCGGGTCGCGGCGCCAGATCCTTCCCCGAGCGGACGCCACCTTCCCCGACCCGAGAGGCCACATCATCCTCATCGACGTGCATCAACTTTTTCACGCCGGATCTTCGCTATAAGTGCCTAGCCATCTCAAATCTTTTCTGGTCCCTTCTGCATATAGAACCAATAGGGGTCGGATTTGATTCGGGTTTAGGATATGTCATGTGAGGTTTATGGTTTATTGTTTCAGAAAGTTGCGAGGAGCTTTCGGTCGGATTTGGTTAGGATTTAGGATATGTCATCTGAGGATTAGGGTTTATGTTTTCAGAAAGTTGTGATGAGATTAAGATTGAAAGGAAGTGTAAGTCAGATGTAGCTATGACATATTGAAGGACTTAGTTAGGATTATGTGGCATGAGAAAGTTGTCAGCAGATTTGGATTCTAAGAAAGTTATTTTGGATTTAGTTAGGAGATACTTTTGAATTGAGTTTCGAGATATTTTGGATTTAGTTAGGAGATAATTATTTTGTATGGAGTTTGGACTTATTTTGGATTTAGTTAGGAGATAATTTGGATTTAGTTAGGACATACTTTTGGATTTTGTTACGAGATAATTTGGATTTAGTTAGGATATAATTTTGAATGGAGTTTGGAGATAATTGATCTATCAGGGTGGATCTATCAAGGCATTTGAAGGACTCGTGGACTTTGGATTTAGTTAGGAGATCATCAGTTAGAGCTAGTACAATCAATTACAAATTTCTGGATTTAGTCAGGGCATATTTACTTACAGCTTTTGAAGGACTGAGTTAGGTACATGAATCCGATATGAAAAATTAAACCAATTATTTAAGCAGAGTAGTGCATAATTTCGGTAACATATGCTATTCATCCGTACCATTAACTATCTGTTTCTGCTGGCAGCATAACGACATGGATGATAAAGGCAACGATGGCAAAAACATGGGTGATACAGGCAAGGACGACAAGGACATGGGTCATAGAGGGAACAAATGCAAAGGCATGGACCCCAAAGGAACGGATGGTATGTGCATGGATGATAAGGATAATGAGGATGCAGGCAAGGATGGCATAGACATGGATGATGTACACATACAAGGTAAAGGAATTGATAATAAAGGCATGGCTAGTTCAGACCTGAATGAGTGTATGGAATACTTAGAGATTGTGAAGAAGACATTCAGGACTAAGGAAGAAGCCTACATGTTCTACGTAGGCTATGCGAGAAAAAAAGGATTTGGTGTTAGAAAGGATGATCTGAAGTACAGGGGTCCGGGTCCGAAATAAAATGCATACAGAAGGACATACAAGTGCTGCAAACAAGGATGGCGGGCCCTTAAGCACTTTAACAGAACTGAAAGAAAAAGAACACCGAGGGGTCTTTCCCGGTGTGGGTGTCCCGCTCTTTTTCAGGTTGAGCTACAAGATAGCAGTGGCCTCTGGTTCGTCAAGAATTTTGTGGACCATCTGTTTGTCCCTACTGACCTGACTCCGTACTTGTCGGCTCATCGTGGAATGACTGACGCACAAAAGGCCGATGTCATCGAGTATGCTGTCGGTGGACTTCGAACACATCAGATTATGAATGTAATGGAGAAGAATGCCGAAGGTCCCGACAATCTTGGATTTATAGATCGAGATCTATACAACCATGTTTCAGTCCAGAAGAAGTGCAAGATAGAAGGCAGTGACGCTAGATATTTGTTCACCTATATGATTGCACAGAAAAAAGCAGACCCGGAATTCTTTTTCAAATACACAAAAGACAGCGAAGGCCATTTGAGGAACATATTCTGGGCTGACTCACAATCCCGCATTGACTATGTTGCCTTTGGTGGTGTCGTGGTGTTCGACAGTACATATCGGTCTAACAAGTACATGCTTCCGTTTGTTCCATTTGTTGGTCTGAACCATCACTGCAGCACAGTTTTGTTTGGGGTCAGTCTAGTGTCAGACGAGACAGTTGCATCATACCAGTGGCTTCTTCATGTATTTTTGGAGGCAATGTCCCAGACGGCACCAATTTCAGCAATCACCGATGGGGACGGTGCAATGGCTAAAGCAATAGCTACTGTCTGGACCGGAACAGATCATCGTTTGTGCACGTGGCATATCGAGGAGAATATGGTGATGCACCTCCGCGAGGAAAAGCTGGAGCAATTTAGGGAATTCATTTATCGTCGTTGGGATGTTGATGAGTTTGAGAAAAGATGGGAGGCTTATAAGGTTCGGTTCAAAATAAAACCAACGGGCAAGAGGTCGTCATGGGTTAACAGGATGTACGAGCTGCGACACAAATGGGCTGCTGCGTACACAAAGGGTAGATATTTCCTAGGCATGATGAGTAATTAGAGGAGTGAGTCTCTCAACTCAAGGCTTCATGTGCACCTGAACAGGAAGATGCAGCTTGTTGATTTGTTGCAGCATGTTGAGCACTGTGTATCCATAATGCGTAAGACTGAAGCAGCATTAGACGCAGTAGCAACACATACGATACCCTTCACTAAGCTGAATGCACACCCTCTGGAGATTGCTGCCTCTTATATTTATACAACTGTGATGTTTCCAAAGGTAAAGCGTCAGATTGTCGAAGGGACAAATTGGCAGGTCACGGACCGGGTAGCATGTGATGGTTGGTCGTGTTTGGAGTTTTGCACAAAGCCCCATATGATAAAGTCCCTTATGGCAGGGATGCTAGAGAATTGCAAGGTAAGGAAGGTAAGTATGCTGAGGACTTGCATGCAAAAAAATTGGATGCTGAGGATCCCAATGACTTGGAAGGTAAGGATGCTGAGGACTTGCATGCAAAAAACTTAGATGCTGAGGATCCCAATGACTTGGAAGGTAAGGATGCTGAGGACTTGCATGCAAAAAACTTGGATGCTGAGGATCCCAATGACTTGGAAGGTAAGGATGCTGAGGACTTGCATGCAAAAAACTTGGATGCTGAGGATCTCAATGACTTGGAAGGCAAGGATGGCGTGGACTTGCATGCCAAAAACCTGGATGCTAAGGATCCCAATCACTTGGAAGGTAAGGACAGTGAGGAGTTGGAGGCAAAAAAGTTGGATGCACAAGGCATGGATGCTAAGCCTGTGGATTTTATATATCACGTGACTTGTCTGTTTACAGGAGCAAGACTGGATGATGCAGCTTGTAAATGTAAAAAGTTGGAAAGTTAGGATTACCCATGTGCACATATATTCTGCGTTCTGGATCATCTTGGTGTACGCACATTTCCAAAAAAAAATTGTCAAGAAAAGATGGACAATGTAGGCCAAGCCAGCGTTCCCTTCTCCGAGGACTGCGAATACTCATGTATGGTCTGATCACATGAATAAGTATCATCAACTACGCAACATGGCTAGTGACGCTTTATTCATAGCCGCAGCTAGCGATTCACAGTCAGAACAGGTGATGGAGTTCCTCCGGAGTATATTGGTTGATGGAGAAAAAACTGATTTGGATGAAGGCCATAAATTGTTTGTTCCTTTGCCGGCATACTTCTCTGCTGCTCGCGAATGCTGCACTGATGACGTGGAAAATCCAATCAAAATAGTTCCAAAAGGGAGACCAACTACCGAAGAATCGAACAAGAGGATTAAATCCAGGCGCGAGCGGATGAGAGGGAAAAAAAGCAACGAAGTTAGTGCACATGTTTATCTCATTGTTCATTTCCATACATGCTTACAATGTTAATATGTTCTCTCTTTTTCTTCAATTTACTCAGGAACAAATCAGGGAAATCAAAGGTCACAAGGAGGAAGAAGTGAAAAGACAAAGACTCAGAGATAGAAGAAGACACAGATTCAGATATAGAAGAAGAGGAAGATTCAAAAAAAGCAACAAAGTTAGTGCACATGTTTATCTCATTGTTCATTTCCATACATGCTTACAGTGTTAATATGTTCTCCCGGAGAGTGTTCACATGTTTTTATTCAATTTACGCAGGAAAAAATCGGGGAAATAAAATAGCACAAGGAGGAAGAAGTGAAAAGACAAAGACTCAGAGACAGAAGAAGACACAGATTCAGACATAGAAGATGAGGAAGATTTAAAAAAAGCAACAAAGTTTGTGCACATGTTTATCT
>NC_041384.1:32245377-32265240 GCF_002162155.2 Triticum dicoccoides | reverse complement strand
GAGGAAGATTCAAAAAAAGCAACAAAGTTTGTGCACATGTTTATCTCATTGTTCATTTCCATACATGCTTACAGTGTTAATATGTTCTCCCGGAGAGTGTTCACATGTTGTTCTTCAATTTACGCAGGAAAAAATCGGGGAAATCAAATAGCACAAGGAGGAAGAAGCGAAAAGACAAAGACTCAGAGACAGAAGAAGACACAGATTCAGATATAGAAGAAGAGGAAGATTCAAAAAAGCAACAAAGTTAGTGCACATGTTTATCTCATTGTTCATTTCCATACATGCTTACAGTGTTAATATGTTCTCCCAGAGAGTGTTCACATGTTTTTCTTCAATTTACGCAGGAAAAAATCGGGGAAATCAAATAGCACAAGGAGGAAGAAGCAAAAAGAAGAGACAGAATCAGATACAGAAGAAGAGACAAAGGCAGATACAGAAGAAGAGACAGAGGCAGATACAGAAGAAGAGGAAGATTCAGGTACAGAAGAAGAGGAATATTCAGGTACAGAAGAAGAGGAATATTCAGGTACAAAAGAAGAGGAAGATTCAGGTACAGAAGAAGAGGAAGATTCAGATGCAGAAGAAGAGGGAGATTCAGATGCAGAAGAAGAGGGAGATTCAGATGAGGAAGAAGAGGAAGATTCAGATGCAGAAGATGGTGGGCTGAGGAGGGCTAGAAAGAGACCATTGGAGGTTGCAGAAGAGGATTACGCAAAACCAAACAAGTGGGCATTAGCACAATTGTGCGTACTTAAACATGTTTTCGAATGCTCGCTGCAGATTCATCTATTTCATTTTTTGCAGGAAATGCAAGGGAGCTCCAAATGTCAATGCTGGGAGGACGAAAAAGAACGATGACAAGGGTGCGCAAGGAAAACCAGTGAAGTTAGTGTCTGTACTTACATGTCCGCTCTATAAGTCGGGTATTTGCTAGTACTGTGTTGACGTTTCTTAACTTTTCCAGGAAAGACTCTAGTAAGGGCGGTAAAGAACACGCCAAAGGGGTGATGAAGACAAAAAGGCCTGATAGGAATGTACCACAGGCTGAGCAAATAAGAGCTGTCAAGTTATCTTCTGTAGCTATGAAGAGAAAATCAGTGAAGTTAGTGTTTTTTTTTCTGTTATAGTGTACTGTACATGCTCAAATTTTCTTTGCTATCCTATTAACAAACGTTGTTTCATGTAGGAAAGCTAAAGTGAAGTCGAGACAGGATGTTTAGATGCATAGGGTCAAGCAGAGAAAACAAAAGGATTTCAGGGGTCGAAAAATTGAGAACAAACTAAAGTAGACAGTTTTCCATGCCGTGATCCACCTTGTTTCTCATGTATTAAACCTATTTGATGGACTGCCACTATTTTTCTGAATTCCTCTTTTGATTGGTACACCCTCATTTTATTATGGACGGGTCGACATGGTAGGCTAGTTATGATTTATCAACATCAATGAAACAATGCATTTTTAGTGCAGTTGGTTTTTTATATTTTTTTCATTTTTTACATAAATATATTGCTGAAATTTGTTCAAAGTGTAGTCAAATTTCATACTTGAAATATAAAATAGAAACAGAAAATTTTTATATATAAGAAAATAGAACGTTAATAGAAACCTCGTTTTCAAATAACATTGAAAATTGTTTATTTTCAAATAGAACATAAGCATACTGATATTTTAAAAATAGCATGCTCCTTTGAAAAAAACATGTTCAATTGAAAATAAAATATAATAAATATACTAATTTAAAAATATCATGCTGATTTTAAAAATAGCATGCTGATTTTAAAATTATGCTACTTTTAAAATAACATGCTAATTTCAAAAATAGCATGCTAATTTTAAAAATAGTATGGTACTTTTAAAAAGATAATGCTCTTTTCAATATGCTACTTTTAAAATAACATGCTGTTTTTGAAATCAGCATGATATTTTTAAAAAATAGCATGCTTATTTTAAAAATATAATGCTTTCAATATGCTACTTTTAAAATAGCATGCTGATTTCAAAAATAGCATGCTGATTTCAAAAAAATCATGTTATTTTGAATATGTTGTTTTTAAAAATAGCATGCTGATTTCAAAATAACAGCCTCATTCTAAAAATACAACGCTGTTTTTAAAAATATAACGCTGTTTTTAAAATATAACGCTATTTTAAAACTGATTTCAAAAAATACATGCTTTTTAAAATATGCTGTTTTGAAAGCAGCGTGCTGATTTTGAAAACAACATATTTTTAATTATGCTTTTCAAAAGATAGCATGTTTTTTAGTATATATTGTTTTTCAAATCAAAAGAAACATCATTTTGAAAATAGCATGCCATCTCGAAAGTAACAGAAACAGGCCCCGCTCTTTGTTTTGCATCCCATTTTTTGTGCGACACACATACAAACCGCATTTTCAAAATAACTCGTACTAGCCAACACACAAACCTCGTTCAAAAATGAAAGTAGTGTCTAATCCATTTGAAGCCCGGTTAGATTTGATTCTAAAAATACTAGCATCACTGTGGCAAAAAAAGGAAATATAATTGCAGTCCATAAAGGTAATTATATCAAGGAGGGTACTAGGGTGCGTTATATATATAGACTTGCATAGCAAGTACATTACGCCACATAGGGTTCATACTACCACCAAGTTACTGCCAAGTTCCACTTACTGGACGATCTTCATATCCAATCGGACCCAAAAGTTATACCACCAAAGTACCAGTTACTACCAAGTACCAATTACTACTAAGTTGCACTTACTCGACCCTAAAGCTGATACTACAAACTTGCAGTTACTGGCTAGAACATACAGATTATAAAACTAGCGTCAAACTACTGCGGCGGGTGAACGAATCCTCATGCCACTAACCATGTTCACCCTAAGCCCACCTCCACTCCTTTCCATGAACTCGAAGATAGCCATTTGATCTTCTTTCATTCTGGCGCCCTCAACGACTTCTCTCCAGTTCTTCGTCATGATCGCTCGCCGTGTCCTTCTTGCCCATCTTGAACAAGACCTTTTTATTACCTTCAAAATGTTCGTTGGTGACACGCACAACCATGGGCTTTCGCAAATAATCTTTGAGGTAGGCCTGACTGTACTCCTTTGAGAAGCACTGATTGCATAGGGAAATAAATAATGTTACATAAAAAATGAAGTATGATTTGCACACAAAAAAGTAAGTATGATTTGCACAATCACACCCGTCCTCCTCTTTGTCTCTACATGATGGCATTTTCACTAGTGAAGTATGATTTGCAAAAAGAAAAGTCCAAGTGTTTACCATCTTGCTCTTCCCTCTGATGACTGTCGAGTGAGTGATGGTGCTGACATAGTATGGTATGGGAGGTTGGCACTGCTTTACTATGGATTTGAGACATTCCCACCGATCCTCGTTTAGCAATACATGGTTGCCGTAGAAGATGTGATCCTCGAAAGTTCCTTTTCTCACATGGTATCCCGGACCTGTATAAAAAAAATTAAGATGACAGAGTAGTAAATAATTTCATATGTAAGATCTAGAACATCAGCAATGGGTTAACGATCAATGCCTACTCCAATGATCAAGAAATGAAGGACATAGATAACCCAATCACATCCACCGAGCAATATCTCGTAGAAACATGGGCGAATTGAATATTTGATTTATTTAAACTAACAACTAAACACTGCTCTATGTAAGCTCTAGTTCAGTCAATGTTGATTTGGAAGGTCATTTAGAACCCAAACAGAGTAATGTGTGGTAATCAAGTGTCACTCAAACATCAACTTTCGATATTTCACGGTTCATTTAATATCTGACCAGCCAAATAGAACTTTACCCCGTAGTGCCAAGATAGGATCGTGGTCCACATCTCCATCTCCATCAGAACTATCATCAGTGTCATAGTCGCTAGAGGTGTCGTCATCACCGCTATAGCCGTCACTCCCACGTGAAGTGCCATCTGAAGCATCATCTGAGGTGGTTCGGTGATCACTCTCTTCACTGCTGATGAGGATGGTTTTCCTTGCCATTCAAACTTGTTGCATGCATTGCAATGAACAAATGTTAGTTATTGACATATGAAATCAGTCTTCCATTATGACTTGGTAGCACCATATACAATGTGAATAATCTTTTCGCATACTTCTTGCTAAGTACGTAGTTCATGTATAAACATCTACACGAAAAAGCTAGTCGACAACTATTCGCACGACTAGTCAAGACTAGTGGTTAGACTCATAATCATTGGGCAGACATAACCAATTAGGATATTTCAAGGTTACAATTTTGTGAGCTGGACAAGAAAACTTGGTAACCAACCAATTAGTAACCATGTAAAAATGAACCATGATTGACTGCTCTCATAGAGCAATATGTGAAACTATAACTGATCCGCCTTTGATCACTGCAAATTTCCTGATGGGCTGTTGTGTGGTACCATCAGGTAATAAATATAAAGTCTTTAAATTGTCCCAACAAAACAAATAATGCATTTGCTGCTGTACATAACATTTTTAGAGGTAGTTGTGGAGGTTAATTTTCCAATTTCCAGTGAGAATAAGGACATGGTAGAATCTCTCAAGCAAGATGACAGCATAGTGAAGGCTATGAGAACGAGCAAGGTATGCTGACCAATTGTCATCCTTTTGTATACTTGCTATTTATTTACTCATTACTACCCATACCAACAAGTAAAATCATGATTATGAAGTATAATGTTAGAAAATCCAACAGTGAGGATTTTGTTGCAATGTGTACTACTAGCTCACATGAAATTTTCATTGACCCCAACAAGCCCATACCATATCTTGGAGATAGGCTGACATAATTCAAGTAAGCAGTAACAAAAATCAGCAAAAATATGCACCAACCAAAAATATTACATGTGTGCACATATCATCAAAAACATGCACCAATCAAGAGCAGTCTATACTTGACAAATCCTTCAAAATATGCACTAATCATCATACTACCATCGAGTAATACATGAAACTATAACTGATCCTCATTCCATCATTACAAATTTCCTCATGGACTGCTTCTGTGCTCGCCTTTTTAGTTTTTAATAACTAAGCATCAGCAAATACATATACACAGTCTTCAAACTATCCCAACAAACCAAAACATGTGTATGCTCCTGTGAATATACTTTTTCTATATCTAGCAGTGGGGGGCCATTTTCCAGGGGAAAAAGTACTTGATAGCATCTGTCAAGCAAGATGATAGCATAGTGAAGGCTATGTCAACGAGCAAGGTATGCTGGCCAACACCCACCTTTTTCTCTTACTTGCATGAAAGTGTTTACCCATTACTACCCATACGAACAAGTAAAACCATGATTACGCAGTACATTGTCAGATTATCTTGCTATAAAATTAGTTGTTGCAATATGACCTACTAGTTGATAGTAAATCTGCGAATACCCGAAACATGCACACAAGCAAGTGTTAGATTTTAACTTGGGCGGTGCTGCTAGATCGCAAAATTAAGGTCAGATCGACATTAGAAGGGCAGGGAAGATCAATACCTCCGAAGTGGTACCAGATGGGGCTGGAGTAGACTTGTTCGAAGCTGGCACCACCGGAGCTTCGGGCGGCGCGACAAAGATTGGGGAGAAGAGGTGCCATTGTCGGACCTTGCTGTCGATGAAGCAGTGGAGAATCGTGGCCAGAGCAGGGAGGAGTGGGTGGCCTCGTGGTTCCGGCCGATTTGACAACGACGGGGGCGACCAAGGTGACGGCTTGGCAAACCCTAGCCATCGCCCTCCGCGTCACCTCTCTGTCTCTGCAAAGAACGAAGTGTGGTGGGATTGGGAATGGGGTTGGGGTTGGGGTTGGGGCCATCGCTAGCTTTTCTCTCTGCCTCCCACTTGTGCAGACCCACAAAAGGAACAAAGTGTTGGGCCGGATCAGATGCAGATTTGGCAGCTTTACCAATTCTGGCCAAACACAAAAGATCAGCATGACCAGAGGTGTTCTTTTAAAGAAACCCTAAAAATACACTGCTATTTATATTGCATGTGGATGAGTCTTTCAGTACCAATTGATCTTGAATATTTTTAAGCACTCCACAGTGTATATATATATATATATATATATATATATATATATATATATATATATATATGAAAATAATGGTTAACCAATAAAATGGTAAACTATTAGATGCAAGGTTGCAAATATTTGAAAAAATCAATAATTGAATTGTATGCATTTTTATGATTAAATTTAATAAATGTAAAATTTTTGCAAAAACTATGATAAATTAAAATATTCATTGGTATTTAAAAAAAAACCACGAATGCCTACTTATGCCAACCAGAACTTCTTCATGGTTTCGTTTATTCATCTATTCTTTGGCATGCTGGTTCTCATAACGCCTTCTTCGGACCTTCTCTTTGTCCGACAAATTCCTGAGATATTGGGCTAGCGCCTTGTGTTTCGCCCTCACACCATGCTTCATTTGGTATCCTTTGGCAAGTCCTTCGGCGTGCTCAAGAATACTAACGAAAGCCGGATCCAGATATTTGCCACAGAACGCGCAACGATATGCCATACGCTTAAGCACGTTGCACTGTCCATTCTGCAATTCTTCAAGGGTTTTCTGAGTGTGTGCATCCATCTATCCTTCGGAAATGTCCGCATAATCATGAGAATATGGCTGCAAGTTTAAATTATGTATGATATAAGCTGCACCATTGTTTACAGTACCTAATATTCCCTAAGTTTCATACAGTAGTGCCTATAAATTATTTTTAAAGTAAATATTTATTAACTTTGAAAATTTAAGGAGAAAAAAGCAATATCAAATCCATATGAAAGCATAAATCATATGATGTACTTTAAAAAAAATTGTCAATAAACATGCACAACCTTTATGATGTTTGACTTTTAGCATAAAACCAAAACGCACTAAATTGTGGAGTGGATGAACCATTAATTTCTCAAAGATTGATTGAATAAATAATGATCATTATGTACTGATGATCAACACTATATTTAGAGCTAGATTCCATTATGGCAATTCAACAATGTATGGATGGTTTAATGATTAACCTCTAACCTTAAACTTGAAGACAGATCTAGGGTTAAAAAATTAAAATTACCGTAACGAAATTCCAGTCCATGCCGTGCATGTGCTGCTGCTTGTGATCGATGACGGAGTACTGCACCTCGTTGACACGATGCTTCTCTGGGTCGGACACCGAGTAGTCCAAAGCTTTCTCGTGGGGATCCTCATCCATGCGATGGACGACGACGTCGGTGGTTAGCTCCGCAAGTCCACGATCTGTCACGACGGCGTCCATGACAGGCCCCCCACGTCCATGGCCCTGCTCTGTCACGACGGCCAGTCGACCTCCATGAGTGGATTTCATATCCGGCGGCAACGAGGAGGGCGTGTGAGCGGAGGCGATCGTTTTAGAGCGTGCCCTAGGGGGAGAGATGCGGGGAGTAATTGGTAGTTACCTACTATAGCGGAAATACTTCGGCGTTGGGCACCTACAATGCAGCCGGCTTATTTAGGCACTTAATTAGTATCCTGGAAAAAAATCACAATCGTAGGCGCTTGGGGCAGGCGCTAGGAATTGGATTTTGTACATCTACGTGATGCAATCGAAAGTTCGTGTCCGGGGTGGATGGGTTGGGGATTGAAAATTTTGTACATAAACCCTGGTGCTCAATACTTGTGAAACATCGTATCAAATTGTCATCAATTGATCTAGAAATTTCAAACTGAGAAAGAAATGTACGCAGAGGCCACTATAGTATTACTTGTATCGAGACTTTGTGATCATCATGTAGCCACGCCACAACCAACACGATGGTCTCCGTGGCCATGTTGACATCACACCATGCATCGTTGGCCGCCTAGAACCTCTAGCCATGCATTGATAGTCGTCACGTCTCGCATGCATTTGTGATGCTAGCAATGTCATCACGTGATGTCATAAACTAAAAGGCGTGTGACAATAATTTGAAAAACAACAAGAAAATACTCCGTCCCAAAATTTTGACTAAAACATGATTTGATACGTTGGTATTTACACAAATCAAAGACAAGAATTTTGGGACGGATGGAGTACTAAAGCATCATTATTCCAATCCTAGGTTGCTATAAGAGAAGCTTGGATTTCCATCTACCAAGCTGAATGTAGCTCAAGGCTACAATTCCATTGCACTGGTACGTTAGATATGTAGTCGGCACACAACTTAACATGCATAGTTGTAGCATAGTTGAACAGTAAGCATACGGTACTTCTTAACATAGTTCATCCATAAACATACGGTACTTCTTAACTAGTGCATTTCCTTTTTGAGTCACCATCTTCCTTCTTGAAAACCACATGTACACACTCATCATGTATACCATAACACATCAGAATCTGTTAACGAGCGCTCACAAGCTTAACTAGCTTCAAACGAACCTAGCTAATCAGGGTTTTATGCTACTTAATCTAAATGAGCCGATGATTAATGAGCACGAGTTTAACAAGCAGAGATGCCAAACCACACACCAATTAACATAGTTCCACCTTAGTTCAACACTTCCATATATACAAAACCAAGCACCACTTAGTAGTACTGGTGCACATAGTTCGACCATAGACGTTCACAAACAAAGCATAGCATAGGGTAGTACTTAGCATAGTTAAAACCAAAAGAGCATCAGTTCTAGCTGCGAGGGTGCGCACTTCCCTAAAGCCTCAAAGAAGCCTCATCAAGTACTCGGCATACGCGGCGTGCTTCACCCTGAAAGCATAGCCATTCTTGATGCTGCCTTGGGATGTTCCGACTGCATGGTTGAAGGTACTTCTCTGGTCGCTTTTCATCAGCTTGTTGCAGTAAGGGCATCCGTAGCCCCCCTTCTGATTCTTGGCCTGACACGTTTCTCGAGCACACCACTGTTCAGCTCCCTCGCCTTCTGCCTCCTGTAGATCCTCTGGGTTTCTTGGTCGCTGTCGACGTCGTCACTTAGGACCTACATGTAGTACCAAATGTTGCGTAAGTATATCTAATATGAGAATTCAGCAGGCACAGAGTCTATGAAACATAATGTAATTGATGACAGCGTAAAATATCTTCAAATGATGTTGAAAAAATAAATGCATAACTTATTAGTTGGTACATAAGCAACTAAATGGGATAGTACCATATAGTAAAAAAATGAAGGATCAATCATACATGTCGAAGAGAGCACTAGCATTGCCACATTTTGCCAACTAACCTTAGGCAAGTTTGGGAAAAATGTGTGGCAAAATGTGGGACCCAAGTGTGGCTTGCCTAAGGTGTGGCTGGAACCAAACACTCACTTAAGTTGGTCAAACTTGCCTAACCTTAGATATGGCAATCTTTGGCAAAGTCACTAACCGAACAGCCTTTAGTGCAACAAAATTCACTTGTTACGTAAAAATGCATGAACTAATGATGTAACATGGCAGAGCAGCATACAGATGTACTAATGCAAAAAAAAGACTTATAACTTACATGCATGACTAGATAAAATAGCTCGTGAGCTGTATCTATTTAGGGTTAGAATTTTGTGTGTTTATGATGATGGATATTGAAAGTCCACATGTTATCGTCGTGGAAGTTTCCCCTGTTGATCGATACCCCACCCATCAATGTTCCTGAACCATTCAACATTCTAGGTAAAGTAGTTAATTATTATGAATTCTGACAATAAGTGATCCCAAATGTTGTATTAACAAAAAAAAGTTTTTATCATTTATGCCACCAGTTGTGTCCCACAATTAAGTATCACCACTAGGAATTTCTACTGCTAAAAAAAGCCATCGCTTCTTTAGACACATGCTCAAAAATGCCACTGCACATCATTATTGTGATATCAAATCTATCTTGACATGCTATAATGGCATCAATACCTATGGACCAACATGCCAGCTCTCCTTCTATCCCACTACAATAAAGTGTGGGCCCACTTGATCCCAACAGCATTCTTATTTTTCTGTAAAATTATTCGCTTACTTACTCCTCACAAGTGGGGCCATACTTATCATTGTGAGATAGAGAGAACTGAAATGTGGGCCTGGGCATTTTTTTGTCATATTGGATGGTCAACAAGTTTTAAATGAAAATAACAATGTCTAATGGCATTATTGAGCAAACATCTAAGGAAGGATGGCATTTTTCATACATCTAATGGCATTTCTGAGTAAGCATGTCACGAATCGATGGCATTTTTGAGTGGCTGTAACTTCTAAGGGAAAAATTGAGTACTGGGATACAACTGGTGGCATAAATGATAAAAACCCTACAAAAGAACTAATTAAAACAACTCAAGTAAAACATTGATGATATCAAATTTGATTCTAAAATAGCCATTTCTTAGAGATAATCAATGTTTAAAATCATTGCCACAGCCACTTATGGAACATTTAAACCAAAGATCGATCAAGTGCAACCAAACATGTACTCAACATTTTAATACCTTATTTGCCTTGTACAGACCAGAGAAAACCTAGGATATTACAAAATAAATAAATAAATAAATAAAGGGGATAGATGACTAACCTCTTCTTCGTTCTCGTAGGCGATGACCACAGGTGGGGGCAGGGGAGGCAACATCCGCGGCAGACGAACACCCGACTGAGGCTGAGGAGCCACCACCTGCTCCGGCAGAGGAGCCAGAGGAGCTACCTGTTCCAGATTATTAGCAGAATAATTTATATAGGTCAAAAACTGACATATACATGCCTCAATAAATGTAATATAGCTACACAGCTGCGGATCCAGGATTTCATACTTGGGTGTTCAAAAATTTATATTGCAAACTAAAACCACAACAATATTTTTCAAATGGAGGGAGTACAAACAACAACAACAACAAAGCCTTTAGTCCCAAACAAGTTGGGGTAGGCTAGAGGTGAAACCCATAAGATCTCGCAACCAACTCATGGCTCTGGCACATGGATAGCAAGCTTCCACGCACCCCTGTCCATAGCTAGCTCTTTGTCGATACTCCAATCCTTCAGGTCTCTCTTAACGGACTCCTACCATGTCAAAATCGGTCGACCCCGCCCTCTCTTGACATTCTTCGCACGCTTTAGCCGTCCGCTATGCACTGGGGCTTCTGGAGGCCTGCGCTGAATATGCCCAAATCATCTCAAACGATGTTGGACAAGCTTCTCCTCAATTGGTGCTACCCCAACTCTATCTCGTATATCATCATTCCAGACTCGATCCTTCCTCGTGTGGCCACACATCCATCTCAACATACGCATCTCCGCCACACCTAACTGTTGAACATGTCGCCTTTTAGTCGGCCAACACTCCGCGCCATACAACATTGTGGGTCGAACCGCCGTCCTTTAGAACTTGCCTTTTAGCTTTTGTGGCACTCTCTTGTCACAGAGAATGCCAGAAGCTTGGCGCCACTTCATCCATCCGGCTTTGACTCGATGGTTCACATCTTCATCAATACCCCCATCCTCCTGCAACATTGACCCCAAATACCGAAAGGTGTCCTTCCGAGGTACCACCTGGCCATCAAGGCTAACCTCCTCCTCCTCCTCACAGCTAGTAGTACTTAATATCTAAAATTTTCATGTGAAAGATTCTTAGTCCATCGTAATGACAATAGTGACATGAATGACATGAAATGAAGATTATTTACTTCATGACCATAAAATATGACATTTTCATAAACAAGGCATGGTGTTGTTATCCTTAAGTTGCAGAAAATATTTTCACAATCACCTACGTAGGCAATTCAATTCCAAGGTCAAGCTACGTATTTGTATTAGCACAGTCACCAAACCTAGGTGGCTTTATTAGCAGAATAATTTATCTACATCAAAATATTGCCTATACAGGGCTCAACACATGTAACCTAGCTAGTTACCTAACAAATCTACAGAATATTGATATGGAGTCCATCGATCAAAGATAAAAAGAAACCCTGACCTTCCCCAAAAATAGAGAAAATGACTGACCAGAGCACACCTAGGATTTTACAAAAAACTAAAGGAGATAGATGACTAACATCGTCTTTGTTGACGTCGCCAGCGACCACAGGCTCGGGCACCGGAGGCGTCACCCGCGGCAGAGGAGACACCTGCTCCGTCTGAGGAGCCAGAGCAGCTACCGAGGCCCACATAAATGGCTGTGCAAGGACAGTTTCATGCCGGTCAAGTACCATATATAAGAAATTTCGGCCAAAAAAAATTCGGGTGCAGTACTGTACATCTGTACCGGTGCTGCTGCTATCAAAATTTGGCATCAACACATTTTGGATGCACGAGAACCATGAGATCCGAGTGGTTCGTAGATCTTAAATAAAGATAACCTATATAATGAGGAGCCGACCCCCACACCCATGCACCCATGTGGATCCGCCCTGAAACCTAACGGATCTAACGAATCTACGTTGACACCTAGGATTGACCAGAGCACACCTAAGATTTTACAAAAAATTAAAGGAGATAGATGACTAACGTCTTCTTTGTTGACATCGCCGACGACCACAGGCTCGAGAACAGGAGGCGTCACCTCACTACTAGGAAAAGGCCTACTAATGACGCACCTAATTTGGCCATTAATGGTGCATTAGTGGTGCGCCATTAGTATCTGGTATACTTATGGCGCACCCCTGATGCACCATTAGTATATACAATAGTGCGCCATTAGTATGCCTCCCAGGGGGCCATGTATACCCAGGTGCTTTGGCATACTAATGGTGCGCGACAGCAAGATGCGCCATTAGTAACTTCGGCATACTAATGGCGCACTCTTTAATGATGCGCCATCAGTATCCTTTGGCATACTAATGGCGCACTATGATGTGATGCGCCATTAGTATGAATATTAGGTTTTTTTAATTTTTTAATTTTTTGTTTTTTGCACAGGTTACAAAATGTATAATTGGACAAAATATAGACATCATACATCAACAACAGATTCATCGAATACAATAGAAGATTAGTCTGTGAATACAATTCATCATTTTAGTCTCCGAATACAAGTCATCATATTAGTCTCCGAATTGAAAAGATCGAACAAAGATAGAACATTATATTACAAGTCTCGAGACCGCGAGTTTGTCTTCACATTACAAGTCGATATTGATCATCTAAACTACCATCACATAGAAGAGAGCTGCGGTCATCACGATGAGCATCATCATGATGAAACTCGTCTTCATCCGGTTCCTCCAACGTTCCCTCCCCTCTCCTGCTAGATAGCGGGCATATCTAGATTTGGCCTCGGCGCTAGTGGCGTACCCTTTGTAACTGTTACCGCTGAATCGGTGAACCTATCTCCGACACTCCTCCTAGTCGTCGTAGACTCCGGGAACCTTACCCTTGTACACGACATACCACGGCATCGCTATGCAGTAGCCAAACGAAACGTTAGTACCAATTCACAGACAATACATAAGCAATATATAAGTATGCAACAGAACGATCGGAAGAGAAAAGCAAGACATTAATAGCATCGATTACATCTAAAGTTGAACGACTCTCGAAACCAAAGAGACATACTACAAGTTCATTAAAGTTTAATTACAACATGAGACTCAAGGGACCGGAGCGTGGATGAAGTCGCCGTCTATCGTGGCAGTCATGAAAGAATGGGCGTTCTCAGCCTGCATTTGTAGGATTGTGTTGATGTCACTGTTGGACGGTTGATTTCTGAGGTAGAACTGCCCCGCGGTACGAAGGACATCTTGATGGCTGATTTTCGCAAACTCCGACTGGATGCGAAAGAATTCTTGTCTGATGTCCGCGTCCTAGATTGCCGACACGCTCGCGGCCCAATTTTGAGTCTACTCGGTAGCAGAAGTTGATGATGGTCCCGTACGATCGCCCGCATGTGATGGATGGCGTAGTAGGCACCCTTCTGACAGCCAGGTGGCTGCTTGACACAGCAGAACGTCGTATTGTGGGAGAACACGTGCTTGCCGTACTTACAAATAGGCCTGGTGAAGGTGCCTCCAGATTTGACGTAGCCGGGGAGAACATCATCAAGAACCTTCTTGACATTTGTGTAGTCTACGTTCGACTGACGGTCCGGGTCGAAATACGTGGCCATAGAATATTTGGGGCTTAGGAGGATGAGCGTGCAACGTGTGTCACTGCAGAAAACACGGAATGTTAAAAGAAAAATGATCGAAGTCTAAGAATTCATATGTTACGGGGCGGTTGAGGGGAGGACTTACTCGGGAAAGTAAGGCACGAGGAAGTTATCCTTATCTTGGTTTGCCAGAATGATGCCTTCGAGGTAAGAACTCGCGACTTGCCGGTCCCCAGCGCTGCCCAAGATCTTGGCACGCATGTAGAAGGGGTCGACTATCACGATGTCCAGGGTCTTGTCGCGAATGATCCGCATCTCCATACTCAGCGAAAATAGCCGAACGAAGGTGTAGTGCAGCGGATGAAGGTTCAACATAGCATGGATGTCATCAAACCGCAGGACGATCATACCCCCGATGGAGTTATCCACAAAGCCCTTGCCCTCTAGCACCTTGGCCGCGAAAACCGGGTATGCCACATCCTTCTCTCCGAGACGCCGCTTCTCCAAAGAAAGAACACTGTCATGCAGACTCCGCATAGCACTGGTTGCAGCATCGAGCATATTTCTCGGTAGCATCGGCCTACCCGCCACATGCACCCTCCTCGAGATATCCTCAGGTGAAGGTGGCCCGTCCTGAGCACGGATCGTACTCGGTGCCGGCTGGCCCGCACCCTTGTTAGTCTTTCTTTTGCGTGCCTTCTTCTTCTCCTGTAATGGGACCGAGTTCTGCTCACAGACCGCCTTCTTGAGTGTGTTGGGGCTGATCATATTTCGCACCTCACCTATCTGAGGCTCGGTGAAGTCGGCAGCTGGAGGCGTCTCCTGAGAGCTGAACTGCAGACGACGCCTGTTGCAACTTGGCTTCTCCGCGGTACCAACTAGATCGCACACGTCTTTTGTTGGGTTGGGTTCTTGAGAAGGAGGCCCCATGAAGTCGCCACCGTACCCATGATCGGCAAAGTACTGATCGATGTTGGCAAATGTATCGTCGTCGTCGTTGTTCTGATCCTGTGCCATATGCATGTTTGGATCCAGTGGCATAGGGATGTCCGGCACCGTTGCGGCGGTCTTGCCATGGGGCCGACTCGGCGCCGGCACGACTGGTGGTGTTGTCTTTGGGGTGGTGTCCCCCACCCCCAAACGAATCTGGCTCTTCGGCCAAAGCAGGGGCCAACTCAGGCAGGCGCTGAGGGTCATCACGTCATCATCGTCAGCCCCGACGGGTCGAATCGGAGGTAACAACTCGTCGCAGCCTGGCAGCACCCGAACCAGTTGAACCCTAAACAAGTTGGGTGGCATCTGGGTACCGTGGAACAAGGGGTTGCCCGGTTGAACGATTTTGCCCTTGGCGACATCGACCAACTCGTTGTTCACGAAGTGCAGGAGAGTGCACGGAACGTCGGCGGCGCCCTGCAAAAACATGTAGGGCGTCAGGGATGCCCAGTCAAAGGCAAGGAGATGAAGTCCTCGGCCAAGAGAGGCTTAATTAGTTACCGTGATGATGGCGTCGAGCTCGGCTAATGTCGAGGCACCGCCAACGGCGGGCGTGCAGTTGACGGAGGGGCCGCTTGCTGCAGAGGTGCCGGCCGACGTACACCCGGGTGCATTAAGCTCCCGTGCCGGCGTTGGAGACACCAATGTCGCCTCCGCCGGAGACACCAATGGCCCCGCCATCGCGTTCTGCGAGTTGCTGGCCGTGAAGCTAGGAATCGAGGGCGGCCCCTGTTGGCCGCCCGCAATCCACGCACTAATCCCCTGGATCAAGTTAGGCACAATGGCGGTGATCGTCGCTCCGAGTTGTTGTTGCACTTGCTCTTGGACAATCTCCGGAATCTGCGCCACCTGTGCCCTGAGTTCTTGAACCTCGCGCGCCTGGCTTTCTGAGCTGGTCTTTTTCTCCTTTCGCCCACCAGTGTTATAGTATGACGACCATTTTGTCGACAAGCCTTTGCCGGCCACACGACCAGCTGACGTCGGCTTACTGAGCTTATCCTTGTTCTTCATTACATTCAACGCCCTATTTAGAGTGGTGTCCCAAGGGTTGCTCTTAGTTGACCCCGCGCTACTGCTTTCAGTCGCCTGCGGAAGGAATGTGAACCATTTAGAAATTTGGCTTCATTAATTAGAATGCAACCATATGGAGCTAATTACGCGGGGGTGTATTCCTTACCAGAACAAGCTCAAGCGCCCTGGTCTTCGGATCCGTGGTAAGCTCCTTTGTTTTCGGGTCCTTCTTGTACCGGGCCCTGACAAAGTTCCTAGTCTGCTTGTCACTGTATTTATCGAAGAGGGGCGGTAGGCCTTGCTCGGCACGGTCCGCCTCCTCCTTGTCCCATATAGGCTCCGCCACTCTGTAACCGCCGGGACCGAGTGTGTGTTCCCCTAAGTTCAGCTCCCGCATTTCTTTCCCCCACTTACTTGATTCGGAGCTTGCGGTGCTCGAGCAATTGATCTTGAAGTCGTTGTAGTCATCTTCGGTGATCGAAGGATTTTTCTCCTTGATCTTCTCATAACTCTCACCTTTCTCGATCATTCTCTTCACATTGCTTTTCCAAGTAGACAGGGCCATGCTCATCTTCGTGAGGGCAGAATTGTTCACTTTATTCCCTTTGGGGCTTGTGTTTTCAAATTCAGCAGGGAACTTGTATCGTTCGTGCAGCTTCGTGAAGAGGAGGTTGCGCAAATTCCCTCGGTCAGGATGCCCGAGGTTCTCGGTGTTGATCGAGACGGTGCTCCGGAGAATGCACCCGAGCTGAAGCGAGTACCCTTTAACTATTCGTTCGGGCGCCGTTGGATTCCCATTGGAGTCCACTTCACTAACTTCCTCCTTGAGGGTGCGGAGCACGGCCGGGCGCCGGTCCTTCCGTTGCCTCTTCGGTTGGCTGCCATCTGTGCGTGCGCCGCCATCATCAGTGGTGGCATCCTCGGCGGCACCATCAGTGGTGGCATCAGTGGGGTCATCCTCGGCGGTACCATTAGTGGTCTCAGGATCGGTGGGGAAGGCGGCGTCCTCATATAAGTGAGGTTGTTCCTCCATCTCCTGGGACAGCTCCCAGAATGCCTTGACGCCCGAACCCCCAGCCTCATCGTTGTTGGCCATGTTTCTCTCTAAATAGGAACAAACTTTGGTCAAAAAGTTGGTTATTGTCAAGGAACAAGATCTCTAAGTTGACCAAATAACCTAATTCTCGAGGAATGTCGCCAAAAAGTTGGTTATTGTCAAGGAACAATTGAGAGATGTTTGTGATATTGCCTAGGAGTTTTGGGATAGAACCTGTTAGTGTGTTGTTGCTAAGGTCCAAGTCCACGTTCTCAGGGTAACCTAGTTCTTGAGGGGTGTGTCTAGAAAGTTGGTTGCTGCAAAGATACAAGGTTGTGAGTTTGGTCAAATTGCCTATGATGTTTGTGATATTGCCTTGGATCTTGAAGGCACTGTTGCATGATGCAGTGGTACAGCCAGCATAGGACCTCATCTTTGCAGGCTAATTTTCTAGATTGTAACACTGGGATTTGTGCACAAGCTAAGCTAGCTAAGACAGTAGCTTCCTTGCAACCCACAAAAGACAAAGGAAAATGGGTGAAAAGGGGGAGATGTATAGCTTTGATGAGCAGGCAACATCTTCCTAACCCCCTTCTTCTTGTCTCCTCTCACTATCTCTCTCACACACATGGCAAGCAAGGGTGTCTGAGTGTGTGAAAAAAAATACTAAACTAATCCAACCACTAAAGCAAATTAATTTTTATTTCGGTTGAGAATCGGGCACCTTCTAGGTCAAGAAAATTGGACATGACCTTTGCTAATTTTCTTGACCTTGGAGTGCCCCATTTCTCAACCGAAACGGAAATTAATCAACGTTTCAGGAGAAAGGGGTCATTTTAGAAGATCACAAGTAGCAGCAGCATCACTTGACAAAATCACAACTACCAGCAGGAACTCGCAGATAGCAGCAGCAGCATCACTTGACAACTAGTACAGCAGCAGCAGCATGCATGCATGCACTGGCCATGGCACAAAGTCCATGACCCAGAACAGAGCACTTTACTAAAAATGAAGAAGAAAAAAGGCATGCATGCACTGGTTGTAGCAAATCATCACTTCTGAATCAAAACACCATGCTGGTGTAGCCATAGGCCCACATTAGTCTAAAATCCTGCTTTATTTTTCACAACA
The DNA here is from genome assembly GCF_002162155.2 of Triticum dicoccoides. Classification (NCBI taxonomy): domain Eukaryota; kingdom Viridiplantae; phylum Streptophyta; class Magnoliopsida; order Poales; family Poaceae; genus Triticum; species Triticum dicoccoides. The sequence goes on along the minus strand of NC_041384.1, from coordinate 32,247,063 downwards.
GAAAGGTCAAAACAACAATAAAAAGGAGAGCCCAATCTGGTCTAATTGATCCTTGGAAATTATAGAATGTTCATCTATGCATGGAAAAACAACAATTAGGACAGGGAAATTACTATGCAGCTAATAGTCTTTAAGCATTGAAACACAGCTAAGGTTACAACCCAGAAGTGATGGTTAACACTTCTAATAAACATGGCAATTTTAAATTATGACACACAATGCCATAATTAATCAAGAGTCACTACTACAGTACTCATGTACTCCATCTTACAGAGTTACTCCATCACAGCAACAACAACCTTGCAGATCAAAAATGATTTGTGTAATCTGGTTGGTACTCTTACAGTTGCCTAAATTGAAAAAAAATTGATCTGTGTGATCTGGGTTACAGTATCAGCAACCTTGCATTTCATTTTATACAAAATTGTACTCCATCACCAAATTCATTGATGTTTCTAAGCAAAATTCACAAGTTCAGAAGATCACAAGTTCACAAGATCTACAGTAGCAGCAGCATCACAAGTTGACAAAGTTCAGTGGACTTAGAAGTTAGAGCTAGAGCAGCATCACTAGAGTGCAACTACAAGAACAAGCACCGGCATCACTTAAGCAGCAGCAGCAACAACATCGAGCAGATTACACATCGCGGGTCACTAGAGCGGATTAAGTGATGATAGCCTACTCCTCGGATCTTTGGACAAGTAGCTGACCACCACCAGATGGAGTGGTCACTAGAGAAGATTACACATCACAAACCGGAACTCACTAGAGCAGATTACACATCCAAGCATCACTTAAGCTGTACTCCCGACAAACCGAAGGGGAAAGGGAGGGGATCGACAGAGGAGCTCACCGTCACCTGCAGGTGAGCAAAGCGGGCTCGGGGGAGAGCTCGCCGGAGCGAATTGTCGACGGAGTCCGCCGGGCCGAAGAGGAAGCCGGTGGCGGGGAAGGTGTCGCGGCGGCATCCGGAGTCCTGCGGCTTGTCCGGGGAGACGTGGTCGAGGGAGGTGGAGTGCTTGGGCACGTCAGTGTGGCATGAGGTGGCCGGCGACGGGCGCGTCGTGTGCGGGTTGCCGATGCAGATCTGGGGGAGAGGAGAAGGCGAGAGGGCGAGGGGAAGGGCGAGGGGAAGCGTGAGGGGTCAAGTGGGGAGGCGGCGAGGGCGGTGGGGGTCGGCGGCGACGGGGGCGGCTCGGGCACGAGGACGGCGCAGTGAGGGAAGAGAGACAGAGGGGAGAGAAAGAGGATGGCGTGGGCGCTGACGTTTTTTGTTACTAATGGCACAATACTAATGGCGCACCACCCCTCGGTGCGCCATAAGTACATCCATACTAATGGCGCACCCCACTATGGTGCGCCATTAGTATTTTTTTTATTTCTGCCCGAGCCAACAGGTTATCTTCCACCTGACCTGATCCACACCAAGTTCCCTCTACTAGCTCGACTGGTCAGCAGCTAGTTCTCACACTAGGAGGTCCTGGGTTCGATTCCCAGGCCCCACAATTTTTTTATGCATTTAAAATGCTGTTTGATACTTATTTGTGTTTAAATATGTTCAAACTTGTTTAAATCATAACAGTAATATATTTTTTATAAGACAGTAATAATTTTTTAAAAAATATCATCAAACAGTAATGCCGGTGGAGCGGGGGAGGGTGCGCGGGGTGCGGGGGGTCGGCGGCG
>NC_041384.1:32183136-32245222 GCF_002162155.2 Triticum dicoccoides | reverse complement strand
GTTGAGTAGGGGAGGGGTGCGGGGGGTCGGCGGCGGCGGTTGAGTAGGGGAATCGAGGGTGCGGGGGGTCGGCGGCGGCGGCCGATGGACCGGGGGGTGCTCGGCGGCGAGGGGGACCGGATCTGGCGAGGTGGGATAGCGATCGAGATGGAGGGGGATCGAGATCGAGTGTCCATGAAATTTAAAAATATTCATGATAGTTCAAAAAGTGCCCATGAAATACAATCGAGAAATGAAGGCTACGATTTAAATACAATCGATCTTAGCTAGCTATCTGTTCACAATCTTCTTGCCCTTCTTTTTCGCAAATGGAGTTCTTCTGTGGAACGGGCGTCCTTTAGGTAGGGTGGTCCTGCTTCTTCTTGTGGTGTATGGTGCTACTTCATCATCGTCGTCATGTTCGATCCTCGGGTCGCCGTACTTGTCGAAGTCTTGCTCATTGGCTACTCCATCCATTCCGATGATCTTCCTTTTGCCTCTCCTCACGACAACACGACTGGGCTTTGACGGGTCGGTAATGAAGAAGCATTGGTCCACTTGGGAAGCCAGTACCCATGGCTCATTTTTCACGGTGACGTTTGTGCCCGCAGTCTTGGATTTGGCTTCGGGTATAACCATGGTGGTGAAATACCGGTCTTCTTTTAGGACGCTCTTGGCCCATCTGACACGGAACATCGGGACCTTCTCTCTAGCGTAGCTCAGCTCCCAAATCTCCTCGATCCTTCCGTAGTATCTGTCCTTGTCGTTACCAGTGTAGGATTCCATCGTTACCCCGGAGTTCTGATAACCATCGCTCTTCATGTCCTTGGCCTCGGTGTAGAATGTGTAGCCGTTGATATCGTACGCCTCATAGGTCATCAGGTTGTGCTCGGCGCCCTGTGACAAGGCGAATATGAGTTGTTCTTCTGCGGAAGAATCCTCATGTAAAGGGTACGACAGAAGCTTCTGCTTGAACCAACGCGTGAAACATGAGTTGTGCTCTTTGAGTATATCTCCGTCCGTCCTCTGTTAGCCTCGGTCATTGTACGTCTTCTTAATAAAGGTTTTGTGCTGTACCACCCAAGGATCGACCACGTCTATGTGTTGTAGCGTGACTGGGTTTGCTCTTTCAAAATCGGCGAGTCGACCCTCGAAGTCGACATGCATTTCGCGACGACCCTCATGGTGAACCCATCCAGCGAGCCTGCCGAGGTGCCTATTGACGGGCAGACCAACGGGGTTCTCGATGCCTAGATAATTCGTGCAGTAGGAGATGCACTCTTCGGTCAGAAAGCCCCTGGCTATGCTTCCCTCTGGACGTGACATGTTGCGAACGTATCCTTTGATGACACCATTCATCCTTTCGAACGGCATCATGCTGTGCAGGAACGTCGGCCCGAGTTGGATGATATCGTCCACGATATGGACCAGCAGATGCACCATAACGTCGAAGAAATGCGGGCGGGAAGTACATCTCAAGCTCGCATAGTATCACCACGATCTCTTCCTGTAGCCTTCTGAGTTGCCTCACGCCAACAGACTTTCGATAGATGACGTCGAAAAAGTTGCATAGGCCAAATAGGGTTTCACGGACGTGCGCGTCCATGATACCACGGATTGCAACTGGAAGTATCTGCGTCATCAGCACGTGACAGTCGTGAGACTTCATCCCGCTGAACTTCAGCTTCGCTGGGTCTTGGCATCTGCTTATCTTCCCCGCGTAACCGTAAGGAAGTTTTACTCCTATGAGGCAGGTGAAAAACTGCTCGATCTCCTCCTGACTTAGAGTGAAGCACGCGGGAGGGTAGTCATTTCCGGTCTACTTGGCCTTTTTGCCTTTGTGATGACTTTCCGTGTCCTGCTTCGCCTCATCATCATCATCATCATCATGATCATCATATATAGCGTGAAGCTCCTGCCTGATGCCCATTGATTTCAAGTCTGACCTTGCTTTCGGCCCATCTTTGGTCCTCTCTGGCATGTTGAGCAGGGTACCAAGCAGACTCTCGCACACGTTCTTCGTGATATGCATGACATCAAGGCTGTGAGGCACACGGTGGATCTTCCAGTACGGCAAGTCCCAGAAAACAGACCTCGTTTTCCATACCTTCAGCAGCGGCTCTGGCGCCTTTCGCTTCTTTCCCGGATCTGGCGCCTTTTGCTTCTTTCCCGGCAGTGGGCAGTCTTTCCAATTTTTCAACAGCTCATCTATTTCCTTGCCGCTCCTCGTACGCGGGCATCCTCGGGGTTCGGTTTCACCATCGAACAGATCCTTGCGTTTTCTCCACGGGTCATTGTCGCGAAGCCACCTTCGATGTCCCATGAACACGGTTTCGAAGACCCGGGATCTCTATCTAGCTGGCGATACATTGTGTCATCCATGCACCTGACGCATCCAGAAAATCCATGGACCACCTGCCCCGCGACATATCCGTAACCGAGATAGTCATGCACCGTCGTGAGCAGCGCGACTCTCATAGGGAAATATTCTTTCTCTGCGGCGTCCCACGTATTGGCTGGCGTTTTCCACAGCGTGTCAAGCTCCTCTTTCAGCAGCCCCAGATATAGATTGATGTCGTTCCCTGGTTGTTTCGGTCCTTCAATTAGCATACTCATGTGAATGTACTTCCTCTTCATGCACAACCAGGGGGAAGGTTGTACATCCACACAAACACAGGCCAGGTGTATGTGTGCTTCTCTGGCTGCCAAACGGATTGACTCCATCGGTGCTCGCGCCCAGCACGATGTTCCTTGGATCGTTCCCAAATTCTGGGTCTTCGAAGTTCAATGCTTGCCAGTGGCTCGCATCCTTAGGGTGACTCAGCATCTTGTCTTTTTTATCTATCTCCGGATCATTTGCATCATCTTCTCGCTTCTTCTCCTCCCTATCCGCGTGCCAACGCAGGAGCTTTGCTACCTTAGGGTCCGCGAAATACCGCTGCAGACGAGGAGTGATCGGAAAGTACCACACCACTTTTCGAGGAGCTTTCTTCCTCTTCTTGTATCGGGTGACGCCGCACACCGGACATATGGTAGACTCCGCGTGCTCGTCCCGATAAATGATGCAATTGTTCATGCACACATGGTATTTCACGTGCGGTAAATCCAGAGGACACACGATTTTCTTCGCCTCCTCCAAACTGGTCGGGCACTTGTTCCCCTCGGGAAGACGTTCGTGCCAGAATGACATGTTCTCGTCGAAGCATGCGTCGGTCATTTTGTGTTTTACCTTCATCTCCAGAGCCATGAGCGTTACTTTCAAGCGGGTATCCTCGGGCCTGCATCCTTCATACAATGGAGTAACCGCGTCTAACTCAAGTTGATCCATCTTGGCTTTCTTTCGGGCGGCAGCTCTTGCGTTATCCGTCTGCTTGAGAAGCAGCTCTTGAATATGAGGGTCCTGCACCCAGCCCATCGATGGTCCAGCGTCGTCTGCTCCGCCGGCATCATCATCTTCATGATCATGCCCGTCGACTGCTCCGGCATCTTCCTCATCATCATGTCCTGCATCTTCTACATGATGACTGTGTACAGCATCACCGTCGTGATCATCTCCTAGGGATTCTTCGTCTTCTCGCCCGCCCGAGCCGCGGTGGTTGTCTTGCTGCCCTTCCTCATTTCTTGCCCAGCCCCCATGGACGACTTCGTAGTCATCTTCATCACCTTTCCACCGATAGCCATCCATGAAACCACGCAAGAGCAGGTGGTCCCGCACCTGCCCGGATTCCGGGTCCGCAATAAGGCTCTTCAGCTTGCATCTTCGACACGGACATCTTATCTCCGTCTCATTCTTTTGAAGCATCTCGGCCTTCACGGACCTCAAAAACCTATTCACGATGCCTTCGGTCATCATGCGGACCATGGTCGCCTGCGGGGTAGAGCAAAATGATATTTTAGAACCAAGAAAAAATTTGGCATGACTTTCCCTAAAAATAGGACCAAAAAGAATGCTTAATGCCAAAATTCTCGCCGAAACGGAAATGAATCAACATTCTGGCAAAATATTGGCAACTATCGAATTTCAAATACCGGTACACCTCCAAACACAAACACATATGCAACACCACAAACATATGCAACACCACGAACATACATAGATCTAGCTAGGCCATAAAAAGTGCATGTGCACATTGTTGTAGGGAGAACAACATAAATATAGCTTCCCCCCTTACTTACCTATCAAAACAAGGTAATTTAACCACTTAAATTGAATGAATCTATGGTGGAAATGAGGTGAAAAAGAGGAGGCACCCGAGACAAGGAGGAGGTGGAGAGAATGAAGTGGGGAGAGTGAGTATGGGTAGGAGAGGCTGTCCAAAATATCTTGTTGCTGCCCACTTACTAATGGTGCACCAACTCTAAATGCGCCATTAGTAATCCAGGTTACTAATGGCGCACCCCCTGGTGGTGCGCCATTAGTATTTTTGCAAAAAAAAATACTAATGGCGCACTGTCCCACAGTGCGCCATTACTAGTTTAAACTAGTAATGGCGCACGGTGGAACAGTGCGCCATTAGTAGTTTTGCAAAAAAGGGAATAAAAAATATAATAAAAAAAACAACATTAGTGGCGCACTTTCCTGCTGGTGCGCCATTACTAGTTACAACTAGTAATGGCGCACTGTGTATGGATGCACCATTAGTATGTTTGGACAGGCGCACTAGTTAAAAAATTTGATACTAATGGCGCACCCTGGGCCAGGTGCGCCATTAGTAGTTTCAACTCTAATGGCGTATCAGGAGGTGGTGCGCCATTAGTATATACTAATGGCGCACCGCTTGTCTGGTGCGCCATTAGTATCAATCCCATCTATAGCCCTTTTTCTAGTAGTGCCTGCTCCGTCTGAGGAGCCAGAGCAGCTACCTGGTCCCACATAAATAGCAGAATATTTTATATAGATCAAAAAATGTCATATACATGCCTAAACTAATGCAACCTAGCAACACAGCTTCGGATCCAAGATTTCAAAGTTGGGTGTTCAAAAATTAATATTTCAAACCAAAACCACAACAATATTTTTCAAACGGCTGAGATCAAGTTGGCTTTTGAGTCCAGAAGGAATTCTTCTGCCTCTGCTTCTGTTACTCAAGAAATTAAAGAGTTAGGAGTAATAGCTAAAATGTTCATGTGAAAATATTATTTTTTCATCATACTGATAGTACAGACATGAATGACAGAAAATGAAGATTATTTAGTATGACATTTTCGTAAATAAGGCATGGTGTTGTTATCCTTTACTTGTAGAAAATATTATGCTAAAAATAAGCAACCAAATAATATATTTCAAATAGGGATGATAACAAGTCAATAATATTACAGTCTATGGTAATTGGACTCCGGGAATCAAGCAATTGGTGTTGAGCAAATTGAACAACAAAAAATGTGTCTGCTGGATTAAGCGTAAGAGGCTAGTTTTATACAAATTGACATGAAGTTTAGTGCATAAACTACACCACTTTTAGTACATTTAAAATAAAAGAACCATATATAAGAAATTTGGGGCAAATAATTTCGGGTGGTTGGTAGATCTATCTTAAAATTTGGCATCAACACATTTTGGATGCACGAGAGCCATGGATCGGAGTGGTTGGTAGATCTTGAAAACAAGATAACCTATACAATGAGGAGCCGACCCCCACACCCATGCACCCATGTGGATCAAACCTACCAGATCTAACGAATCTAGGTACGGATTTCATATATGGAAGAAAAGCAGAAACTCTATCCATGCCCAAAAATAGCTAAGGGACTGAACAAGGAAACCTAGGATATTTCCTAAAATAGGACTGACCTCTTCTTCGTCGTTGTCGCCGTCGACATTGACCACGGGCTGCGCCAGAGGAGGCAGATGGCGTGGCAGAGGAGTCACCTGCTCCGGCGTAGGTGACACCTGCACCGGAGCCTGGACGTGGTCGACGACGTCACGGCCGCCCTGCTGCCGGCTGGACCCCTCGCCGGCGGGGAGGGGTTTCTCCATGTGCAGCTTCGCACGATGCTTGGATGCTTCGTGCGCCATGGTGTCGGCCCCGGCATCGGCCCTCCCTCCCATGGTGCGCTTGGGCATCTCGATGGCGGAGGTGCAGCAGCGGGAAGGGAGCAGCGGCGGGAAGGGAGCAACGGCGGGGTGGGCAGGCGAGTGGTGAGGCGTGGGAGGAGAAAACCCTCGAATTTGTAGATGGGTAAGAGGACGGGAAGAGGGCGGCGGCAATGTGATAAATGCTAATGGGGAAGCGGAGCCGCCGATTTAGTCGTGGGCAGTCAAAAGGAGTTGTTGCCACGTTCACACCTCCCCGTGCATTGTTCACACCACCACGTCTTGCCACGTCAAAACGTAACTTCTCACTTCTCACTAAAATGAATAGCCCGTTCCTGCACATCCATGATTTAGGAGTAATGCAACTTCCCTTAAAAAATTGTGTAATGCAACTGCTCCCTCATTACACAGAACAAATTCATACAGTGGGACAACTGAATTTGTAGGCTTGTTTCATCTGCACGTGTCATGTTTTATATTTGTCCTAAAATATGTTGTAAAACTTTACAAACAATGGAATGGAAAATGGATGTGACAAAACTTAATCAGCAACCACGCGGATTTGTCTGCCATATATCCGATGTCCGGTACCAAGGAGGGGAATGTTGATCCACGCGATGCCATGTGTTTCGTCTGGACCCATATCATGCACCCCGAGCCAACCGGGCCAAAACATGCGCCGCTAGCCTTCTCGATCCAAACAACAAGCTAGTGTCCACCATGCGCAGAGATGCTCATGCGAACAGGTTTGCTAGCACTAGTGAATGACGTCGGATCTCGGTGTGCAATATGTGTAGCCGCGTGTCTCTTTGGCGTGCCTAGCATACCGAAGGGACTCGTCGAAGGTCCAACGAACCGCGGTGGGGTCAATGCTGGATGTATGGTGTGGGTCAACCTGGCTAACGGTGCATGGTTTGAGTTTAGGTGGCTAGGTTTGCATGGTTGGGGGGCTAGATGGCTAATGAGTGCGCATGCATCATTTGTACATTGTCAAGGTTGAATGGTGGTTGTCTACGTGGCCATGCATGCATGCATGCTGTGGGTCGAGTTTGCGTTCGGCGTACGGGATGTGCCTTGGTGGGTAGGGCCCAAAACTTGCGACACAGAGTTCTGAAGCAGATGAAGGGGCGGGCTCCGGTCTTCGTCCACAAGCAGGACTTGTTCCCTCTCGATGGCTAGCTCCGGGATGTGTTTTGGTCTCGTTTACACACAACCTATGTGAAGGCTTATGCGTGCTGCTCTCGATGTTCGACCACACCCACACCGTGAAAGGTCCCAAGAAATTTGGATCCCTCATGAATTTGCACGGATTATAGCGGCGGCAGACGAGACCCGGCACTTTTTGCCCTTAACAATGGCTCTGAGGCGGCCCTGCCCATTGGTCGCACATGGCACATATATGGACCAGAGCTTAGCATGGAACTGTAACCCCCAATCCCTTCTGTGATTTCATGTGGCCGCGGTATAGATTCTGAATTTCCGAGGATACTGCCCTAGAAATGCGGCAAATGTCCCGAATATGGCAAGCGCGGGCTCCAAGAAAGGCCGGGACCTTGCATGCGCTTTTGGATTGTTCTCCGTTGACCCAAGAGAGAGCATCGACGAAAATGGAGGAACGGGTCCGCATTCATTGCGCAAACCGGACACGTTACCTCAAGGTAGCTATATCCAAACCATGCACCCCCGCCGTCTAGACCCACGTGGTGCACCACTTAGACACTAGACCCACATCACTTACGCCGGCCCCCAAGCCAACCATTCCCCGTGTAGACTCATATGCCGCACCCCGCAAAATAGCTTAGCACAAGACTTCCACCCCGATTTCCACAACATGCAGCACTACACGTAAGTGTCCAAAAAATGGACTATCGCATTATCAACATTTTTTTGCCAAAACAAGTAAGTTGTTTTTAAATTGCTTGAAAATAGCAAGGTTTCTGTTAAATTATAATTTAATTAATTACACATTATAACGTGCATTTGTTGTCCCTCAAAAAGGGGCGCATTCCTTTTTGTAAACCCACAAAATTACTTCCTTTCCCTCGAAAGAACGAATCCTTCTTCACCCTCTCACGATCACGTTCACGGTGGCCTCGCCCTATAATCTAGGAGTGGTCGTTCCAATCTCCCCACGGGGGACAACTTCCATGCACTATCTATCTTGGTTGGTTGCAACCATCTCGCCATCACGGTTTTTTATGGGAAAATCACATTCTTTTGTTTTTCCTTCCAAAGATATGTGGCGAAAAAATATGGAACAAAAATTGTAGAAGGCATGGTGGGATACGTGCACATGTTGTCTTTTTGTACTACAAGTGCACTTGTTGGCAAGTTGCATGTGCACGTGTCATGTTTCATTTTTTATTGAAAATTATGTTGTACACCTTTACATAGGCGCTTGAATTATTGTTTTCGTATGTTAATAATTCCTAAATATTGAAATTCAGCATGCACATAACACATGGTTTCCAAGCTTCGTCAGCGACCGCTTGGATTCGTCTGGTATATGCCCGCTGTCTGGTATTGGGCAGGGGAATGTGGATCCATGCGATGCCATGCGTTTCATCTGGACCCATGTCATGCACCCCCAACCAATCGGGCCGACATCATGTGCCGCTAGGCTTCTCGATCCTAACCATGCGCTAGTGTACATCATTTTGGCTGGCACTAGTGAATGACGTCGTATCTCGGTGTGCAATATGTGTAGTCGTGTGTTGCTTTGACATACCTGAAATGCCGAGGGAAGGGACTCATGTCTGAGGTCCAACGAACCGAGGAGGGGTCAATAATGGATGGATGGTGTGGGTGAACCTGGAAAACGGTTCACGGTTTGAGTGAAGCTGGCTAGGTGTGCATGGCTGGGTGCTAGAATGAGTGCGCATGCGTCTTGTGTACATTGTCAAGGTTCACCGGTGAGTGTCTACTTGGCCATGCATGCATGCATGGTATGGGTCCAGTTGGTGTGCGGCGTACGGGGCGAGCCTTGGTTGCTAGGGTCCACATCTTGCGGCACGGAGTTCTGAAGCAGATGAAGGGGCAGGCCCCGCACACCGTTCATAGGCCAGACACCGTTCATAAGCTCTTTGGTCCATATATACACTACATGCACCTAGAGCTACCTGGGCCCATAGCATGCACCACTACACGTACGTGTCCACAAAATGAACTAACCCATAATCAACTTTTTTTGCCAAAACAATTTAGTTATTTTTATAATAGCTTGAAAATAGCAAGGTTTCTGTTAAATAATAATTTCCTTAATTACAATAAGGTCCATTTTGTAACCACACAAAATTCCTACCTTCCCTCGAAAAAAGATTTCTTCTCTGACGATCACGATGGCCTCACCCTATGATCTAGGAGTCGATCCAATCTCCCCACTGGGGCCAAGTTGCACGCAGTAGATATTTTTGGTTGGTTGCAAATTTCTCTCCAAAACGGTTTATTAGAAAATCACCTTATATTTGTTTACTTCCAAAGACATGTGGCGACAAAAGCATGGAACAAAATCGTAGGAGGCACGGTTGGATACGTGCACATGCTGTCTTTTTCTACTACAACTGGACCTGTTGGCAAATTGCATGTGCACGTGTTATGTTTCAATTTATCTTGAAAATTATGTTGTACACATTTACATAGGCGATCGAATTGTTGTTTTCATATGTTAATAATCCCTATATATTGACCACGTGACACATGTGGTAAGCAATCCAAACAATTCAAAAAAAATCCCTAAATATTGAATTTAAGCATGCTCCTAGAAATTCAGTCATAGAACCAACATCTCTTTCGTAGAGATTAAGGTACTTCACATTAAATCTAATACAATAAATTCAAAGGATCAACTTAATACATTAACAGCACATAGGGATGTAGCCCAGGAATCCAACGAGTAGAGATAAAAGAAGGAACAAAAGCTGGAAGAAGAAGGATCAGCCAGCAGCAGCGCCAGCAGCAGAGCCATCAGCCTCCTAGCCTCACAACTCCAGGTCTCCAGCCTTGTGAACTCCAGTTTTTTTCCTGCGAAACACGAATGGCAAAGTTGCTGTTACAGGTTAGGAATTAGTGAAAATTACAGTTATGTTGAAACAGTTATAATGAGAAACAGTGTTGACATGATGATTACAACAAGCAAACAAAACCAAGCTCACAAGTGCAACTTACTTTTAACATCAAACAATTATATTAACATGGCCACTTTAGAGCAAGATTTTACCATGCAACATAAACTTGTCATGGCAAAAAAAGGCATGGCATGAAAGTATTGACAACATAATGCAAATAAATTTTAGGAAGCATGGCCATAGAAGTTATATTTTTAGTGGCAACCTTCAAGCAAAGTTGCATAGTTTTATAACAGAAAGGGTTGTTGTTATTGGTAGAGGCACACTGAGGTTGGCTAGCCATCGAGGATGACCAGTGGGCCAGGGGCCACATGACTGGGAGCATTTGTGTGTGCGTGACTGTCGTGGGACCCAGATGTCAGTGGCTTACTTTGAAAACAAAAGGGGGGTTTATAGTTTAGTGGGAACCATCAAGCAAATTCGCAAAGTTTTATAGCTGACAGATTTATAGTTGCTGAGATGCACAGAGTAAAATGATGGCATGTTGGAGGCAATAAATAAATATGCTACATGGCTTGTCATGGCATTTATATGCATAGAATGCTAAGTACAAATAATGGAGAACAAGACATACAACATGAGCATCTCCATAAGAGCTGGTAGCTCTACCAAAAAGAAATCAACAACTCAAAAAAAAGGTTCAAATATAGTATCAAGCACTTAATAATAGAAAGACACATAACAAATTTTTGGAGTAGAAGTGCAGGTGAACATCAAATACTACCACTACAATAGTACAAATTTAGCCTAGGGTTCATATACATCATAATCCAGCCCCCAAAAGCATGCACTCAATCACTACCACCGCAACTGTAAGCACGAGCAGTAGGAAGATTAGGAGTGGGGAAGCTTACCCTAAACAACAGTACCGCCGCCGTTCAGACGAGGGGAGCGGCGAGGGAAGCGTGGAGAACGGCGGGGAAGCGATGTCGCGACCACTGTCCTCCTCCTGTTGCACTTCGGAGTCATCTCCGACTCGGTTGGAGGCTCCACAATCTGCAATGGCACCTCGTGCACCGTGGGTTCCTGATCCAGTGGATGTTCTACCCTGGATCTGAACGCCCACCACCTGTGCCTGTCCCACGATCTGGACGAATTGGCCTGCTCCATCGCCCACAGGAGGATCTCGACGTCGTGCCTCGGTTGTGCGGGCGGGGGAAAAAGCTTTTTCTTATCCCTGGATGTCATTTCCCTCAAAGTGGCCCTTGTCGTCCAGTGCAACTGCCTTATGTTGTTAAAGCAAGAACGGATCTCCATCAACCTGGCCATCTTTACCTGGTCGCCGCCGGCGATCTCCACGAAGTCGGCGTTCTCGCCGCTGGCGATCTGCTCCTCCATCGAGGTTCTTGCGTGGATGGAAGAAGGGGGTGGGATGTGGAAGAGGAGACGAGAAAAGTTGCGGCCGCTAGAAGGAGGAGAAGGAGAGGGAGAAGATGTCGCGGTTATAATGGCGATGGGTGAGGGGAAGGACGATGGCGGCGGGGGTTCTGCATTGGATGAGAGGGGCGGCGGTTCTGCATTGGATGAGAGGGGCGGCGCGTGATTGTTTTCTTCCTATGACTTTTTTTTGAGACAATTTTTTACTATGACTAAAATGCCAGAGATTAAAACGGCTCCAAAAAAGCCCAACCACTATAAAACTTTGTATAATAAATATAGATAATTCGGGCCAACCAAAGCCCACAACATGAATTAATAGTACGCTTCCAACTTAAATAACACCAAGTCAAATATAGATAGATAGATTTTTTAGCTAAAAAGATAGATAGATAGATAGATGGCCGCCGCTTCTCCACCAGGCTCCTCCTTGCTCCTCCTCCGGGCGCCCTTCACTGCTCCTCCGCGGTGTTGTTGATGGGGTATGGCAGAGTGTGCATGCGCTTGTCGGTGGGGAAGACGTTGTCGTAGTCCATGAAGATGTTATGGGTGGTGAAAGCTATGAACTCGTAGCCACACTAGAACACGTGGCCGAGGAGGTAGAATGCGTCAAAGGGGTTAGTGAAGTGGGCAAGGATAGCAACCACAACCCCGTTGTGGATGACCTCCTCGACTCGGTACATCCTTGGAGATCCCCAAGGGAGGTGCCCGTAGCCGGTCCGAAGGAAGAAGTCGGTGAGCCCCTTGCGCCCCTCCACCTTGACATCGCCCACACACGAAGGGTGCTCTCGACGTACACCCCGGCGGGGTAGAGCATCTCCGGCACGGTAGGGGGGAAGCGGTAGGTTGGCCCGGTGTACTACATGGCTGCGGTGGGCTGGTTCTTGGGGATGTTTGTCGTCAAGAAGAAGAAGGGCAGGCGCAGAATGCAGGTGGGAGAGTATGGGAGATGGATGAAGGGTGTGAGAGGAAGAGGAACATGATAGGTGGCTTAAATAGCCAGCATGGCAGTAATGGGGTCAAATGTGAACAAATTTTCCACCCACCGCGGCATCGGGAGTGTACACGCGTGGGAAACTGTAGTGTGAATCGAAATGCGAAGTTTAAGTGCTGGCCTATGTGCCGTCGGTCGGGTCAACCGAGGACGGCTCTGCGGCGCGTGCTCCTTCACGTATGTGCACGCATGCAACGTAGGCTGAAGCGGACGCATGCATGCAACCGCATGCAACGTAGGCTCGCTCGGGCGCATGCAACGGCGGCAGGCATCGCTCGGTCCAACGGGTGGGCTTCTTTACACAGCCCAATGACACGATGCATGGCAGCCCACCCTCGAGTGTAGAAAAAAATAGGCGCAGAAAAAAAACTTAGTATTAATATGATTTATCGACGTGAAAGCCCTAGATAATCCTTACAATGTCAAAAAGCTACGAAACTTGGCAATGATGCTAGTCATGTTGGTACAAGGTTGTTGGTCCACTTCAAGGATGTCGACAAAAACATGCTTCGAGACGGACCCTTCCCGTCCCGAAAGGCCTCCCATGGAGCAGGTTCAGAATGACACCAAATTTTGCCAGGATGTAAGTCCAATGAGATCAACACTTGTTCATGTTGGCCAATGTGGGACTGTCACACCCTAGCTAGTCATGCATCAGAATGTGTGCATCATGTTTAAAATTCCATTTAATTTGAAATCGGGATTTGTGAAACCCTCAGAATCATTTTTGAAAATGGTCCAAATAAAAATTTCTCCAAAAAGGTCCAAGAAAATGCTCATGTTGCTCTCTGAAAATATTGGACAGAGATAAAAATCAAACCAATATTTTTAAGAGCTCATAGGTATTTATTTTGGGCATTTGGAATTAATGCATAAATATTTGCTTTGGAAATATATTAGTTATATATATTAATATATGTCCAAATATTATGCCAATTATAAAGGAGCTCTGGAATAAAATATCTAGCTCCTGCAAAATTTGGCATAAGGTAAATAAATGATTTAATATTTTATTTAAATCAAAACAAATGTCAGAAATTAGAAAACAGAAAAATAAATAAAAGGAGGAGCTTACCTGGGCTCCTCCCTGTGCAGCCCAGCCAGCTGGCCGGCCCAGCCAGCAGGCGGCCCAGCCCGCCTCCCTCCTCTGTCGTCTTCGTCCTCGACAGAGGGAGGGGAGTGTGGCCGGCGCGCGCGCGCGCCACCGCGCCACGCCACCTGCTCGCCTGCCTGCCTGCCCTCCCCTCCTCGTCTCGATGCCCCGGACGACGCCACGCCCTCCCCCCTGCTCTCTCTCACTCTCCCTCGGTTCCTCCCTCCTCTCCCTCGCTCCCTCTCTCACGGCCGAACACCACCATCGCCGCCGTTCGCCATAGCAGCCGTCACCGGCCACCCCTCGCCCCTCCGCTGAGCTCAGGAGCTCCGCCTCGATCCCCTCTTCCTCCCCACCAAGTCAAGCCCCTCCGGAAGCCCTGCATCGCCGCCCACGTCGCCGTTCCCCTCCTCGGCCACCGGAGATCGTCGCCGTCGAATCGGGAGCTACCGGACGTCCCCGAGCCCGCTAACCATCCCTGCAGCTCCGCGGTGAGCCACTGACCCGATTCCCCCTTGCCCCGTCGTCCCTAGCATCCCGTAGCTGCCGCCCCCTTGAGCTCCGAAGCTCGCCGCCGCCGTGCCTCGTCGCCGTCGTGGCCACAGTCACCGTAGCGCCCAACCGAGCACACCCACGTCCTCACCGCACCGCGTAGAAGCCGTAGGTGCCAACCCCGCATCTCCGCAGCCGTTGTAGCCTCGACCCCGAGCTCAACCGAGCTCCGGCAGCCGCCACGGTCGTCGCCGTCGTCGGTACCGGCCACCACAGGCACGGCCACCACCACCGTTCGACGCGCGGGAGCAAGGGCTCTCCAACGAGCCCAAGCACGGCCTCGCCCGTGCCCTGTAGCGCGTTTCCGCATCGCGCCGCCGTCTCGGGCCCCGCCGGCGTCATGTCGCCGGTGGGTTTGACCTGTTTGACCTGGGGTTTGACCCCCCCAGGGTCACTGACGCGTGGGCCCCGTCGGCCAGGTGGTCAGATTAGTGCTAATCACCGCTTAATTAACCCCCCTGACACTGACAGTGGGCCCCAGCGCCACTAACCCCTAATTAGGAATAAATTAACCCTGTTAAACCCCCCCTGTCACTGACGTGTGGACCCCACACGTCAGGTTTGACCCCAGCCAGCCGCAGTTGACCACTGACGTCATGCTGACGTCATGCTGGCGCAATATATATATTTCTGGATTTAATTTAAATCAGGAAATTCCAGAATATTATTTAAACTTCAAAAATTCATAACTTTTATTCTGTAACTCCAAATCAGACAAATTATATATGAAAAATGATCAGAAAAATCCAATCTATCCACCTGTACTATTTTCATGCATGATCAAACAAGTTAAATTGATGTTTTAAGCAGAACAAGGAAAAGCACTTTAAAAGGCCATGTTTGAGTTTGAAATTTGAATCTTTGATTCAAATTTGTTCAAACCCTTCTGGTTTTAGTTGCATTAGCCCAACACACTCATATTGCCATGTTTCATGCATGCATCATATTGTTGCACATTGTTTGGTGATGGTTGTGTATCGGTGTCCTTTGCGACAGGTTCTGCCTCCGAGGAGTACCGTGATTACCCTAACGAAGAACCGTACCGGTGCATCGAACCATCAGGCAAGCAACCAACCATTTGATCATATCGATACAATCCCATGTTCTCGCTCCTGCTCTCTTTTACTGCATTAAGACAACGCGTTTCAAACTGCTGTGTGCTACGGTAGTTGAACCCATTTCCTCTGCATGACCTGTCATTGCCACAGTAACTAGATGAAACCCACTAGCATGTGTAGGAGTTGATTGAGCCATATGTATGTGTTGTTCCTACCTTGCTATGCCTGCTATGCTTAGAGTCGTGTCAGGTCTGGTTCATCTGGGTGATGGGCTAGAGTGAAATGATTATGTCGGTAATGAGAGTGGTGTGGTGAACACGATTTGGTAAAGGTATCGATGAGAGGCCATGTAGGAGTACATGGTGGGTTGTTTCATTGAAGCCGACCTTAAGCACTGAGATCTGTATGTGTGATTTGAGAATCAGCTACTACCATGCATTGGGCCCGAAACCAATGGACCCCCTCGGCTTCTTATTCACCCTAGTTCTCCGTCCAGGAGTTGCAAGTAGTTTCTGGTGTTTGTAGCCTACTGGAGGCCGTGGACAGCGCTGACCGTAGGGGTGGGCTGTGATGCGGTAGGTACGTGGCCGGGTGTACCGAATACCCGTTAGGTATATCGGGAACCCTGTTCACATCGTTCGGGGCCGTATGGGAAACCTCGGCCGGACTCCCTGCGGATGGAACCTGGATAGGCGATAAACCTGGACTGGAGGCTTAGGTGATTAGGTAGGTCGTGGCCGACACCCACATTGGGCTTCCGCTTGAAGGTTGCCGAGTACATGTCGTGTAAGCGACGGTAAGTGGTGAGAGCGTGTATGAAGAAGTACACCCCTGCAGGGTTATCATAATCTATTCGAATAGCCGCGTCCGCGGTAAAGGACTACTTGGTTGCCTATACAGTTCATAGACAAGTAAATGGAAACTGCTAAAAGCCTCAAGATAAGTGTGAGTGCCGAGGATGGCTCTTCCGTAGGAAGACGGAGGCGGATCCTCGGTAGTGTATTGAAGTGGTGAGTAGTGGACTCGTGTGCGCAAAACCATTTCAAGTTGAAGTATCGTAGGATAGTCTAGCCAAGAGTCAAAGCTGGCTTGCTGCAATAACTCCACCAACCCTTCTTGAGAATATGCATGTATGTAGGATCTGATGTAAGTCCTGCTGAGTACCTTTGTACTCATGTTGCTATAATTTACTTTTTTTACAGAAGACGCTGCAACCCCTTCTGATGGGTTCTATGTAGACATTGACATCAACGAGTAGGCTAAAGGCCCAGGTGGTGATCCTGAGCTTGTGAAGGACCATGTAGTATAGCTAGGCTTTCCAAGCCTCTTTACTTTACTAGTTGTCTGTACTCAGACAAGTTACTTCCGCTGCTGGTTTGTATGACTGTATGACTTGAATGCTGGGTCGTGAGACCCGTTCCTTTGTGTATGTTATGTATGGCTCCCTGAGCCTTAAATAAAGTACTTGTATCGTAGAGTCATGTTGTGATGCTTCGTTGTATTTGCACATATCGAGCATATTGTGTGTATGATTGAAATGCTTGGTATGTGTGGGATCTGACTATCTAGTTGTTTATCTTTAGTAGCCTCTCTTACCGGGAAATGTCTCCTAGTGTTACCGCTGAGCCATGGTAGCTTGCTACTGCTCTGGAACACTTAGGCTGGCCGGCATGTGTCCTTCTTCGTTCCTGTGTCTGTCCCTTCGGGGAAATGTCACGCTTTGAGTACCGGAGTCCTGTTAGCCCGCTACAGCCCGGTTTACCGGAGTCCTGCTAGCCCAGTGCTACAGCCCGGACCCACCTGCTGATGACCGACACGTTCGAAGCTGGGTCATGGATGCCTGTCCCTGTAAGTCTGTGCCACTTTGGGTTTACGACTAGTCATGTCAGCCCGGGCTCTTTATCATATGGATGCTAGCGACACTTTCATATACGCGAGCCAAAAGGCGCAAACGGTCCCGGGAAAAGGTAAGACGACACCCGTGGGGATACCGTGCGTGAGGCCGCAAAGTGATATGAGGTGTTACCAGCTAGATCGATGTGACATCGAGTCGGGGTCCTGACAGCGTTGGTAGCTTTAGTTGCATTAGCCCAACACACTCATATTGCCATGTTTCATGCATGCATCATATTGTTGCACATTGTTTGGTGATGCCTGTGTATCGTTATCCTTTACGACAGGATCTGTCCCCGAGGAGTACCGTGACTACCCTAACGAAGAACCGTATCCGTGCATCGAACCATCAGGCAAGCAACCAACCATTTGATCATATCGATACAATCCCATGTTCTCGCTCCTGCTCTCTTTTACTGCATTAAGACAACGCGATTCAAACTGTTGTGTGCTACGGTAGTTGAACCCATTTCCTCTGCATGACCTGTCATTGCCACAGTAACTAGATGAAACCCACTAGCATGTGTAGGAGTTGATTGAGCCATATGTATGTGTTGTTCCTACCTTGCTATGCCTGCTATGCTTAGAGTCGTGTCAGGTCTGGTTCATCTGGGTGATGGGCTAGAGTGAAATGATTATGACGGTAATGAGAGTGGTGTGGTGAACACGATTTGGTAAAGGTATCGATGAGAGGCCATGTAGGAGTACATGGTGGGTTGTTTCATTGAAGCCGACCTTAAGCACTGAGATCTGTATGTGTGATTTAAGAATCAGCTACTACCATGCATTGGGCCCGAAACCAATGGACCCTCTCGGCTTCTTATTCACCCTAGTTCTCCGTCCAGGAGTTGCAAGTAGTTTCTGGTGTTTGTAGCCTACTGGAGGCTTAGGTGATTAGGTAGGTCGTGGCCGACACCCACGTTGGGCTTCCGCTTGAAGGTTGCCGAGTACATGTCGTGTAAGCGACGATAAGTGGTGAGAGCGTGTATGAAGAAGTACACCCCTGCAGGGTTAACATGATCTATTCGAATAGCCGCGTCCGCGGTAAAGGACTACTTGGTTGCCTATACAGTTCATAGACAAGTAAATGGAAACTGTTAAAAGCCTCAAGATAAGTGTGAGTGCCGAGGATGGCTCTTCCGTAGGAAGACGGAGGTGGATCCTCGGTAGTGTATTGAAGTGGTGAGTAGTGGACTCGTGTGCGCAAAACCATTTCAAGTTGGAGTATCGTAGGATAGTCTAGCCAAGAGTCAAAGCTGGCTTGCTGCAATAACTCCACCAACCCCTCTTGATACTATGCATGTATGTAGGATCTGATGTAAGTCTTGCTGAGTACCTTTGTACTCATGTTGCTATAATCTACATTTTTACAGAAGACGCTGCAACCCCTTCTGATGGGTTCTATGTAGACGTTGACATCAACGAGTAGGCTAAAGACCCAGGTGGTGACCCTGAGCTTGTGATGGACCACGTAGTATAGTTAGGCTTCCAAGCCTCTTTTATTTTACTAGTTGTCTGTACCCAGACAAAGTACTTCCGCTGTTGGCTTGTATGACTGTATGATTTGTATGTTGGGTCGTGAGACCCGTACCTGTGTGTATGATATGTATGGCTCCCTGAGCCTTAAATAAAGTACTTGTGTCATAGAGTCATGTTGTGATGCTTCGTTGTATTTGCACATATCGAGCATATTGTGTGTATGATTGAAATGCTTGGTATGTGTGGGATCTGACCATCTAGTTGTTTATCTTTAGTAGCCTCTCTTACTGGGAAATGTCTCCTAGTGTTACCGCTGAGCCATGGTAGCTTGCTACTGCTCTGGAACACTTAGGCTGGCCGGCATGTGTCCTTCTTCGTTCCTGTGTCTGTCCCTTCGGGGAAATGTCACGCTTTGAGTACCGGAGTCCTGTTAGCCCGCTACAGCCCGGTTTACCGGAGTCCTGCTAGCCCAGTGCTACAGCCCGGACCCACTTGCTGATGACCGACACGTTCGAAGCTGGGTCATGGATGCCTGTCCCTGTAAGTCTGTGCCACTTTGGGTTTACGACTAGTCATGTCAGCCCGGGCTCTTTATCATATGGATGCTAGCGACACTATCATATACGTGAGCCAAAAGGCGCAAACGGTCCCGGGCAAAGGTAAGGCGACACCCGTGGGGATACCGTGCGTGAGGCCGCAAAGTGATATGAGGTGTTACCGGCTAGATCGATGTGACATCGAGTCGGGGTCCTGACAGGGACTGACCGTCGAAGGAGATAAAGATTGATACTTGTTCATGTGGGCCCATATTTTTTTACATTTGGTGTCAATAGAACACAAAAAACAAACATGACTATATGCTTTTAGGTCTTCACCCTCCCCAATTTGTTGGCCAACTCAGCAGGTTTTGCCTTAAGATGCCACCTCTTTCTGTAAGCTGCAATTGCTGTGGTTTTGAAATGCTGGTTCTCTTTCCTGCAGAACGGGCATTTATAGAGACCATTACGCCGGTACACAACCTTTGCAGCCATGAGCCACTTGAAGATTTTCTTTCTGAAAGCTTCCCTCAGCTGTAGGTAGTTCTCCCATTCTTCCAAATCTGCAATCTGGTATTAGAAGAAAAAAAATCTCATGCCAGCGAATTGTACATTATATCAAAGGCAGGTAATAGATTTTTTTTCTTTGTATTGGTTTCCTAAAACTTTGGTTATGTGAAAGACATGCATAAAATGGAATACAAATGACCCATTCATCTAAATTTGCAAACCCTAGGACTGATAACCGTATGATTAATCAAAAAAAAGGCGAATAGTACGATTGTCTATACAAATAGCAAGGAATAACAAGAGAGCAATTTCTAGGGTTAACCTCGACAAGGCAAATTCTAGGGTTAATATCTGTAGACACTAACCGATTCGTCGTCGTTGGTGCTATGTTGTACCAGCTGCGGCTGTGAATCGGCGGCGACGACGTCCTTGTCGACCAGTTCCTTCATGGGGTCCACATCCGCCGCACGGAGCGCACCAGCCACGCACCCTCTCCCGGCAGGTAGGATCATCCTCGCCGGCAAGAATGTGGGCTTTTTGGCGGCGGCGAGTAGTGGGCGGCGACGAAGACGTGGGTGGATAGGCAGAGGCGATCGAGCGCTGGAGGTGGGAGCGAGATTTGGGGAGTGAAAATTCAATTTGATTGGGAGAGAGAGGTCGAGGCCGCGCACAATTCATCACTTTTGAAATTTAGGTACAAACATGCACGTATACGGCATCGTGCACACCCAGAGATTTGCCCGAACCAACCAATCAACCAACCAAGTAAAAGAAAAAGTGCACAATGTCAGTCCACAAACGTGGCAACATAAACCGAACACCAAAATAGTGTGTTAAAAAAACAGCAAAATAGGAGGGACGTTTTTTTTGTTTTGCGCAGTACTACTAAATACTAGAAGGGAGAACTACTGAAAAAAAATACTGGAAGGGACAGTTGGCACATTTAATTTCACATGGCATCTACCAGCTTTTTTATTCATCGCTAGCTATGTTGTACCGATTAGGTAAAATGAATGGATAATTATTAAACCCTAGCTATTGTCAAGGTTTATCGGTGTGTGTCTACATGGCCAAGTGTGCTTGCATGGTGTGGGTCCAGGTGAGTGTGATATACGGGACGGTCCTTTGTGGTTAGGGCCCACATGAAGCGGCACCGAAGTTTGAGGAACGAGCCCCACACACCGTCCGCATGCCGGACTTGTTACCTCCCATTGGCTATATCCAACATGTGATATGGCCTCGTTTACACTTACCCCGCGTGAGGGTTTATGCATGCCCCTCTCGGTGTTTGACCATACCCTTCATGGGTCATATGATGAGACCACGCCAGCCCCGTGATGCACCGCCTAGGCACAAACCGGGCGCGTTACCTCTCGGTAGCTAGATCCAAACCATGCACCCCCGCTGTTTAGACCCAAGTGGAGTAGCACCTAGACACATGACCCGCGACACTTGTGCCAGCCCCCGAACCATGCATCCCCGCCGTGTAGACTCACACGTGGACATGTGTGCATGCATGTTGTGGGTCCAGCTGAGTGCGATGCACGGGACGGGCCTTGGTTACTAGGTCTAACATCACGCGGCACCGAGATTTGAGGCAAATGAAGGAACGGGCCCCGCACTCCCTTCACAGGACGGACGCATTCCCACTCTGTGGCTTGATCCAGCATGGGATATGGCCCCAGTTGCCCACAGCCTACGTGAGGGCCTACGCATGCCGCTCTCGATGTTTTAGCACACCCTCTAGGGGTTGTATGATTACACTTGCGCTAGGTCCCATGAATTTTCGGCCCCTCGATAATTTGCATGGATTATAACGGCAGATGATGAGCATCATAGCCTAGAGAACGGCGTCGAGGCCACCCCTCCCTTTGGTAGCATATGGTGCATATATGGACCAAAGAGCTTAACATGGGGCTTTCATCCCAATCCTTGCTATGATTTCATGTGGCCGCCGTAGATCTTGAACTTTCGATGTTACAACCCTAGAAATGCGGTAAATGTCCCGAATATGGGAGGGAGGGGGGGAGGGGGAAGGCCACACAATAAATGATCCACATAATTTTATGTTTGTTTTATCTGGCAAAACAAACAAGTATTTTTAAAATAAGGGTTTTTAGCATGTTTTAATAAGGATTTTATAATTTCACATTATAAGGTGCTTGTTTTTTCCTAAAACAAATGTGTTGTAAACGCACAAAGCTCCACATTGAGCCTCTCACCATCACGTTCACGTTGAACACACCCTAAAATGAAGGAGAGGTAGATCGAATCTCCCCACGGGGGGCAACCTCCAGCTAGTAGCTAAATATGGTTAGTTGAGAATTTCTCCCCAAGTCGTTTTTTGAGGCAAAATCACTTTCTTTTTTTCCTCCAATATTGTGGCGAAATACATGGAAGAAAAATCATGGGAGGCACGGTGGAACGAGTGCACCTGTTTTTCCCCTCCAAAAGTGCACTAGTTGCCATATTGCATGTGAACGTGTCACCTGTACAAACAATTGAATTGTCGTTTTTATTTTGTTAACAATTCCTAAATATTGAATTTCAGCATGCACCTACCCCATGTCAGTTAGGTCAAATTTGTTTTATCCAAGCTCCGCCATCGACCGTGCAGATTCTTGTACCATGCACGTGCTGCTCTGGGCCTCTGGCGTCCGGTACCGGACAGGGGAATCTAGATGTGATGCAATACAATTCATGTTGACCCATATCATGCACCCTTAGCCAACCAAGCTGACAACATGCACCACTAGCCACCTCGATGTAGACCATGCGGTAGTGTCCACGATGGGCAAAGATGCTCTAACGTCCGGTACAAGAGAGGGGAATCTTGATCCGATGTGATGCGATTCATGTCTACCCATAGCATGCACCACTAGGCAACCGGGCCGACAACATGCACCGCTAGCCGCCTCGATCCAGATAATGGGCGAAGATGCTCAGCTGGACATGTTTGCTGGCACTAGTGCATGATGCCCAATCTCGGTGTGCAAGATGGTAGCCGTGTGTCGCTTTGACATGCTTGGCTTACGGAGGGAGGGACTAGTTGGAGAACTAACGAACCGAGGTGGGGTCAAGGGTGGATGGATGGTGTGGGTCAACTTGGGTAAAGAGGAACAGTTTCAGTCCATTTGAACAATGGATGCCATGGCTATGGTCATGAGCTACCTCACTTGCCTTACCACGAAAATTTTCATAAGGGGACAGTGTAAACCTAAAAATTTTGAGTTTTATTTTTGGATATCCTGTTTGTTACATTTATGGCATCGTGTACAACAAATTTGGGGTTATTTTGGAGATGGTCAAAAAAATCACTTCATTACAAACGGACCGTTTGGTCTCACTTAAGCGAGTTTTTCTAACAAGGTGGTTTTTTCGACCACATCCAAATCACCTGAAATTTTGTACACATGATCTTTTCATAAACATAGACGGAATTTGAAAGTTTTCCATTTCTTAGAATTTTATATAATTTATAGTGGCTCAGTGAAACTCAGGTACATACCTCTGACTTTACCCTAAGGGGACAGTGTAAACTTCATTATTGCTGAATTTTCTTTGATAATCATGTTTATTACATGGATGTGACTGTGTTAAAAAATTGGGTGATTTGGAAAAGAAAAATCCCACCAACTAACAGGAGATATCAAACCCGACGGCCTGCATACGACTAGAAACCCGACAACCATATGGGCCAGGATGCAGGCCCGTGGGACGTTGATTTCTCCTGCTAGTAGGCCCCACAGGGCATACACAGAAGTGGATAGGGAACTTGTTGTTTCAGTGAGAGAGGCTCATGCAATTGGTGTCTCAGCCACGTATATAAGTAGGTGCGTGCGCGTCTCGCTTGGCGAGGTGGGCCTAAACTCCCACCACCCGTCAGTTGCGCCCGGTGCGTCTCAGCGTTGGGCCAAATTTTGTTGGGCTGTCCCAGGCGAACCTCACCCACGTGCTGGACCACGCGTCCCTGTAGATGGTTGGGCTGGCCCATCATGTAAGCATATCCTTTTTCTTTTTTGTTTTTCACATATTCTCTTTCATTTATTATTATACAGTTCTAAAACAAAGGTTGTTATAAACGCACAAAACTCCTTCTTCGGCCTCTCACCATCACGTTCACGTTGAACTCACCCTAAAATCAAGGAGAGGTAGATTGAATCTCCCCGCGGGGGACAACCTCCACGGAGTAGCTAAATATGGTTACTTCAGATTTTCTTCCCAAGTCATTTTTTGAGGGGAAAATACATTTTTATTTTTTCCTCCAATATTTGTGGCGAAATACATGGAACAAAAATCGTGGGAGGCATGGGGCTACCTGTTTTTTCCCATGGCGTCTCATCCAAGCTCCCACATCAACCACGCAGATTCTTCTACCATGCATGTGTGCTGCTCTGACGTCCGGTACAAGAGAGGGGAATCTTGATCCGATGTGATGCGATTCATGTCTACCCATAGCATGCACCACTAGGCAACCGGGCCGACAACATGCACCGCTAGCTGCCTCGATCCAGATAATGGGCGAAGATGCTCAGCTGGACATGTTTGTTGGCACTAGTGCATGATGCGCCAATCTTGGTGTGCAAGACGTGTAGCCGTGTGTCGTTTTAACATGCTTGGCATACCGAGGGAAGGGACTCGTCGGAGATCCAACGAACCGAGGTGGGGTCAAGGGTGGATGGATGGTGTGGGTCAACTTGGCTAAAGGTTTACGGTGGGTGTCTACGTGGCAAGTGTGCATGCATGGTGTGAATCCAGCTGTGTGTGATGCACTGGACAAGCCTTTTTGGATAGGGCCCACATGAAGCGGCAACGAATTTTGAGGAAAATGAAGGAATGGGCCCCACACTCCGTCTGCATGCCGAACTCGTTCCCTCCATTGGCTACATCCAGCATGCGATATGGCATGCCTTCCACATAGCCCGCGTTAGGGCTTATGCGTGCTGCTCTCGGTGTTTGACCACACCCTTCATGGGTCATACGACGACCACGCCAGGCCCCGTGAAACACAGCCTAGAAACAAACCGGACGCGTTACCTTTTGGTAGCTATATCCAAAGCACATGCAGACCCGCCGTCTAGACCCACGTGTGGAGCATCACGTAGACGTTTAGACTCATACGTGGACATGCATCCTCTTGGTAGACATTTAGACTCATGCGTTACCTCTTGGTAGCTAGATCCAAACTGGACTCACACCACTTACGCCAGTCCCTGAACCATGCATCCCCGCCGTTTAGACTCACACGTGGACATGTGTGCATGCATGTTGTGGGTCCAGTTGAGTGCGATGCACGAGACATGCCTTGGTTACTAGGTCTAACATCACGTGGCATCAAGATTTGAGGCAAATGAAGGAACGGGCCCCGCACTCCTTTCACAGGCCGGACGCATTCTCTCTCGATGGCACCACACCCGGTCCGGTGAATTTTTAGCCCCTCACGAATTTGCATTGATTATAACGACAGCAGACGGGCATCATAGCCGTAGAGAACGGCTTCGAGGCCACGCCGCCCGTTGGTAGCATATGGCACATATATGGACCAAAGAGCTTAACATGGGGCACTCATCCCATTCCCTGCTATGATTTTATGGTGGCCGCATAAGATGTTGAACTTTCGAGGTAACAACCATAGAAATGCGGTAAATGGCCCGAATATGCGAGGGGGGGGGGGGAGATAAAGGCGACGCAATTACCTACCCCCATTATTGAAGTTTGTTTTTTCTGGAAAGAAACAATTTTTATAAATAAGGAATTTTCAGCACTTATTAATAACGATTTTATAATTTCACATTGTAAGGTGCATTTTTTCTCTCTAAAACAAAGGTGTTGTAAACACACAAAACTCCTCCTTGATCCTCTCACCATCACCTTCATGTTGAACTCACCCAAAATGGATTTCCCTCTTTTTACGATTTTCCTTTGTTTTTGTTTTTTAGACAAAAGGATTTTGCTTTGTGTTTTTTTTATTAGTAACATAGGGTTTTACTTTGTGACTGGTAAGCGGCCTGTGGGCCTGTTTGGTTGTTTCTTTACGAACTGGACCCACGGGCCGTTATTTTCTGTGCTTGACACGGATAGGGTCCGTGTCATCACCCCCATCGCCCACACACCCCCGCCCCCTCACCCCCACCCTCCCCACAAACCACCCCGTCGCGACCCCGCCGCCTACTCGCTTGGCCGCTCTCGACGGTTGGAGCAGAAGAGCACGGAGTGAGATTGGGAGGCCGTCAGTAAGCACCTAGCGACTACCGGCGACTAGTTGAAGTGAGAAACCCTAACTTGTAATCTTCGACTTCTTTGTTCCTTGTTGTGTTGCCGTTTCGGGAGTTGGATATGGTTTTCAAAGTCAGAGATTAGATAGTTAGGATTTTTAAATCGGAGGTTAGGTGGAAGGCGATGCAGAGATTGAAGGAAGTTTTCTACATCGGTGGCTAGCTGGGTATTTTTCTTTTAGGGTTTCGGTATTCCAGGGTTTTCATAACAATGAACAAGTGCAGATGCGTAACACAATAGCAGCAAATTTCAGCAAACAGTCCTTTAAAAACTTTAAAAAATATTGGCCTTGTGCAGTGGTGAATCCAGGAAGAAACCAGTGGGTGGGCTCAAAACTTATAAGCTGGGCTAGTGGATTAAATTTCTTTTTAGGCCGAAATTAGGTTGGGTTTAGTAAGGCAGCCATTAACCTGTAGTCCTAGATTGCAAGTCAACTAAACATTTCTCAAAATAATACTTACTACAGTGTTTTTTTTGCAGAATATGAAATTTTGATCCAAATATTTGTATCTTTGTAGGGAAATAACAATAAACTCTTAATTCTGTTGCCCAATTAGTTCATATTTTAAAGATTATAAATGTGAGGGCGTACAATATATCAGAGTTTTTAGGAATTATTTTAGTCTTTATTTTGTGTGGTTATGTAGTACCAGGAAAAAGTGAAGTAAGTTCATTTTCTCCAACATGACAGACAAGTGGCTAATTGAGTTGGTTACCCTGACGATCCTTCGTCCGTCCAGAACAGATTTTATTTTCTTTTTCAAGGACCATATTGTTGGATGCGGATGTATGTAGATGGGCTGTATGTTGAAGGTGTGCGTGTGTACATTCGGGTGGGCCGAGTAACAGCAGTAGTAAGATTTATGTTTTCATAGGACTTTTCTCAGAGATTACTGCTCAGTCTCAGACACTACCTCAGTTGTGCTGCAGAGGAGGAGGGGCCAATGCCGCGCGTTGATGCTCGGGGTGAGCCCATGCTGCCGGTCGAGGATGAAGAGAAGGACATGTCTAAACAAGCTGTGGTGCGGCGGGCACGCGCTGCGTTGCGGGGTTATGAGGAGTGGAGGGCGAGCCACCCGCTCAGTTCAAGTGTATGATTGTTGATTACTGATGCAGTACCTTTGTTGATTATACTGTATGATTATTGCCTAGTGTGTTTACATGCATACGCCCTTTTCTTAAATTCTCATCCTTTGCTTTTCTTCATTTTTTTTACACAGGTGGTGTGCATAACCTGTCGACAGGACTGCAACAGGCCCAATGAAGATGGGTTGACATTTACCATCAGGCTAGATGGGGACACTTCAGCTCTGGTATAAATAATCATGTCAATTTTACTTGTACTGTGTTTGTTCCCCTCTACTTTGAAGATTAACAATATGTAGGAAATAAATAGCAATTAAATTCTACATCTACAGATCGTGCCATGCTACGCAAGGCACCAGTTCAGCGCCATCCTAGACAGTTCATTGCTTTTTCAAGCGAGAGGGAGCCGCATGTATGATTTTGGCATGTACAAAGGGAATTCAAGGGCGATCATCTGTGGTGAAAACTGGTGCAGGTTTATTGAACACTTCGACCTGCGAGAAGGCGGCCTTGTCTCCTTCGATTTGACTGAAGACATTCCTATGGTGTACTGCTGCAACCTGCCAAGGACATGCGATCAAAACGAAGAGCGTAAAGATCCTCTAGAATTAGCTGTCATAACAAAGGGAATTAATCTTACGAAGCAAGAGGAGCGTAACCTACATGACCTTTTGGCGATGAAGAAAGGTTATATAGGTGCATTTTTTGTCCACCGCTTCACCAAGTCGAACATAGGAGGAAAGACGATGGTATGTTTTTGGTGTACTAGTATTTTCTATTTGGTATGCAATTTTCTTTGTTTTTTCATGGAGAGAAAGTTTAATGATATGCTATTGTAGCTGAAACCAGTGAATACACTGATGTGTGTTTTTGCATATCCTTTTGTTTCCCATAACTGAAGATCCTTATGTAATATATGTAGATGTAGATGAAGATCCTTTTGTTTACTGCTCCTTCACATATTTGATAATTTTTCTTCCTATGACGGTGCATACAGAGATTACCGGTGAAAGTTGTCGACGCCCTGAAGACCCCAGGAGATGGGGAGATACCGGGAGATGGGCTTGCTGGCATTCGGCTGTGCAAGGACAGTTTGATGCCGGTCAAGTACCACAAGTGTGATGATGGCCACATCATCTTCAGCAAGGGATGGAGTGATTTTGTTGACAGTGAAGAGCTTAAGGTTCATAAAGCCGTTCTTTTCGGTTTCAAGACCACCACCCGTGAAGATCTTCAGATCGAGGTGGTTATGAACATGCTGACCAAGGAGCCACAAATGTAGCACGACAACGCAAGAGTGTCCTTTACACTAGGTATAGTGCGAAAACTATTTTGATAACAATTATGCATCTATGGGGTTATGTCTTCATTATGTCTTGGGTAATGATGACTATGAGACGAGGACATGTTGCAGTTAGAGTAAATGCTAGGATTTGGCCCTATTCAGGACTCAAAATAGGTCTTTCATAGGTGGTTGCTTTATTGGTTGATGTTTCCCTGGCTATAATCATGAACGATGGTAATGCAAATGGAATCGTTAAGGGGGTTTTATTAATATTTTAAATCATGGAGTTAAGATGGTAGAACTACCTATGAGTGTTTGCATAGGAGATGCGGGAAGGGCATCAGTTGTGTTCTTGACTCTTTGGCAATGCAGGAATAATGTGAGATTACAAAATAAATGGTATAGTGATCTTATGATTCTTGTTTAGCTAATTTGCTTGTGGATCATGGGATGGTCTATATTGTAGATGAAGGTGGTAAACAAAGAGGTGCTGATGTTGGGAGCAAAGAGGTGATGATGGTCTATATGCGCACGCTAGAGCATGTAGCAGGTGAATTGTACAGTTCATCGCAAGTGTGGAGTCACAGGGTACTGCGGTGTCGCCTGCGCATCTCTGCCGTAGTTTTATTTTTTTGACCTTCATGTTAAGTCTGGCTGGGCTTGCTACCATGTATGATTTGTGCTGCTAGTTGATTACTTTAGTTTCTAGCTGTAGTTTGTATCAGGGGGTTGAAAGACCATGTGCTTTCTGTTAATGGAAAATCAGAGGGGGTGACCCTTCTTTTGATTAAAAAAATGAACTTTCTCTATGCAATAAAAAAATAAAATTTCTCTATTCAAACCCAGTTGAGAACAGTATTCATTATAAATCTGAAATAATCTTTTGGAAAAAATGGCTATCGCATTCTGTGTATTCATTATAAATCTGAAATAATCTTTTGGTAAAAATGGCTATCGCATTCTGTATCATAGCTAGTGAAACCGAAACAAAATAAACGTCTTAAGTATAATATCTCATGAACGTGGATCAAATTAGGCAAGACAGCTAGAATAAAGGTTGATTCAACTTGCGGGAAATTTGAACTTACGACTTACTAGCAGTATAATAAAGTTTACAGACTATCAGCTAGATAAATAGAAGAAACATTTTATGTTGATTCATTCTTCCTTCCGGACTTCTTTGACCGCCTAGACGATGGTTTGGCGAGATGCTGGCGCTAACTCTCGAACCCCTTCTGGAAGTTCACCAACCGTCTGCGCGTCCATGGAAGCATAATAGATGTTCTTCAAGGGCAAGGGCGCTTCTGCCCATATATGGTGGTCATCTTCTGTGAGAATGTCCTTCATCTTGGTGTAGCTGTGGTGGATGATGGAACCAGCATAGTCAGCCAAGCCATACTTTGGCTTAATCGTCACTGGATCAGGCACTCTCCACATATTCTGGATATCCACAAAGTTTTGTACCACCAGACCAACATGCTTGAGTTTTTTCTTGTCATTCTCGATGTCCACCCCAACAAAGGTGTACTCCTCGTCGAGCAGGAAGGTGGCAAGCAGGCCGCAGTGCTCATCAGCAACGCTTATGTGGTACACGAGGACGTAGATGCCAACGCATAACTAGACCACGGCCGCCATCTGTGTCGGACCACGAGGCCAGGTGTACTCCACATCCAGTGCAACTATCTTCTGGTCGTCGTTCCGCAGCCAGTATTTGAATCTGCCAATATAGTACTCAACAGAGCTAGCCTTGTTCGTGTACTTCACACAAATTTCGGTATTTCCATCTGCCCTAGCATCATAATCATTCTCGAACGCCATGCCGAAGGAATGTAATTGATGAAACCAGTATAAGACATGAAGCATGACAATAACATGATAACAATAAGCCGAGATGAATATGACGGCAGATAGTATAGGAATTCTGACGCTTTTGAAAGTTTATGTAAACAAGTGCATGAACAATTTAAACTAAACAAGTACTCCCTCTGTAAAGAAATCACTAAAGCAGTGAACCAAAAGTTGTTATATTTCCTTGCAGAGGAAGTATATGCGAATTAACAATATAAATTTACGCTCTTGAAATATTTATCTAAACAACTACATCAACAATCAAGAATAAACATGTATCTATGAATTGTTCATCGCCCATGCAGATGAAATTGTGTGTACAAACTAAAGATGCAGGAGAAAAACAAGAAATTGACAAGACAACTGACTAGATGTTGCAAGCAGATGAATCTGTGTGTAAAATTCTCATAAGGCAACGGACTACATGTTGCAGATAGATGAATCTGTGCGCACAAAATAAAGAAGAAGGAGAACAAGAAATTGACAAGAAGAAGGCCATCGTATGTGCTGCTACTGGAGAACTACTAACAAAATTGACAGGAAGGAGAACTCACCGTTCCAGAAGCCAGATTGTTGGGAGAGTGGGCGATGCAGAGGAAGAGGGAATCAAGAGGACGCAGAGGCAGAGGAACCATTTTTGGAGAATCATGGCAGTGAGGGCGTAGCGCCCTCGCGCATGCCCGTCCTAAATAATTGGGACGGGGCTCGTCCCGCCTGTTGGAGTCCTCGCTTCCTTTTTCATGTTCACATTTAAAATGGGCTCACCCATAGGCCCGTATAAGAAAGCACAAGAAGCCCAAACGCTTCACGGTTGAGATTACTGATCTAAACTTGCTAAAAAATTCTCAAAATAAAAATATAGCTAAAAAAACTTTACGTGATCTAAAACTACCTCTTCGTGAGATCCCAAATTCCCAATATTTCCTTGTGGTGGGTTGTTAGAGAATCCCCTATACATAAGCATTACGTGATCTAAAACTACCTCTTCGTGAGATCCCAAATTCCCAATATTTCCTTGTGATCGGTTGTTAGAGAATGCCCTATAAATACGAAGCTTTTTACAGCATATATCGTATACTTCCACCCCACGCCGCCCATACCTAGCCTTCCATGACTACACCGAATTACCACCCCACGCCGCCCAAAGTAGCTCCCAGGTCGGTGAAGCCGACGGAGCCGTCATCTTCAAAGCCTGCGTCGGCGAATCCTGAGATGAAAGAGAAGGGCACGTCAGAGAAGCCGACGAAAGAGAAGGGCACGTCGGAGAACCGGCGAATCAAAAGATGAAAGCGAACGGGAATGGAGCCGGTCGCCATCGAGAGAATCCTCCGGTAACGATCGAGATCCTTGTATTGTGTATACACCCTCCTTCCCAAGTCTGCATGCAATCCCATTATTTACGGCGCACTTCTTTTTGATCTCGTTTAGTTACAGCCATAACGAACTATCCCTATTTTACCGAAGGGATATTGGTGTGTCTAGAAAGGCTTGCACGAATCTTAGCATAAAATCAATGACATAGGACTTAGATAAGCAATACTTAGAGCACATCTACATGTGCTTTAGCAAAACTTAAGGGAGAT
The DNA here is from genome assembly GCF_002162155.2 of Triticum dicoccoides. Classification (NCBI taxonomy): domain Eukaryota; kingdom Viridiplantae; phylum Streptophyta; class Magnoliopsida; order Poales; family Poaceae; genus Triticum; species Triticum dicoccoides. Next base: position 32,213,515 of record NC_041384.1, on the reverse strand, counting down.
CATGGATACCTTCCTCTCTTAGTTTTTAGTCGTGAATGCCTCTCTCTGTAATGAAACTTGCGCTAATTTTCATGCTGGAAAGTTCTACGTGCAACGATATGGAAAGGAAGGACTAGTAATTCAACTTTGTTTAAAACCAACAACCGAATCAACAAAATAATCGTAGTACTCCTAAATGCCTGATCAAATACGCAGTAGACAGAATACAAAGTAGTTTAGTACGTAAGTTGCACGCCTCACTTATTTGGCATTGAGAACATCAAATGTATGTACTATATTAAATTTTAGATTGACGAGAAATAAAGGAGAAAACTAAAGAGAAAGATGGACAGTAGGATCAGATGTTACATTCCTAGTAGGGTGATTATCTATAAACTATTGATCTTGTGATCATGTATGCAATTATTTTCGTAAGCGTGACGCCTGAAACTTTAGTAGTGTACAAAGAACAAAGTCTGCTCTTTGTACTAAAAATCTATACAATTATCAGTCAATTTGCGGACAGAGATAGCTTGTTTTTCTATGTCTGGTGTTCATTATATGGCCTAGAAGCTCTATAATTTCATGCAGTAATGTAGAGCACAATTTTGATATTGGCATAGATTACATCTAGTCGGTTCTATGCGTGTTTAAATGAATACCATACAGAATCTAATCACACTATTTGTACATTCAGGGAACTCAGGTTGCTTCATTGCTGCAATACGAGAAGTTCATAAAAGATTTAAACGCACAGCAACTGACGTACATCAAGTTGATTGGACTGGGTGAACTTCTCAAGACTCCTGGCATTAGAATGAGACGTCTACTGTGCCAGGCCATCGCTTATTCATATGATGCAGAGCAGGATGCCTTTATAATTAGTGGGAGACCATGTAGGATCACACTAAAAGATGTGGAGCATATAACAGGCATGCCCTGCATGGGGAAGAATCACGTGTCTTCAAATCACAACGATACTTTGGAGTTGTGGAAGGAACAGAAAGACCCCAATGACACAAAAGTAACTTTGAAAGGATTGCTAGCCAAGATGAAAGGCAACAACACACCTAATTTTGTCAGGCCATTTGTCTTGTACACCATAGGCAAATATGTATGCCCGACAACACAGCAGTATGTGGACAACAGTTACCTTGGGATTGTTAGAAACATTGAGACAATAAAGAGCACCAATTTTGGACAGCTTACACTTGACCATCTTATGACTAGCGTGAGGAAATTTGTAAATGGTGGAGCAAATCTAGAGGGCAACCTACCACTGCTGCAAGTAATACAATCATTATTAACATACAATACATTTCATTTTATGGAAAATTTTCTAAGCTATTTTTATTGTAATGCAGACGTGGTACTACGAGAAGTGGAGGGTGCACCAATTGGACTCTACCATCTCGTATGCATCAAGGTTAAGGCCGCTGATCCAAAACTGGAGTGACGAGAAGGCACAGAAGGTTCACAACATAATCAACAAAAATTATATAGGGGTTGGAGAGGTAAAGTGTTAGTACTGTGTGCATGGATTATCTACCATATGTTTTGAATGATACTAACGACACTAACATACAGTATGTCGATGATCTGCTGCAGCCTTTCAATCCGCCACCAGTTGGGACGCCGGTCAAACCAAAGACTGACGGTCAGGTAAATGATGAACATCAGACACAAATATATATTGTAACTTTGCAAGTACAATCGAAGTCTTATGCTTCTAACTGCTTGTAATTTGCAGGATAAGGCACTCATGGGCTGTGTATTGGCTGATTTGAAAGAAGTTGCCTCCATTGTGCGGGAAGCCAGTGCATAACAATTTGATAGATTGAGCACCCTAGAAAAAAATGGACGAGTGCCTTAGGCGTACACTTGCGAACGGCAGACGCACGGACGACCTCATCACAAAATTCAATGTAAGTATACCATTATGAGTTTCTATAAATATTTTTACTATCAATACTCTCCACACTAACACATTTGTTTTAAAGAACCACCGCTATGGAATATTTGATGCTGATCGCCCAGGAGTAGAGGGCATACAACTATCTAACCTGGGAGTACCTACGGACCCAATGGAGGTCCCAGGAGAGAATACTACTCACCAGCAAAAACAAAAAAAGACATAGAGGTCATTGCCAAAGACATTTCTGCTAAGGGAATACAAAAAGATAACATGGATGCCCCCATGAAGAACGTAGCTGAAGATTTGCAGCCTGCTCCTAGCTTGCAATCGCGAAAGCATTCAAAAACCACCACAAGCCTTGAAGCTTTCATGGTGATACACATTTCACATCTAACTGATTTTGTTTTAAGTTAATGAAGATTTGTAGCTAACATATGATCTTCCACGTTCAGGATGAAGAAGACAGAGTTGTTGCTGCAGCTTGCAAGGAGAGTCTCAAGAATGTTTCACAGCTTTATAAAGAGCTGGATGCTTCGCAGGGTGCTCCGAGTTTGGATTCACGAAAGCATTCCAAAGCCACCACAAGCCTTGAAGCTTTCCTGGTGATTCACATTTTCCAGTTAACTGGTTTTGTTTTTTTATTTCGCGCAGATTGCAAGCTAACAAGTGCTTTATTTCGAATCACATGATCCTCTGAATTTGAGGCACAATGAGAATGTGTGAAAGGCTAAACAAAGAAGAGATCAAGATGATGAAGATGTCAGTATTGAGGTGGGGGGAGAGGTAGGTACCAAAAGCAAACACCGGTCTGCCAAGGCTAAGGCAATAAGGGACCGGAAGAGACACATGTCTTCCCAGTTGATGAGGACAACTATGATGATTCTTTAGCAAAGCAGCGACAAGATAGCGTGGTTGATTCCATGCTACCAACTCGTACGAGCATCCGGAAAAGAGTGGCATCTTCATTATTTTGCAATGAAGATTATGTTCTGTACGATAGTGATAAGAAGAGAAAGAGAAACAGGACTCCATCGGAGTCTACCAACGATTCCAAGGACACAAAGAATACAAAGAGGAAAAAACCGTGCAAGCATTTTTAAAGATACAGACACAGGTGCTTCGAGGCTGGAGACCGACCTTGACAAGTTTTGACAGAATCACGTGGCCGAAATTGTCAACACCTCAGATCTTGATAAACAATTGGTGGTAATTGATGACATTGTTCTGCTACAGAAGCATTTGCAATGCCTCACCATGACAGATGGAGTTTTAGATGACAAATGGTTGGGTGACGAAGTAAGATATTTGCCAAATTATTTTATCAATTTTCTTTTGCACAGTACAATTAACTTGAATTTTGTTTTAGTTGGTTGATGCTGTGATTTAGATCATGCGTCATGATCATCCTGAGGACATAAGGGACGGGCAACTGGTTTACATTGAGAGGGTGGCCGGCGTCGCTATGCTCGAAAGAGATGGTAAGGTAAAGAACTGCCACGAGGCCGCTTTGGCGGGCAGTCATGGAACAACAAAAGGAGACAACTACCTCAGACATGATCTGGTACCATCTAACCATGACATAAACACATTTATTTTTGTAATTATTATGCATGTTGATGTAATCATCTTTGCTGTCCAGGTTTTTCTACCTACGAACATGGCGAACACCCACTGGTTCCTTGTGGTCGTAAACCCCAGAAGGAGGGGGATTCAGATTCTTGATTCACTTTTCAGCTACGTAGTAACACAAGTGGTTCACGTGGTGAGATTTTAAACGTCTTTCAATATAACACAGCATTTAGCATCATACCTAACCTTGAACCATGAGCAACTTCTCATACCATGGACTTTGGCAGATACGTGAAGCACATCTAAGAGCATCCCTGTGAATCAATGGACCACAAAGCCATGCATGGCAAGACATTAACGTGACCCAATGGACAGTAAAGCATGTTCCTGTGCCAAGACAAGATGACAAGTCAGTCAACAGTATTAGCTTCTCAATATGTTTTGAATTTTTAATACGTGAAATGGTGCTAACAAAATTAATTGTTGTAGTTCTTCTTGTGCACTCTACATGCTGAAGAACATCAAATTCTTTACGGGAGAAGATCTTATGCTGCGTTATGACCAAGTACGTAGAGTAACACCTAAAATTCTGTCAATTTTGTAAACATATGAAACGATACTAACATATCCTCCCATGCAGGCATACATTGACAATTATAGAAGAGAGCCGCCTGTTGCCCTTCTTACTTTGCCCTACAACAAATTGAAGTCCATGAAAAGGCTGAAGACGTACATTGCTAGCCTATCGAATGCAGCTGCGATTGAAGATCATGAAGATGCAAGCAGTTAGTCCAGCAGTGGTTGATTCTTAGATCTGGAGTGTACACTTGGTTAAGAAGCGGTAGAGTAGGGTGTGGTTTGGTTTTAGTCCCGAAGAAGCTTTCCTAGCCATGTTCATAGTCCAGTGCGGATTAATCAAGTTGTAATATTTCACAGTACTGGTTCCAAATACTATTCTTGAAATAAATTTGGTCTGCATGGGAGACGCTGAAACATATATTTGCTTTTTACAACCAGAACTTTTGAAGCTTTTTTAACATTGCTAGTTAGAAGTTTCAGAAAAATTTCAGTTAGTGCTGAAATATTTTGGCTGAAAGGCAAATATTGCAGTGAGTGCTTAAATGAATGAAGTTCAGTTATTTCATCGAAATCTCACCGAAGTGAAAACCATGGTGTCGTGCCATCTTGAGCAGCAACAAAAATGATTCAGCGTTATTAACAAAATTTAGTCTCACAGATACGAGGAAAAAAGGCATGATTTTGAGCATGCAAGATCGGATGGGCAATAAAATAACTTCACAAGAGAGTAAAATACTTCACAAATAATTAGGAGGGGGCTCGTCGCAGCAGTTGGAGTCCTCGCTTCCTTTCTCATGTTCACATTTCAAATGGGCTCATCCCATTATAATAGGCCCGTATAAGAAAGCACAAGAAGCCCAAACGCTTCACGGTTGAGATTACTGATCCAAACTTGCTAAAAAATTCGAAAAAAAACTAGCTAAAAAACATTACACGATCTAAAACTACCTCTTCATGAGATCCCAAATTCCCAATATTTCCTTGTGATCGGTTGTTAGAGAATGCCCTATAAATACGAAGCTTTTCACGACATAGATCGTATACTTCCACCCCACGCCGCCCATACCTAGCCTTTCATGACTACACCGAATTACCACCCCACGCCGCCCAAAATAGCTCCCAGGTCGGTGAAGCCGACGGAGCCGTCATCTTCAAAGCCTGCATCGGCGAATCCTGAGATGAAAGAGAAGGGCACGTCAGAGAAGCCGACGAAAGAGAAGGGCGCGTCGGAGAAGTCGGCGAATCAAAAGATGAAAGCGAACGGCAATGGAGCCGGTCGCCATCAAGAGAATCCTCCGGTAACGATCGATATCCTTGTATTGTGTATACACCCTCCTTCTCAAGTCTGCATGCAATCCCATTATTTACGACGCACTTCTTTTTGATCTCATTTAGTTACAGTCATAACCAACTATCCCTATTTTATCGAAGGGAGATTGGTGTGTCTAGATTAGCATGAAATCAATGACATAGGACTTAGATAAGCAATACTTAGAGCACATCTAGATGTGCTTTAGCAAAACTTAAGGGAGATCGTGCATGCCTTCAGTTTTTAGTCATGAATGCCTCTCTTTGTAATGAAACTTGCGCTAATTTTCGTGCTCGAAAGTTCTACGTGCAACGATATGGGAAGGAAGGACTAGTAAATGGTGGAGCAAATCCGGAGGGCAACCTAGCACTGCTGCAAGTAATACAATCATTATTAACATACCATACATTTAATTTTATGGAAAATTTTCTAAGCTGTTTTTGTTGTAATGCAGACGTGGTACTACGAGAAGTGGAGGGTGCACCAATTGGACTATACCATCTCGTATGTATCAAGGTTAAGGACGCTGATCAAAAACTGCCACGAGGCCGCTTTGGCGGGCATTCATGGAACAACAAAAGGAGACAACTACCTCAGACATGATCTGGTACCATCTAACCATGACATAAACACATTTATTTTTGTAATCATTATGCATATTGATGTAATCATCTTTGTTGTCCAGGTTTTTCTACCTATGAACATGGCGAACACCCACTGGTTCCTTGTGGTTGTAAACCCCAGAAGGAGGGAGTTTCAGATTCTTGATTCACTTTTCAGCTACATAGAAGAGAGCTGCCTGTTGTCCTTCTTAATTCGCCCTACAACAAATTTAAGTCCATGAAAAGGCCGAAGAAGTACAATGCTAGCCTATCGGATGCAGCTGCGATTGAAGATCATGAAGATGCAAGCAGTTAGTCCAGCAGTGGTTGATTCTTAGATATGGAGTGTACACTTGGTTATGAAGCGGTAGAGTAGGGTGTGGTTTGGTTTTAGTCCTGAAGAAGGTTTCCTAGCCATGTTCATAGTCCAGTGCGGATTAATCAAGTTGTAATATTTCACAGTACTGGTTCCAAATACTATTCTTGAAATAAATTTGGTCTGCATGTGAGACGCTGAAACATATATTTGCTTTTTTCAACCAGAACTTTTGAAGCTTAGGAAGGTTAACCGAATTCTTAAATTTATACTTAAGTGTCGTCATAGTCTGGACAAGATTCAGAACAATTACATCGCTAGTTAGAAGTTTCTGAATTTTTTAAACATCGCTAGGTAGAAGTTTCAGAATTCTTTTAACATCGCTAGTTAGAAGTTTCAGAAAATTTTTAGCGAGTGCTGAAATATTTTGGCATCGCTAGTTAGAAGGTTCAGATTTTCTTAACATCGCTAGTTAGAAGTTTGAGAAAAAATTTCAGTGAGTGTTGAAATATTTTGGCCGAAATTCAGTGAGGCTGAAATATTTTGGCTGAAAGGCAAATATTGCAGTGAGTGCTGAAATGAATGAAGTTCAGTTATTTCATCGAAATCTCACTAAAGTGAAAACCATGGTGTCGTGCCATCTTGAGCAGCACTAGACATGATTCAATATTATTAACAAAATTTGGTCTCACATATACGAGGAAAAAGGTATGAGCATGGGCATGCAAGATCAGATGGGCAATAAAATAGCTTCACAAGAGAGTAAAATACTTCACGTGTGAAGACTCAATCTTAGTTGACTTTAGAACCAGTTTTCATCCCAAAAGAGGTCCAGTGAACTACTTATAAGCAATAATAAAAGCGTTCCAGTTCTTTTGGCTGATTTTCAAAGAAACGGGAACGATATCTTTTTGATGATCGTGATTCTCAGGAGACCTACGTGTTGTTATGCAACTTACCTTGGTTTTTTTAAACCATAACTTACCTTTGCTAAACTCTCCACGCCCCCCTAATATTCAACCAGGTGGGTCCCCTCCCTTGATTTCCTCCAACCAAACAAATCTATACGTAGATATATGCCCGGGTGATTCTCAGGAGACCTACGTGTTGTTACGCAACTTACCTTGGTTTTTTAAACCATAACTTACCTTTGCTAAACTCTCCATGCCCCCCTAATATTCAACCAGGTGGGTCCCCTCCCTTGATTTCCTCCAACCAAAGAAATCTATACGTAGATATATGCCCGGGTTGTTACGATCCCTATAAATAGGGATCCTTTGAAACCTCGTAGATCATAGTTCGTCCTTCTGCTCCGCCCAAACCAGCAAGACAGAAGGACGGAGCAACCCAGGAATCCAGCAAGACCGAACGACGGAGCCAAACATGAATCCTCTGGTAACTCCCCACGATCTCAACCGCTGCTATTTTTCGTGCCACGGTCTTCCTCTCATGATCTCTTGCTGCGACCCCACTCGTTGTTTGCATATTCATGTAACTCAGCACGTTTTTAAACAAATTAAGTTGGGGGGCGTTAGGGGAGGGCGCTAGGATTTGTTTCCTACCAGATTGGCAGTTCATTGATTAATTCCAGGCTAAATCTTAGCGTCTGGTCTTGTCGATGCCAATTAGTGCAGCGGGTGCTTGCCTTCCTTTTTCCTTCCGCACGAGTCATAGAAGGCATCGATGGCCCATGTTTTAATTCCATACTACTGACCATGATTAGCGCCTAGAGTTGAGGACACCACGGTTGGATAGTTTTTTATTTTCCAATCTTTATTTTATTTCAGATAAGTGCCTTGCAATGGAGATTACCTTAGATGATCGTTCAAACGTAACCAAGCTGAATCACATGATAGTATTTGCGCATACATGGAACTCAGCATGCTTGTACCTCATGCAGTAGCGTAGAGCACAATTTTTATGTTGGTATATATAAGCTGTATTCGTCTGTATGAGTGTTTAAATTGTATACCATGTTGAACCGAATCACACTTGCACATCCATTGAACCCAGGATGCTTCTTTGCCGCCATATGAGGAGTTCATAAACGGATTAAACACGCAGCAAAGGATGTACATCCAGTTGATAGGACTGGGCGGACTTCTCAAGACACCTATCATCAAAATTAGACGTGCACTCTGCCTGGCCATCGCTAATTCATATGATGCAGCGCGGGATGCCTTTATCATCAATGGGAGACCATGTAGGATCACACTAGAAGATGTAGCGCATATAACAGGCATGCCCTGCCATGGGAAGAAGCACGTCCCTTCAAATCTTGATGATAATATGGAGTTGTGGAAGAAACTGAAAGACCGTAATGACACCAAAATAACTTTCAAAGGATTGCTAGCCAAGATGGAAGTCGACAGCACACCAAATTTTGTCAGGCCATTTGTGTTGTACACCATAGGCAAATATGTATGCCGAACAAAAGAGGAGTATGTCGATAACAAATATATTGGGATTGTTAGAAACGTTGAGACGATTAAGGGCACAAATCTTGGACAGCTAACGCTTGACTATCTTATGGATAGCATGAAGAATTTTGTAAATGGTGAGGCAATTCTGGAGGGGAATCTACCACTGCTGCAGGTAATTCGTCGTAGTACAATTATCAGTTACCTAACATACATTACATAATGTACGGGAATGTTTGTAAACTGCTTTTGTTGTCATGCAGACATGGTACTACGAGAAGTTCAGAGTGCACCAATTGGACTCTAGCATCTCGTATGAATCAAGGTTAAGGCCGCTGATCCAGAACTGGAGCGAGGAGAAGGCAAAAAAGGTTGACAATATAATCCAGAATAATTATCTGGGAGTTGGAGAGGTAAAATGTCAGCACATTGCCTGGATTATGTAACATATATATTTTCTAAATCATAGTAACGACACTAAACCGCAGTATGTTGAGGACCTGATGAGGCATTTCATTCCAGCACGAGATGGTACGCTGGCCAAACCGAAGACTGCCGCTCAGGTAAATGAGTTACATAAGGCACAAATATATATTGTAACATTCCAACTAGTATGAAGTTATATGATTCTAATTGTTTCAAAGTCTCAGATTAAGGTACTCGTCGGACGTGTATTGACTGATTTGTAAGAACTTGCCTCCCTCGTGCGGGAGTCTGGTACAGAACAAAACCATAGGATGTGCACCCTTGAAAAGAAAATGGATGAGTGCCTTAGGCATACCGTACAAATGACAAGCTCACGGAGGACCTCATCAAAGAATTGAAGGTAAGCCTAGAATTATGAGATTAGTATATATAATTGGAAATTTACGTGTACAAGTTTTTTTCTAATTTAGTTTACTATCAAAACACCCCAGACTAACATGTATTTTTTAAAGAAAAAACACGATGGAATATTTCCAGGAGTGGACGACATACATCTATCTGACCTCGGGGCACCTTCACACCCAATGGAGGCCTCTGTTGAGAATGCTGAGCAGGCTTCTGACCAGGGGAAACAAAAGGATGTCACGGAGGTTGCTGCTAAGCACGATTGTAAGCAGGCAATAAAAAATGATGACATGGAGCCCCCCATGAAGAACCTTTATGAAGATTTTGACGTACGCATGTTAACTTAATTATGAAACAATTATTGTCGTTTTAGAAATAACATTTGATCTTCCACGTACAGGATAAAGCATTTGAAAGAGCTGCTGCAAATATCAAATAGGATCTCAGTGGTATTCATAAGCTTTTGAAAGAGGTGGATGATATCCAGGGAGCTCCTAGTTTTGATAAGCAAATGCATTCCAAAGCCACCACAAGCCTTGAAGATTTCCAGGTGATGCACATTTTACCTATAACTGAGCAAGAATCTGCAAAAGGCTAACACGCGGTTTATTTCTTCTGACAGAATTTGTTCAACAGACGGAGTAAGCAGCACTTTGTGAAGGCTACGGGATCGCGAGATCCTGAAGAGCCCCGTGCCTTCACAGATGATGACAACCATGATGAATCCTTTGAAAAGCAGCAACAAGTAAGTGTGGTTGGATCGACGCCACCAAATCATGAGGGCAAAAAGAAAATGGTGGTATTGCAATTATTTAAGAATGACGAGTATGCTTCGTACGACACTGAGAAGAAAAAAAGGAAAAAAAGACTCCATCAGAGTGTACAAATGATTCCGAGGACACGAATAGTAAAAAAAGGAAAATCGGCTCTAGCAACATAAAAAAAGGTCAGAAGTTCCTGAAACCCAGAGGGACCAGCTAGACGTGGCATCACTGATCAACACTACAAATCGTGAAAAACAAATGGTATTAGTTGATGACATTGTCGTGCTAACAAAGCATTTGCAATGCCTCACCCATAAAGATGAATCTGAAGATGGCGTATGTTTGGGTGACAAAGTAAGATAGTATTTCACAAATTTGTTTATGAAGTTTCATTTTTGTACAATACAATTAACTTGATTATTGTTGTAGGTGGTTGATGCTGCGATCCAGCTCATGCGTAATGATCAACCAATTGACACAAGGGACGGCCAACTGGTTTACATTGAGAGGGTGGCCGGCGTCGCTAAGCTCGAAAGAGATGGTAGGATAGAGGAGTGCTATGAGGATGCTTTGGCAGGCATTCCTGGAACAACACAAGGAACCACCTACCTGAAACATGATATGGTATATTAAGCTAACGTGGACCAGATTTTTTTATTACTATGCACGTTGATCTAATTATCTATGCACTCCAGGTTTTCCTACCTACGAAAAGTTTGTACACCCACTGGTTCCTTGTGGTCGTAAACCCCATAAGGAAGGAGATTCAGGTTCGTGATTCACTTTTCCACTGTATGATACCCAAAGAAGTAAATAACGTGGTGAGAATTTCAACATATTTAATTATAAGAAAGGATTTAACATCGTATGTAAGTATTAGTCGTAGGCAACTTCTCATCCCATTGGGCTTGCAGGTACGTGGGATGGAAGCACATCTGAGAGCAGCGATGTGAGTCAATGGGATTGAAAGCAATGCATGGGAAGACATTAACGTGACGCAATGGCCAGTACGGAATATTAATGTGCCAAAATCCGATGAGACGTCAGTCAACAATATTAGCTTTTGTTTTTGTTTTAGATTGTTAATATCTGAAATGCTGATCTAACAACATAAAATGTTGCAGTTCTGGTAGTGCACTGTACATGCTGAAGAACATCTAATTATTTATGGGAGTAAAACTGAGGTTGCAATATGACGAAGTACGTAGAGGAACACCTAAAATTTTGTCATTTTCTGAAACATATGGAACGATACTAACATATCCTCGCATGCAGGCCTACATCGACAAATTCAGAAGAGAGCTACCTGTTGTGCTTGTCGATTCACCCTACAACAAAATGAAATACGGGACTAGGTTCAGGCAGTACCATGCTAGGCAATCGGATGCAGCTGCGGTTGAAGACGACGAGGATGCGAGCAGTTAGTCTAGCATTATGGTTCATTCTTACATGTGGAGTGTACACTTGGCCATAAAGCGATAGAGTAGGGTGTGGTTGGGTTTTAGTCCCGAAGAAGGTTTCCTAGCCGTGTTATTAGTCCATTGCACATGAGCCAAGTTGTAAAACTTCAATAATATTGGTTACTATATTTTGCTTGAAATAAATTTGGTCTCTACGGGATCTCGTAGAAATCTATATTTGCTTTTTACTACCATGTGACAATAATGGTGCCTGGGGCAACCCTAGAAGAATAATGGATTATGATATGTCTATTTTCATACGAGAGAAAATTTTATTAAAGCATGAGCATAGCCTCACAACAGAAGTCAAAATACTGCCTGATTCAACACGCAATCCCAGCTATGTCTCGTAGGCAGGCCGCAAAGCCAAAAAAATAGAGCATAGGATAACAAGAGTAAAAGCACGTACCATAGGGGGCCTCTGCAGGTGCTGCAACGCTGAATTGAACGATCACCTTCAGGAGCACAGTGGTGTGGCCATGGTACATCCATCCTGCCTCAGGGAATCACATAGCATGTTCTGTCATAGCCCTGCAAAACAGAGGAAAAATTACTAGTTATACTAACCTTGTCAAGTGTGTGCATGTAACAAATGTTGGACATAACTAAACACGGAAGAATGAAATGCAACATATGGAAGAATCGAATGCTCATTCCTTTCTCTCTGCTTTTTGCGAGGACCATTACTCTCTCTTTAACAAGGCTAAAACATCATAATAAGACTTAACAACAATCTTGAAAAGGTGGATATCCCATGTGAATCTAATTTTTCATATAAAGTACATGCCAAGTCTGTTGATCCCAGTCCAGCAATTGCACAAGAAGAAGCGAGCATCATAAATATTGAGCAACATAAGCTATGAATTGTTTATAGTACATTCCAAAATTAATAGCTTATCATCTCCATTGATCTCCAAATCTCACCTATCAGCCAAATTGAAAGAATACATGTTGAATGCAACAATTGAACGTTCGTAGATCAAGCAGTCGGGGGTGGACGAATGAGGCTAACCGTCGAGGCCGGCGGCCGGCTTCATCTAGTCCCGCAGAACATGATCCATACCCAACCACCTTGCCATCGGACGAGATGCATGGCCAGATCAAAGCTGCAGCCATGGCTGAGAAATGATATGTAAAGGACGCAAACAACCAATTGGGGTGTGGGAAAGAGGTTGCCCTTGTGGCTATAGGCACCATGGAGAACTGGGAGGTGGGATGGCGCCGACTCTTCGCCGGCGGCCGCCGCGGGGAGGGTAGTGGGCCTCCTCTCGTGTTCGTTGAAAATGCGGTGCGAGATCGCGAGGGAATTGGGGTGGAGGAAGGGAAGGGCCGCGACGCGCGGCTAGATCCTGCCGGCGACGAGGGAGGGAGGGGCCGCGACGAGCGGCTAGATCCTGCCGGGGACGAGGGAGGGAGGAGCCGCGACGAGCGGCTAGATCCTGAAAACCGTAGCGGCGGCGAGGCATAAACCCTAGCGAACGGGATAAATATCGAACCGAAAATAGCCCTCAAATTCATACCGAAAATACCCTCGAAATATTTGGGAGGGAAAATCAGATCAGTTCGAAATATTTTTTCTCCCGAAAATGCCCCTCGGGGTCTGATATAATACACGTGACATTGGTGTATTGCATCGGATCTGGACCGTCGATTTCGCTCCGACGGACGGTCCATATCGTCCGGATGCACTGTAAAATGACTCCATGTTTTTAGTGCAGCAATGGAATGGAGCGCCAAGGTGCAAGAAGAACTTTTGAGGCTCTCATCACCAACCGTCTCAATACATATGAAAGCCCTTGGTCTCGGTGTCGCGGCGTTTTGCGGTGTTGTTAGTCAGTTCGTGGTGTTTCTAGCTGTTGTTGCACTAGACTATACTTTTGTCAGTTATCGGTCACTGAGGCGTGGCTGGTTGCCGCATTTGTATTGTTTTGGCTGTGGAGTTATTCGACGTTGTATGACTAGTGGCTATGAGTGGGAGGGCCCTGGACCTTTTGGTATTTGTGTTGTTGTTTGTATCACAATCTTTTGGGCACAAGTCCATGGGGTTTGAACTGAAATCTCCAGGAAATTGATGTGCAAGGCAATGCTGATACTCTCCATTGCCTGTTCAATGGAAAATTTGTTCTTTGAGGTTTACCTGGTATATTGATTGGTCCTATGCTCTTTTTTGCCATTCCATGTTGCCATGTCTTTGATGATGTAAACGACTTGTTGATCCATTTATTCAGTTGATAATCAGTTTGCCCTTGGAGGATCCATGCCGATTGATGGATGGATGTATATGTTACCAGATCCATTCGCTTGTAAACACCCGCCATCGTATACTTCTTGCGTACAATTCTTATGAAATACAAGAGATGTTGCTTGAAATTCTTGTGAAATATAAGAGAAAAGAGACTGCACATAAACATCAACGAAGGCTTGTACATTAGGAACATAAAAATAACGAACTCTAGAACAATCCCTTTTTTTACATCCTCAAGGAAAAAACAGAGTAGCCAGCTTGATTTACTTGGAAAGTTTGCTGAAAGAACAGGGGAACTTGAACTCGGTACAATATTCTATTATTGAGATTATAAAAGCTGTGAGAAACCCGTGCCATGTAATAATTGCCTTTGTTGGAAACGAAGGGGGATCATCATTATCATCGTCATTAAACGCCCTAGAGATGCCCGCCGGCCTTCCATATTGTGCCACCCTACTGATCCGCGGCATCCTTGTTTTCTCGACCATGCCTTCTTCTAAGAGCATCTCTCTATATATACTACAAGGAGTCATTCATCCGCGTGCGGGATGCGCGTGCGACTTAGGACTTGGGCGACGGCGAGGAGAGGAGAGGAGAGGTTGGCGGCCTGCCAGACATTGACGACACAGATGAGGATCCACGCCGCTAGCTAGAGAGGTGCAGGCTTTGATAAGGAGTTCCTGACGTATGTGTACCTTGCAGTGTTTGAACTTGCATGCATCCGTCACTCTCTAATCTAATGGGCACCGAACCCTTCTCAGCTTGCACGTACTCTAGAGCTTCAAGGTGGCAGACAGAAAGAACCTGGACGCTCACTCTATCCGTATATTGTATGCTGATATATGATGATCATCCGATGAAGACGCATTATATTATGCTACAAAAGGGCGACATCATCAGTGACGAACGGAGATTTTAGGCCCCGGCCGTATGTACTAACGTCCATGAGGAGATCAGTTCAACATAGAAATCAGTCACTTATGGTTGATTAGATGGCTTTATATTAAGTTTTGCATGTAATTTAGAGGTGACAAAAAAACATGTCTATAATGGGTCATCTTTTAGCTTTATCTTCAATAACTAGCTATTCCTAAAAATATGATGAGACATATTGTGTTAAGAGATCATCTCTTGTCGAAGACGAGTCTTTTCTTATTTTCTCTCCCCTCCACCTCATTATAGACATATTGTACTGTATTTACCTTTCTCTTTTTTCTTCTGGGAGCTTAAACTCATTTTTATATAGTGCTGCTACAATTTCTTAAACAAAATCAATAATAGAACACGCACTAGGAGAAATCCTACTGTTTTCCGTCAAAAATGAATGGGAAGTAGCCTGTTAATGAAGCCAAACATTGCAGCAGCGTTTCACCCCCATGCAGCCAAGAAGCAGAGCACCGTGCATTCTAGTTTAACTTTGAATCAGTTTATCGTAGAACAGCCCCCAATTTAAAGGGTTCTTACACACTATATCAAACAAGCAACATTATATAGAAATTTCTCTATTGTGTGTTGATAGTATATGTTACAGAGAGGAAGAAACAAAAATCACACTTTTAAGACTCAACGTTCACTGCTTATTTCCATGATCATTTATAAATGATGGTGCAAATGTCAAGCTTTAACCCACGCATCCACAAAGCCCGTCATGGCCGCATCTGATTCTCCACCCTCGAGTAGAGCATCATTCGCCTGCCGCATCACTGCTAGAGTTCTTTCTCGGAGCACCCTCCCGCCCTCCGAATCCATCATCCACCTGACCTTTTTGGCAATCTCCTTTGCCTCCACCATCTCCTTGTCGTACCCTTCCATCACGACAGCCAACTCCATCTCTTTCTCGAGGAACACCGCATTCATCTTTTGCTCCGCGTACAATGGCCAGGCCAGCATAGGCACACCTGCCATAGTAGACTCGAGCACCGAGTTCCACCCGCAGTGTGTCACAAAACTTCCCACAGCATGATGTGCTAGAACGTCACCTTGTGGTGCCCATGACTTCACAACTAGGCCCCTGCCCTTGGTCCGGTCCAGGAAACCCTTCAGAAGCAGCACATCCAGGTCCGGCTCTGTAGTCGTCGTCGCTCGGCGGGCTCCGCACAACCCAGAGGAACCTTTGTCCACTAGCCTCCAGCCCGGTTGCCAGTTCCCTTGTTTGTTTGGCGCTGAACCGGCCGAGGCTGCCAAAGCACAGGAACACCACACTGGCCTTGGGTTGCGTGTCCAACCATGCGAGACACTCGTCTCCACGCTTCATGTCCACCTCCTCTGACTTGACTAGCGGCCCAACGCAGTAGACTGGGGGCGTCGAGAGGCCAGCTGGGGCGGAGAGCCCGGCGAGGATGGTGTCCATGGCACGAGGCTCCAGCGAGCGGAAGGTGTTGATGAAGATGCCCTGTGATCGGAACAGGTTGAGGCTTACATTTAGTAATGCCTGGTAGGACGCACCGTCACGATCCATGAGTGGCTGAATGGAGTGTGTCGCCGGAAACGGGGTGATCCCCGGGACGTGCACGAGTTCTTCGCCCATTTCCCGGAAGCTCCTCGTGGTTTCCCATGCAGAACCGTGAGGTGCATAAAGAAAGCCAGGATCTGGGCGCCGGAGGTGGAGAAGAAGTAGGCGGGGATGTTGAGCTCCGAGGCTACGTCCATAGCGGCACTGCAGAAGAAGTCCACCACGAGGAAGTCCGGAGATGCACCAGCGAGGAAGTCGCGTAGATGCGGGTTGGAGAGGCGGGCGAACGCTAAGGCCGGCATCACGGAGTCGTCGGACTCCAGGAGCTTGACCTGTGGCAGACGATGGAAAGAAATGGAGGGGTTGGCCGCGGAGACACCGGCGAGGAAGGGGCCCGTGGCGCCGGTATCGTACGGCGGGTCCATGAGAACGACGGTGATGGCTAGCCCACGGGCGGCGAAGAGCTTGGCGAGCTCGATCATGGGGACGAGATGCCCCATGAGTGGGGACGAGTAGAGCATCACCCGCGGCTTCCGGGGACTGATCGTGGTGGTGTTGGCTGTGATGCCGTCCATGTCGGCAACAAGAACTTTCGTTGTTGATATGTGGTGTGGGTTGTGGAGTGTAGGCTTGTGTTTGGAATGTCACAAGGTGGTAGGATGGCAAGTGATTGGTGAAGATGACCCAACATGGATTGCAGCCGTGTTGCCCAGGTTATTAGGTGGAGATTGTTTGAACTTGCATCCGTCACTCTAATCTAATGGGCACCGAACCTTCTCAGCCTCAAGGTGGCACACAGAAAGTACCGGGATGCTCACTTTATGTGTATAATATATGGTGATCATCCGATGAAGGCACATTATGCTAGAAAGGGCGACGTCATCAATGACGAACTCAATCAGACTTTACGTCCCGGCCGTGTGTGCTAACGTCCCATGGGGAGATCAGTTCAAGATAGAAACCAATTACTAATTACTAGAATCTGGTACTCCTACTACCTTTGCACGTTAACTAATACAGTAGGGAGTAGTGCTGTCCAAGAAAACAGTATGGAGTAGCAGCAGGCCGGTGAACGTACGTCATTGCTTATTGTGTTAGCCACAGTGCTTTTTTATGATTAAAAAAACAGCAGTACTTCTCTTTTTTTGTTACGAAAGACCTATCTTGATCGACTACCTAAGTATTATCGTCAATCGATCCTTATTCAAAATAATATCAGTGCCATGTTACACAAAACTAGTGTTCTAGCCTTATTCTTAATGTCTGATGATTAATCTTAATATGGGTAGACTAGAGGGTGTGAAGAGTACAAGGCAATACCACTTTAAAGTGGCAAAATGACAGTAATTATTAGAGAAAGATCGGGAAATTGGGGAATCGAAAGGGCAATGAAAACTAGCCGAGAGAGGATGGAAGAGAAAGAGGGGAAAGAAACAAAATACGAAAAGTAAATGTAAATACAATGCAAAACATTTTTTTAGGGGAAAACGTTGTCACTTTATTCAAAGTTAATAGCTCCCTCGGTAGCAATCTCCGAGCTAACACACTCAGGAGAAAGATGGAGCCAAGTTTTACATAGAGATCTAATACAACCTTTCTTAGCAAAGACATGTGCGACTTTATTCACCGAACGTCGCACCCAAGCAACCATGAACTCCTGAAAAGAGCTGAGTAAATCTTTGACCTCCTCAACTAGTTGCCCATTAGTTGAAAGGTCATTTTGGCGTTAAAAAAACAGGCCACGTGTAAGCCGGTTTTGTTTCACGGGATTTGGCTTATATCTTCATACTTTTAAAAATTCCCTAAAGTAAGCTGAGAACCTTCTGGCACCCACTCGGCTTATAGTCTTCTCCGTCATGGGGCTGTCAAGCACCTCTGTGATGGTCACGTGGCAGGAAACATTCCCGAGGCTTGACTGTAAGCTGAGAGCTTTTTTTTCTACTCCCTCTGTATCAAAATATAAGACCTTTTTTAACACTATAATAATGCCAAAAATCATCTTATATTTTGGTACGGAGGGACTATATGCCAAGTGGATTTGATAAGGCAAACACTTCTTTTTCTCATATTTGGCTTATTGGCAATTAAACCGAGTTCTCATTCTTTGCCATGCGTTCTTCACTCAGTACTCGGCTTACGAGAAAGTAAGTCGAGTGCCCGTATTTTTACACTCGGCTTACATCCAATCACATGGTGATGTGTTATTTTCCTGTAGTAGTTGTAATAAATTCTTTAAGATTTCAGAGGCTACTCATCGAATGTGGAGGTCAAATATGCTTTCTGTTCTAAATGAAAAGGTTGTGCGTTGCACTCTTGTACATATACTTTCTTATTTTAAGTTAAGATTTAGAAGAAGGTAAACCCTCCTAGGACAAATAATGTTAAGCAACCAACTTTCTTTCTTGAAATCAAAGAAACCAACTTCATATTAAGAAAATTGGGGTTTTCGGCCTACCCTTTATTCCTCTTCTGTCTCGGTGATGCTGCTCACAATTAAATTTGAGGCTAGTGGGTTAGACCTACTTATACTACTAATTTCAGTCCTCGTTTGTCTGTATGCAGATAACCATCCAAGTTCAAACCAACTTATTTACAAATAGAGTTCAGGTGCGATGAACAACCACAATATAATCCAATTTTGATTGAACACTATTTGTTAGATTCTAGGACATGCACATGTGAGTTGTACGCCATAACTAAACTAAATGGTCAATTATGTAGAGCATAGTCAGAGTTGTAATCTAACCATTGATGATCTAGTTTCTTTCAATTATCAGTGTACCCATATAGTCTTTCCAGTGTACATAGTATATTGTGTTCCACTAATCGAATAGCTTCCTTAAACATATATATAATAGTTAATTACGTTACAACAAGGACTAATTTCATGTTAAACATGCAAAGTATTTCCATGTACAATTTCACAATGGGGCATTCCGAATATTAATAATTTCAAGTAATTTAAATATAGTTATAAGACACATGATCCCAACATCTCCCAGTTGTCCAGAACTATCATTCAAATATCCGTAAACCGTGTTGCCCAGGTCAGGTGGAGATTGTGTTTGAACTTGCATGCATCCGTGTCACTCTAATGGTCACCGAACCTTCTCAGCCTCTGCTGCTCTACTGCTTCAAGGTGGCAGACCGAAAGAACCTGGATGCTCACTTTGTCCGTATATAGTATGCTAATATATGACGATCATCCTATGAACGAAGGCGCATTATGCTACAAATGACAACGTCATCAATGACGAACGGAACCAGACTGTACGTCCCGGCCGTATGTGCTAACGTCACATGAGGAGATCAGATCAACAAGAAACTAGCTCTAATTTATTAATCTGAGTATACTCCTACTACCTTTCCTTTTTTTTTTGCGGGAAGTCATAGGGATTTTATTCCAAGATAATAGAGTTACAATCCTCGGCGACTAAATCACTGGCACACGGAGGAGCTTGCCCCAGCCAGCATGCTGTGCTATCTCCACACCGTCCAAAGTTCGCTAAGCAATCTGCAACCCTATTCTGATAACAAGAAATTTTTACAGGAACAAAAACCCTATCACTTCAGAGAAATTTAATCTCCTGGATCATATGGCCGAGCGCTGATCTATCCATGGATGCATCAGATATAGCTTTAAGTGCCGAAGCACAGTCTGATTGTATGATGACCATTGAATTGGAGTGCTCCACTGTCAGTTTAATTCCTTCTAATATAGCATGTAGCTCCGCTTCAAAGACATCGTTGCAATGGAATAACTTTCGGTACGCAGCAAAGATTACATCCCCGCTTGCGTTCCTCAATATCATACCCGATCCAGCCGAGCCATCTGTGACATTAAATGAACCGTCCACTGACAGCGCCACCGCACCTATCTCAGGGGGTGGCCAAGGCTCACGATGCATGGGGTTTATACTGCCCTCTCTCTCGACAAAAGTTTCAGTGAACACCGGAGACTTGCCCTTGATTATCTCATCCACCCCACGTGAAATCTGACTGAACGTATTATAGTAGCTGAGAAGGAATGAGCATGATACCTCTGGTGGTGGTATGGACTTACCATGTACCAGCTCATTCCGGAGATGCCATACTCTCCATAAGACCATGATAACTCTGCTCCTGATAGACTCATGTGTTTCTGCAAGGAGGTGAAACAGCCATTCAGTCCCAGTCCATTTTATTAATGATCTATTCGGCAGATGCCAATGATTCAGCATTAAGTCCCAAAGATTAGCAGCATTTGGGCAGGATATGAGCGCATGAAATGATGATTCCTGCTCCCGATCACACAGTCTGCAGTACCCACTCAGCTCGAAATGCCTTCTTATCTTTTCAGCATCCGTTGGCAGGGCGCCTGAGGCCACTTGCCAAGCAAAGTTTTTGAGTTTTGGTGGAACCGCAGCGTTCCACACTAAACGCCATAGAGATCTATCACTTGATGGGTGATTGATGGAGGAACCTGGACAAAACTGTTCATAATGGTCCGCCATCGCCACATGATAAGCACTTTTAACTGTCAGCATGCCAGATTTCTCCCAAGGCCAAGAAATAAAGTCCTCTCGTTGCCTCACAGATGTTCTGATCTTGAGGATGGAGTCCACATCCGGCTGCCAAAAGTGTCGCTGTACCAGCTCCATCTTCCAGTTACCCCGATCATCTATGAAATCACTCACTCTGTTAAGGCGACAGTTCCTCTTGGGAGTAATGGGTGTATATGGCGGTCCACGTGGAATCCATGGGTCCCTCCACACGCGAATATTAGCACCATTGCCAACACGCCATAACATGCCTTTCTTCACTAGTTCCAGGCCATACTCTATTCCTTTCCATACTGCCGAGGAGTTTCCCGAAAACACTGTATCGACCAAGCTACCATTGGGAAAGTATTTAGCTCGAAGGAGCCTAGCACATAGAGAATCCGGTGTCATTAGGAGACGCCAAGCTTGCTTAGCAAGCAACGCCTGGTTATAAGCCTTCATGTCTCTGAAACCGAGACCTCCTTTCAACTTGGGTAAAATTAGCTTATCCCAAGCAGTCCATGCCATTTTCCGCCTGCCATTCTCCACCCCCCACCAATATTGTCTCATCATTTTTGTTAGATCATCGCACACAGAGAAAGGGAGTTTAAAAATGCTCATGACATAAACTGGGATGGCTTGTGCAACAGACTTGATTAAAACTTCTTTGTTGGCTTGTGATGAATACCTTTCGCTCCAGTCAATTAACCTCTTGCTCAATCTGGATTGTAATGACTCAAACCGGCCCTTATGCATACGGCCTTCCGGTACAGGGAGGCCAAGGTACTTGGGTTCAAACTCCTGTTGAGTGACTTGCAGAATACCTTTCACTTCTTCAACCACCCGAGGAAGGCAACTGTCAGCAAACATGATGGAACACTTTGAAGGATTGATTAGTTGACCGGTAGCTGAGGCATATGTGTTCAAAACATCCCTGACAATTACCGCTTGATCCGAGGCAGCCCGAAAAAAGAGCAAGGAGTCATCTGCAAACAATAAGTGTGAAATAGCCGGAGCACCCCGGCAGATTTTTATACCTTCAAGACCTCTTTCTTGTACAGCACCATGTAAAAGAGCGGATAAAGCATCAGCAACAAAAAGAAACAGGAAGGGCGATAATGGGTCACCTTGACGCAGACCGCGAGACGGTGAAAACTGTTCCAGAGATTTTCCATTAAACTTTACTGCAAACTTTACCAAGCGCACACACTCCATGACCTGGGTGACCCAATCTCTCGCAAAACCCCACTTAAAAGAGCACGCTCCAGGAAAACCCAATCAACACGATCGTAGGCTTTGGAAAGATCCAACTTGTATGCACAAAAATTATTGCCTCCAGCACTGGATTGTATATGGTGTAAACATTCAAAGGCAATGATGGAATTATCTGAAATAGGTCTTCCCAGGATGAACGCACTTTGATTTTCAGATATGAGCTCCGTAAGGAGTGGTCGAAGACGATTTACCATGCACTTTGAGACTATCTTGTAGATGACATTACATAGAGAAATAGGGCGAAAATCCTTTAGGGAGGAGGGATGTTGAACCTTGGGTATTAACACAATAGACGTGTCGTTTACACCGTCAGGCATCATCCTAGTCATAAAAAACTGTTGTACCGCCTTCACAATTTCCTCTTTCAGCACTCCCCAATTCCTTTGATAGAACCTTGCAGGAAACCCATCAGGCCCGGGTGCCTTCAATGGGCCAATTTGAAAGAGCGCATCCGAGATCTCTTTCTCTGAAACGGGTGCCAGCAACCTTTCATTCATTGCATCTGTAACCTTGGGCGTTATCATATCTAACAAAGCATCCGGAGCTAAGGTAGGATCCTTAGTATACACCTCCTGGAAATAAGAGGCTGCCATGCGTTCCATCTCTGTTGGAACTGAGCACCATGATCCATCCATTCTCTGAAGTCTTCTTATATTGTTCCTCCTCGCACGCCACACTGCCTGACGGTGAAAGTATTGGGTATTGCGGTCCCCTTCCTTCAGCCAGGCGATGCGACTGCTGCGTTGGAGCCACATCATTTCCTCCCGGTATAGCAACTCATCCAAGCACTCCATTTTTTGTCTGATTTGCACTCTGTCGGCATTGTTGATTTGCAGAGCTTCAAGCTCAAGTCGAAGGGTTTCAATCTGTTTTTCAACATGCCCAAAATTTTCCTTACTCCACTTTCGTAGATCAGTCATAACAGACTTCAGCGAGGCAGCGATGTTCCCTAGGTTCCCGGTCGGTCTGACTCGAGCCCAAGACGCCGCGATAACCTGCAATCCCTCTCCCACATGATTTCATACTTGGGTGCTCCTTTCCTGCGTCCATCTTGCGCCTCATCTAAGTGCAAGAACAGCGGACAGTGATCTGACCGAGGAGAAACAAGGTGTTGAACTCTTGCAAAAGGAAAAAGCTCCCTCCAATCCTCTGTCACACACACTCTGTCCAAGCGGACTCTGATATTGCAATGCCCTAACTGGCCATTATCATACGTGTATGGCACTCCCGAGAATCCCAGATCAACGAGCTCACAGACCTCGAGTGTGTCCCTGAAGGCTTCCATTTGACTTTCTCTTCTGTTTGTCCTTGAGAAATGCTCATGTTGCCAAAGGGCCTCATTAAAGTCCCCGCACACAACCCAGGGTAGATGAGGGACGCCTTTTAGCCTAATGAGATGATCCCACATGCGTTGCCGATGCTCGACACGCGGTTCCCCATAGACGAAGGTTGATCTTCACTGCTTCCCTGAACCTTGATCCAATATGCTTACATCAATATATCTGGTACACGAATCTAGCACCGTGACTTGGGATGCTTCATCCCAGAACAAAGCCAGACCACCACCACGGCCTTCACAGTCAACACCACAGAAACCTTTGAGGCCTAGCCTCCAACGCAGACGCTCAATCTTTGCACAGGTTTGTCTTGTTTCAGCAAGGAAGACAAAACTCGGGGAATGGGCTTTTACAAGAGCCCCAACTTCGTGAACTGTCCGGCGGTTCCCCGCCCCCCGGAAGTTCCACACTAGCTGACTCATTGGGACTGGCGGCGCTCCGTCGGGGAGCCCGCCGAAAGGTTTCCAGAATCATCCTGTTCACCATCCTTCTTTGCCCGTTTACTGCCTGAGCTAGTCGTTGGCGACACCCTACCAGGGTCCTCCTGACCATCAGTAAGCAGCAACAGTTCCTTCACCTGGCTAGGCGCCCTCCCTTCTGCGCCATCCACATTTAGTCTCTTACGTGCAGATTTATCCACGTCCATCGCCAACCGGGGAGAGGGGGTCTGCTTGATGGGGCTAGATGCTGTGTCTTTGAGCTCCCCATCCATGCTGGTCTCCCCTTTCCCATCCGATGCTATAGCTACGGGAATCTCAGGGGTATTTTTCTCAGTTCGGTTGGATTCCCTCTCTGACCTGAATTTCACTGGTGGATCAGCATAAAGATAGTCACCAAACTTGAGATCCTTCTCTGAATACACACCATTACCACATTCCTTATGATCATGTCCAATAATGCCACACGCCCGGCAAAATCTTGCTAACTTCTCATATCTGACAGCGTAAACTTTCCAAACCTTCCCCTTGACGATGCTCACGAACTTGGTTAGTGGTTTCCTGATATCATGCCTGACCCAGACACGAACGTAGTCACCTCTGGAATTACCAGCAATTCTCGTTTCCATGATCTCACCAGCCGATCTAAGCAGTTTTGCAATGATATCTTCCTTACAGTAGCCATCTGGCAGCTTGTGGATTTGCAACCAAATAGGCATGAACACCATTGGTACTTCCTCAGCCTCTGAATAGCCATCATAGGGAGCTAGCACTACTGCCTTGTTATGGAACATCCATGGTCCTTGGGACATAATACGATCCCAATCGCCAAGGCATTGAGCTTGAACAACGAACAGATTGGCTCCAATGGGGCGAAAGCGCACGGGCTTAGCCGTGTTCCATGCAGCCCTCGTGTCCTTGAAAAAGGCTGCCTGACTAAAGTTTTTCATTGTCTGAACCCTAGCTAGGGCTAACCATGGGATCTCTTCCATTAGCTCGGGTGCCTCCTCTTCTACCACCACATCCTCAAATTCCTCCTCATGGAGGTCCAACTTCTCAAAGAAATCACCAAGATCATCATCTGCCTTACCCTGAGAACCAAGGTTCGTAGATGAAAACGCATCTGAAGCCGCCGCCATGGGGACGACTCCGGGGGAAACCTACACCAGGACCAGCGTCGTGCGTAGGGAAGTGCCCGGCGCCGCGATTAGAGAGGTAATGAGGTTTTGGCGAGGATCGCCGGACGTGGGTGGACTTACGACGAGGGAATCGCCGCAAGGAGTAAAACCCTATCCGCCGCTAGGGGAACCTTAGTCGTACTAAGTTTCAACATTAGAACTTAACATATTCTTTCTCCTACTACCTTTCCATGTTAACTATAATAGTATAGAGTACTACTCGTGTCAAAAATGAAAGTAAAATACGGTGTACTTACTGTCCAAGGAAAGATTACGGAGTAGTGCACAGCCCCGTGCTCATGGTTGCGTGGCCTATCTCTCAAGAAAAAGAAAGGTGGTTAACACATGTTATCGCTTATGTATTAGAAGTAATTTTCTTAGGAGTTTACTATTCACACAGGTGCAGGGTGCATTTGCACCTTGGAGCAGAATGACACTTCCACTAGACTATCTAAAGTTAAGTGCCAAGCTAGATTATTTGGGAGAGTCCCTCTACATTATGACGAACTAACTATAGATGACGTGCTTCCTACAATAGACAAGAACTTGAAAGTAATTTCTGGTTGGACAGGAAACTTATGAATGAGTACAAAGGAAGGGTTGTTCTCATGGAAGCGAGACTAGCCAGCATTCCTATTTATCTTCGATCTTTCTTTCAATTATCTAAGTGGGATTTGGACCTGATTAATAGGCAAATGACTCATTGCTTCTCGAACGATCTTGAGGGGCATAGGAAATGTTTTTTTTTGACCCAACACCGTAGAACAAAATGTTCTACGGTAAATCAATTAAAGCAAAATAAAGTACAAAAAGTTACAAATTCCAAAAGAATAAAGATTATAAGCTAGCCAATGCCTGCTCTAGGAATGGAACCCATGATTACAGATTATGATCTATCCACTGTGAAAAGCGAACTGTAAACTTTTGCTTGATCTTATGTCGAAGTAGCTTAAGATCATTCTTGAGGTGGTATCTCCAAGACTGAATTGAATGAGGAAGTGCTCTGAACACAAAGTTATTTCGCTGAATCCAAATGTTCCAACAACCCAAAATAAGGATTTCGACAGCAAAATTGTTTTGGAAGGAGCTGCGTGGCCAAGATGGTGTCCTCATAAACAGAAGTTCCTCTTCGTCTGTTTGGAATCAGAGAGTTCCAGCAGTCTTGCGCAAAACTGCAATCCCACAATAAATGCATAGGAGTTTCTTCTGCTTGCTGATTACAGTTAGGGCAAAAGGTATCATCAAGGTGCATGCCTTTCCTTAGAAGAAGAGCCCTAGTGTTGATTCGACAGTGAGCTACCAACCAAAAAAAAAATTATGCTTTAGCCTGCTGGAGCTATCCCAAATGAGACTGAAAAACGGATGCTCCTCATGATTGTCCAGAAGCAAATTATAGATCAGAATTGAAGAGGGCCTGCCAGAAGCACCAATAATGTTCCACCTATCTTTAACTTGTGGGTCTAAGGTCGGAGCCAAAGAGGGGAGCTGGTTGAATTCTTCAAATGCTACTACAGAGAGAGGTAAATGGAACTAATCAATCCAATTTTCCTCCTGAAAGAAACTTAGTACCGATTGATCCTCATGAAGGGCAAAGGAGTGAAGGTGAGGGAGCAAAGATTGGAGCTGCTGTTCCAACCAAGTATCTGACCAACAGAGAATAGATTGTCCTGACCCAATGGAGCATTTGCTGATTTGTTTGAATCTCTCCAGGAGAGCAATATGAGACTTCCACTAGAAAGAGCCTTCAACTTTCCTTCTTGGCAGTTCAGTGTGGTAATATTTCTCCCAGATCAAATTAATCCAAGGTATATCCTCCTTATTGAGAAATGTAAGCAGATTTTTCATTAGTAGTGCCTTGTTGTGAATAGAGATATCAAGTATTCCAAGTCCTCCTTGCTTTTTTGGCCTACAAACCTTGGACCAAGCAATAAGTGCAGTTCCTCTATCCTCCATACCAAATTTCCTCCAAAGGAAATTTCTCAAGTACTTTTTGATTTGCTGTAACACACCAACTGGGAGAGCTAGAGAGCTCATGAAGAAAATTGGCAGAGAAGCAAAAACTGATTTTATAAGCAAAAGCCTGCCATCACAAGATAACATAGTGGAGTAGCCAGAAAGCCTTCTTTCAATTCTTTGCATCATTGGGTTAAAATCTTCAATTTTTGGTTTTGTTGTGCCAAGAGGGAGACCTAAATAGGTGAAAGGAAAATGACCTTGCTGGCAGCCCAAAACATTAAGCAAAGAGTGAAGCTGTGTGATTGGTACATTTAGTGGCACCAAGAAGGATTTCTCATAATTCACTCTCAGACCTGTGAAAGCAGAGTAATGAAGGAGGAGATTTTTGACTTGCTCAATTTGTCTCATATCAGCTGGCAGGACTAAGATGGTATCATCAGCAAACTGAATCATTGGGAAGTCAGGGCAAGCTTGACTAACAATAGGAGGAAGAATCAGCTGATTTTGCATAGCTTCATTGAGGGTGGATTGGAGTAGGTCAGCATCCAACACAAATAGCAAAGGAGAGACAGGGTCACCTTGTCTAACCCCTTGATTGCAATGAAAGAATTTTCCTGGCACCCCATTAAGCAACACTGAAGAAGTACCAGAGGAAAGGAGCATGGAGGTCCAATTCATCCATCTATCTCCAAAACCTCTTGCTTTGAGAATTGCAGAATAGCTTGATGGTTCAGAAGATCAAAAGCCTTTTCAAAGTCTAGCTTGAGGAGAACAATGGGCAATTTAGACTACTGACACTGATGTAAGTACTCATAAGCCCATCCTAGACAGTCATTAATGGTTCTGCTCTTAATAAATCCATACTGATTGACATGAACCAAATTGAGAATAACTGTCTAAAGTCTATTGGCCAGCAACTTGGAAATGATCTTGTTGGAGCAATTGAGAAGTGAAATTGGTCTGAAATCATTTGCTCTAACAGGATTGTCCTTTTTGGGAATTAGAGTGATGAAGGAAGCATTGATACTTTGCAGAGAAATATTTCCATGATAGAAATCATTAATCAGCCTGTAGAAATCTTCAGCAATGATGCTCCAACAAGCTTTAATGAAATCTCCATTGAATCCATCAGGACCAGGTGCTTTATCAGAAGGAAGATCCTTGACCACAGAGTCAATTTCCTGTTTTGAGAAAGGAGCATCTAAATCTTCTAAACCATCAACTCTATGAATAAGTCTTACTAGCAAAAAAGCCAGTGCGTTGCATCGGATATAAAATAAATCTGAGAGTTTGTGTGGTATTCAATAGTTTACCTACCATGATGAATAATATGAATTCCCAATTAAAATTGGTTGTAGGACTTATAAGGGTCCCATTTATGACGACCCCATTCTACCCCAAAAGCTCGTAATCTTCTTCTCTGCTAATAAAACCTACTCCTTCAAATCACCCTAAAGAAATTGGAATATGTGTAATAAATTGTTAATATTCAAAAATCATGTGTAAAAATAGTAACAATAATCTAAACATTTATTGGTTCAGTAGATCAAAAGACTACTCCTTTGATGCGAAAATAAATGTGCATCATTTGTATACGTGTAGCAGATTCAAATAGATCATATATTAATTCCTATATCTCTCAATCCCTATTAACATTTATTCATATTTATACTTTCCCACTTCAAAAAAAATGATGGCTGGAAAGTAAAGAGTTTATAATGCTTGGCGCTCTTTTGTTGACACATTGCCGACGGTAGTAGGAGCACACCCTTCACGTCAACATGACCATTTACCAAGACATTATCACCTAGCCTCATTGGGGACCAGGATTGGGATATGCAGGCCGCGGGATCAATAGATGGTACAACGGAGGGGAGTGCTTCCCTCCCAGCTGTCGTGCGGGGTGAAGCAGGACACGATCAGGATGCGCCGTCCGTTGTCGTACTCTCGCTATCATCACTCCCTCTCTCCTCCCTATCTCACCAAGACATAGGTGACATCCAGAGTTGAGAATATCTTGATGGTCAACATATAACGGTGAGCCCCAAATATCTTCCCTGTTCTGTATGTAGTACATATTATAATCTCTAAAAGGAATCTTATTTTTTATTGAAGTAATTATTATATCAGATAATGTGTTTGTAACAACAAATAACAGCAAGTTGCAATCGGCGCACGTCTAGCAACTTTGGGTCTGTGCAGCACAACATCTAGCACCCACTACTGTCTACTACCCACCGCCCACTACGCATTGTGCTGCGTGCCCCTTATCCACAAGGACACATACATCGCGCTCGTCCCCTCATGTTCTCCATCCACCGGACGCGCTTGCTCCCTCGGCCCCCTCACTATCCGGCGCACGCCGAACGGCTTGGCACAAACATTAAACTCATCAGTAACAACAAACAACGGCATGTAATTATAAATCGGTGCTCATATAGAATATTTTCTTTGCAATTGATAGCACACAAAAATTATAATGGCCAACATAAAACAATTCAAGTTCATCAAATTGCGCCAATCTGATGTAAATCCTACAAATCAAATCAATAATTAAGAATAAGCAGATCCTGAGATCAAGGAGACCATGGACGGGAGTATGTGCTCAAGAAAAAGAAGCATCCAAAAACATTTAATATCAGTATAACGGATGCTACATTTTTTTTGTTTTGCATGGTACGTATGCTACATTTTTAGAACGTTGGCAGAGGCTAGAGCTACCATCCCGACAGTCTGTTGCTACATATACTAATATCAACATTTAAGTACAGCAATAATATAACTTACCTGGCATCACCCAAAAAAATACTACAACAAAAGGGCATGGGGTAAAAAAAACATGGTCCACAATCATCGACTGGAAATATAAATCAATCCGGCAGCTTCTGGTCGGTGTGCAATCAATAAAAAAATAGACAAAAATCCCCACCGGAGAGCTCCCTTATCCACACAGCACTGCTCGTCATCAATCCACGCCCCCATCAGTGCTGCTCTCTCCTCTTCTCCGCCCCGCACCAGTTCCGGCCGTGCCACACCCCCCATCTCTCTTCCCTCCTCCTGTCCTCCGCACGCCCTAGGGACCGTGGCGCCAGATCGAGGTAAGGGCCCTGCCTCCTCCAACCGCGCGCAAGCAGGCCAAGCCGATGCCCGCCCCCTCCCTCTCTTCCCCTTCTCTCTCTAATCTCTCTCACACGTTTTCTTCAGGGAGCCCGGCAACGGAGGTCGCCGCCTCTCC
>NC_041384.1:32161955-32182501 GCF_002162155.2 Triticum dicoccoides | reverse complement strand
GTCCAACTGATGCACCGGCGGCGCGTATCGGCGTGGGGGTGGGCCGGCGACACACAGCGGCATGGGGGTGGGCCGGCGGCGCGTGTTATGACCGGCGGCAGGACGTTGAGATGGGATTGTTTTTTTACGGGATTGGGAGGCAGGGACGTGCGGGTGGGTGGGTGGGTTATTTCTTTTTCTCTCTTGTCAGTATCGCTTCAGGTTGACTTATAATAGTACTGCGGGTTAAATAGCCAAAATAGCAGGGGGGTTTCTGTAAAAATGCCGATGACGGACGGGCAGAAGCACTCCGTGCTTTATTAGTAGGGAAAGATTAGATTAAGATGGTCAGACATCTCACTTGAATTACCCAATCTTTCTTTGAAAGCTGACCAAAGAACTGCAGCCTTAGCATGATGCTCTGTTACTTCTACCCCCTGATCATTCATAAGAGTTTGAATGAAGTTATGCCTGTATTTGATGGTAGCTTTAGCCTGAAAGAATTTTGAATTCTCATCTCCAAACTTTACCCATCTAATTGTTGCTCTCTGTCTCCAGTAAATGCTTTGAAAAGACAACAACCTCAAGAGATGCTCTTTCAAGATTTCTCTGCCATTTTGTTCCATATCTGATAGTATTCTAAACTCCTCAAAATAATCCCACATCAAGATTACACTATTTGTGGCCTGAATGCTGAGTGCAAGGTTGGAAATGCCCTTACTCCAAAACTTTAGACTTTTCCTAAGCCTTTTAAACTTTGCAGTGATGAGTTTGGCAGAATTAGTGGCTTGAATGGGTTGGTGCCAGCTGGACTTTACTACTTCTTGGAAATCTGGAAGTTGAAGCCAAAAGTTCTCAAACCTGAATACTTTTGCTTTGGGGATAGAAGTACCAATTTGGATCACAAATGGGCAATGATCAGAAATAGGCTTGGCCAAGGGAAAGGACAAGGTATTTGGGTATTGAGAGGACCAGTTTTCAGATGTGAATACCCAATCAATTTTTTCTAACAAAGGTGCTTGCTGCATGTTACTCCAAGTAAAACTTCTTTCCTTCAAAGGAATTTCTACCAAAGCTAATTGACTGATTGCAGCATTGAAATCCATCATATTGTTTATATTCCCAGCACCATCATTTCTATTGGAAGGATATCTAATATAATTAAAATCCCCAGAAATCAGCCAGTTTGTTTCCACAGGCATCTGAATGTTTTTGAACCAGTCCAGAAATAAATGTCTCCCTTCCTCATCACAGGGACCATAAATATTAGTTAGGATCCATGATTCTCCTGTGTGCACTGAAATAAACCTCATTGAAAGAGAGAAATCATTTTTAAACAGACATTCTCCTTGAAACATAGCATCACTCCAAGCCACAAGCAGACCCCCAGAAGCCCCTATAGAGGGTGAGAACTCAAATTTATTGATTCTTTTTGGGGCAAATTTTCTTAAATAAGAGATGTCAAAAACTTCTCTTTTGGTTTCTTGCAGACAGATAACTGAGCACTGTGATTCTTCAATTTTATTAGAAATTGCAAGCCACTTATCACTGGAGTTTATACCTCTCACATTCCAGTTTAAAATATTCCAGGATCTATTCATTGCAGAAACACGCAGGCATACAGCAGGAACCACCACTGAGCAGGAAGTTTTAAAATGGTCCAAAGACTCAAACTAAGACAGGCCCACAGATTGAAGGTTCTCATAAAAGTCCAGGGAACAGAGATTGAATTTATTACAGTAAAGATGAACTGAAATTTCAGTAGCAAGGACCCTAGACAAAAGGACCTAATTTGATCCAAAAGAAGGGCAGCTTCAAGAACTCCCCACAGTGCTTCCCAAGGCTTCAGTCCTTCCATGCTGATGGCTTCCCCCCTCTTTTAACTTTCTTCTGCAAGAGGATTTCTTCAGAGCAAGCCTTAGGGTCCACCTTGCAGTAAGAAGAGTTCAGATTCTTTATTATTTTTGAATTGCAGACAGGAGGCTTAGCAGTACAAGCCAAACAGTTACTATCATGACATGTTTTCTTCCTATATCCCTTGTTTAAGTGTTGCAATCTCTCACTTCTTCTTACCTCAGATTCCACAATAGGCAACCTGTCCTTCCTTTTTCCCTTAACAGCAGCAGGACTGGAGAAGCTGACCACCTCAGCAGGTAAAGGTTGCATATCCTCCAAGCTAGGAGCCTGCAACTGAGAGCAAGAAGGAGCCACAGTTACAGGGCAAGAAGGAGGAATGAAGAAGGTGAGATGTTGAGATTTCTGAAACTCTTGACAAATAATAGCCCACATAGGAGACAACAAGAACATCTTGGCCCACTCAAATTTATCAGGAGTCAAAAGGGCATAACAAATGAAATCCACCCAGTCATAAGGTACCTGAACTTTAGTGAGGCCTTCAGCACTAACAAGAAATGCTTCTCCCAGGCAGATAAACAAGCCACAGATTGACTGCCAGAATCTGCAACAGTATCATCAATAGATAAATATTTCCCTTTGATAGAAAACCCTGGTGGTGCTGAGGAATGAGAGTTAGAAGAGCATGTAACAGCCCTACATTCAGAGTCAGGCTTGGAAGAACCAACAGAAGAACAGTCAAGGATTTCAATTTCCTCATCAACAAAAGAGCTCTGGTCATCTTCCCTAAGCTGAGCTGCCAAAATTTCTGCATGAGAAGCTAACTGAATAACTGGGTCCTCTCCTTCAGCAAGATTTAAGTTAAATAAGGGGCCATCCTCCTCATCAGGGAACAAGTTATCCTCCAACTGAGAGATTTCCAAAGGAGCATTCACATGAGATTCAATGATTGCAGGTGAAGGAGGCAACTCTTGATTTAAATCAAGTTGAACATTTAATGGTGGCTCCATTTCTGGCAAAATAGGATAGAACTCTAGAGGAGCAGCAATGACAGGCATAGCAGGCTCAGGCTGGGGAAAGTTCGAAATGTCATCTTCTTTTTGAGGGGTGTCACCAGATTTTATCCAATCAAAGCATGGTCCGGGATACATGCAATATCACCGCACTGGGGGTGGGGGTGGGGGTCTAATAGCCAAACATGGCGGCCCAATAGTGACACAATAGCTTTGCTAAATCATGTGCTTTGTAATTTGCTTCTCTACCTTCATGCTTCACATACACACCTCTTCAAACTCTTACATCTTGTCTGCAATGTCTTTGATGATAATGGCAGTTGGCCCCCGATACTCACATTGAAGATGTTTTACCGTTGCCGAGCAGTCCATCACATTATGAATCTTCCAAACATAGTTATGGTCATGGACGCCGCCCTCCTCATCACTCAGCCATCTCATAGCTCCATCACCGATGCATGCGTCGTCTAAGTCCATAGGAACATGCAACCCTAGAAGTGCTTCTAGTGGAAACACATACTCATCATCTGCATTCAAAGCCGTTGCTTTATATGATTCCACGACAAGATCAACATTTAATGGTGCAACCATCATCTCGACAACCATTGCAATAGATGGGCTCTCCTCTTGTGCTGAAGCCATAGCAAGATCATAATCAGGTGGCACAAATGTCCCAGCTATTGTATCCTTGTCGGATGCTTCCATGGCCGGTCCGGTGCTACCAAAGAAGGCCTCTATTTTTGGAACACTTGGTGGTGGTAAACTAGATCAAGAGTACAAGAGAGCCAACACGATAGTGTGAGGTTGCAACTACTTCATCACTGACATATTGTGTAGCTATTGTGTTGGGTAGTTCTGGTTGCATAGTTTTAAATAGCAGGCCATGCTAAATATGGGCAATCCTCCAAATCAACTATAGTGGGGCTATAGCTTTCTATTTTACAACGTCACCGGCTAATTATACATTAATATTATTTAGCGACACCCTGCTCAAAAAACTATAGCCGCGATACAGCGGGGCTATAACCGGCTATTTAGAACTTTCACTGGCGATGATGGGCCTCGGTAGGAAAATAATAGTTCGTTTTGTTTTTTTTCCTTTTTTACTTTCCACTTTTTTCCTTTTGTTTATATTTAAAATATATACATAACATATTTCAAGATTACTTTAGTTAAATGTTTCAAAATATTTGAACAAACATTCGTACTATTCAAAAAAGTGTGTACCATTCAGAAAAAAGATCATGAAATTTAAAAAATGTTTAAATGCTTTGAAATAATATTCATGACATTTAAAAAAATAAAATGTTAAAATGTGTCTGTAATTTTAATTAAAAAGTAAGTGGCATTTAAAAAATGTACGCGGAATTCAAAATAGTTTACGTGGCATTTTAGAAAATTTTCGCATGTTACAAAAATATGCTTGTGCCATTTAAAAATAATTATATATAATTTAGTAAATGTACCCAATATTTCAAAAACCGTTTCATACCAATTAAAATTCTATTTGGTATTTAAAAAAATTCCCATGTTTCACTTAAAAAATGTGCCATTTTAAAAATCTGTTCATAAATATGTGAATAAATTGCAAAAAAAAGTTTCATACTACTCGAATAAAGTTCAAGCGTTTATCGGCAAAATGTATCATTTTTATTTGAAAGAATATTCTAATATTTGAATATACAGTGAACCTTCTGTAATACATGTTTTTCATTTCTAAAATACACATTGAAGATGATGTCAATATATAGAGTTGCTTTTTCTCTATGACCCCATGTGTCGCTCTTTCTTCCTAGCGAAGGAAGAGACGATCTCGCCAGGCGCCAACGCCGCCCGGGAGTTTCCCCGCCGCCATCCTCCGGAGGCCTCACTCCGCTGGCGACCTTAGTCGTCGGTGGTGAGGAGGGTCGCCGGATCTATGCGGGTGGATAGTTTTAGGCCAAATTAGCTTAGTTCTTAGGCTGTTCATCGTCTTGGCTTCGGCGGCGGCGATGGCGGCGCTGAATAAAATTTCTTCAGATCCTACTCCAATGAGGCGATTGGTCCTATGGTTGGGGATGGATTTGGAATTCAGTCTGTTCAAGCAAGGATGGCGTGGCGGCGACGGCATTCTCGTGGTGGACCTGTGTCCTCGGGCTCCACCGTTGTGCCGGCGTCTGCTCCAGCGCCGACGCGGAGCTTGAGAGATAGTCCAGGAGCGGATGCAGATTGTGGTCTGCATCAATGTCATCTGGAAGATGATGGATCGTGTGCTAGGTTCGTGGTACGTGGATGGCAGATAAGATTTCCTCCTTCGACGTCTTAGTCATTTAGGGCTGCTAGATCTGGAGTTTGATGGCGTGTCCGGGGTTTGCCCCGGTCTGATTCATTCAACGATAATGGTTTTGCCTTTGGCCAACCACCTTGGAGGTCCGAAAAGCTTCATGTCAGCGATGAAGCCGCGTCGAGCTCGGGTGTGAAGGTGATCCATCATTTTTTCTTTTGGTGGCTGTTGTGGTGGTGCCAGAGGCATGTGACGGGCGTCGGTGTCAAGCTCAAAGGTTTTTTCAGTCTTGTTTGTAATTTTACTTCTTGGTTGTTGTTCCTTTATGCAAAGGCTAGCATTATGCTATTTGTTCAGATTTGCCAGGTCGGTATGTGCGTGACTTGTATTATGATCATATAAATGAGACACGTATTACCTTAAAAAAGATGATGTCAATATATGTTGAACATTTTTGGATACACAATAAACCTTTAAATACTATACTGTGAATTCTTTTGTAATATATAGTGAAAATTTTGTTAAACTATGAAGAACATTTTTGTAATATACATGAAATTTTTGTGTAGTTTCACTGTTTGTACGGATATTTGTTCTTAATTTGTGAATTTTGAAAAAACAAAAAGAAAAAGAAAAGGAAAAAGAAAGAAAAAACAAAAGACAGACAAAGCTACTTAATTAATACTCTCTTTCAAAAAATAGAATCCGGCCTTCCTAGTATTGGGTCTTCACGCAGCAAATAGAATCCAGCCACTTCGAGCAGGAAAATGTTTCTGGTAGCGAGAACCGGGTGCCCCTGTATCTCACCTTCAGTCTGCCGTTTGACTCGCTGAAGGGGCGAGCGAGATGGGCCGGCCCACTAGCCCCGGCTTTCAGTTCTTTATGTTTTCTGTTTTCGTTATTTTCTTTATTTTTTGCTCATACTTATATGCAAAGAGTAAATTGGTATGAATTATAACATATCAAGGCTGTTAACAGAGGGAAATCGCCTCCGACGTGAATAGTTTTTTTTTGCGAGTGACGCTAAAAGAATTAGAATCAGTTGCTTTTGTGGAACCACCTGCAGGTAGAAGCATTCGAGGCAGTCTCAACCACCTCCTATGTTCTGAGTATCGGCAACACATGCTTTGCGGCAGAATGGAGAACCGCTACAGGCCCACGTATTAAAACCACTTTCAGTTACCGTTTATGTAGAAGTGTACGTGGCTTTCTATTTTTGATTCTTGCTTGTTCTGGACCTTGTTAATCGTGGCGATAATTAATGGATGGTTGCGTGCCGAGGGTCTTTCCCTGTTTTTGAAAAAAAATGTGTATATTTTTGTATTAAAGCAATCCAAACTAATCAAAGAAAATGTACAGAAGGTTAAGTTTTTTGTTTTGCGGGAGTAAAGAAGGTTAACTTAATAACAAAGTTGGAATTTTAACTTTTTTTTAAAAACACAGTACAATTGAAGTCGTTTACATACACAAGTATACACTCACCCGTATAAACACACGCGCGCGCGCGCACACACACTACCTCTATGAGCACCTCCGAGGGACTGAGCCGGCACATGATATTGAGATTGATGAAGACGACTTCGTAGTCGACAGGAACGTTTCCTCCCACTTAACGCACGTCGTCGAAAAGCTAAAAACTCTGATGGGTTGGGAATACCAGTGTCCTCCTAACCATCCACCACAGGCTGGTGCGCAGTTAATTTTTTAACTAATTCAAATAGAAAACAGAAGCACATACGAACAGATCCAGCTTTCAAACTAAATGTCGGCAACAATAAACAGATGGAAAAGGCCCCTTGCATAACTGTAAGCTCCAATTCAGTATCAGTTTGTCTAATTCATATCTAGATATTTTCTAAGGATGTCACATCTAATCTCCCACAAGTAACGTAGCAACAAGGAACAAAAAAAACTGAGACAAAAAAACAGACCACAAATATAATGGACATCAGGTTATATGTGACATAATTATGTCACATCTAGATGTGTTCTAGACAGACCCATTCAATATTATTTTCCGAGTGAATTCCGGCTTTTACTCCCTAATTAACCATTTTGACACTAGTTATCTCATTTCACAAATTTTCATCCAGATTACCCCATTTAGTGACAATCATGTCTGTTCTTACCCCTTTTAAATTTAAGAGTCTTCTTGCAAAGATCGTGTAAATTTTACTCGACTAAGTGCCCAAATGTACATTTTTATTAAAAAAAAGATCCGATCCTGTTATGTTAATACCTGGTAGTACTAATTTTCAATGGACACACATCATTGGAGCCCGCTAAAAAACACATGCACGACAATAGCACTGCAGGCATGTAAAATAGACTGATGTTTTTGTTTGATGATCTCCCAAAGCTTAAAATAAGTAGTTCCCCCGATATGTTCTGCATAAAGGAAGAAAGCTAAAATATCATCACATTAAACCTACAAACCAAGTACGAAAGTGTCACGCGCCGGGCCCGACCTCCTCTGGCGCTCCCGCGAGCGGCAGGGGAGGCAAACCCTGCTGCCGCCAGGCCCCCCTCTTCCCCTCCTCCCTCCCTCGCTGCCGCCAGAGGGCGCGGCCGAGCGAAGCCCCGCCGGCACCGGCGGGAGGCCACGTCTCCTCGCGCAGGGGTCTTGGCGCGGGCCGAGGAATCTTCGCCAGGATGCTGCGCTCCGCGACCGGCGTGGAAGCACGACGTCAGGGCCGGGTCGGTGGTGTGACAACATCGCTATGGAGGTGCTGCCTGGCCAGCTATGGCAACTATAGTGGTCGTCTGAATCTGGATTTAGGGGTTGCGGGCCGGGGGCGGCTGCCCCTGCCGTGGCCTTCCGTCGGCGGGGGTGGTGGCCTGACATGTGGTGGGCTCCCTCTTCCTCCTCTCAATGGCTGCTAGGTTAGGCAAGGTGGCGCAGTGCAGGGTCCCGTTGAGACTGATCAGATCCAGCTGGATCTGGCCCTGGTCGTTGGTGGGCGGCTCAGGGTGATGGCTACGACAACGCCAGCGTGTTGGTGTCGACGGTGGTTGGGTGGGTCACCGCGCGGGGAGGCTCATGGTGATATGCTTGGCAAGTCGGCTGTAGCGGCGGCGGCTGGCATGTTCCGGCGTCGGCTGGTGCATGGGCGGCTTGTGTCAGCCTTCGATTCCTCTCCTTGTTGTCCGGGCACTACTTTCATCGAAGGATTGGATCTCTTCCAGATCCGGTCCATCGCTTGTCTTGCGCCCGGCAGCAAGACCGAGCTCGTCTCGCGCAAGGTAGCATGACCAAGCTCGTTTCGCGCCCGATGAAGCAGGACCGGTCTATGGAGGCCAGTTTTGACCGGCCTATTGGGTCTCGGCGCCGGGGCTGCCTAGGGGTGTGAAAGGCAAGGCCTTTCCACTCGTCTCTTTGGTTGGGGTAGCAGCGGGTCTCGGGTGAGGTGGTGTCAAGGTCTTGGATGCCGGGGCGGCGGCCCTGGTGGTGGTAGCGCGGTGCACATGGGCAGAGCCCGTGGCTCGGTGCTGCCCGGTGGCCATGACCGTGTGGGCAGTGTGGTCGCTGGGGTGTGGTGTTCGGTGGCGGTGAGTGTTGGCCGAGGTGAAAACCTATTCTTCGGACGGACCGGCGATGGCGAAGCTTGTTCCCTTTCAGAAGGCGTCGTCGTGGCTCTCATTGCCCGTCGTGTTGCTCTAGGGGAAACTCTGATCCTCGGGTCGGGCAGTGGCAGCGCTCCGGTGTTGTAAGCTTCCTGAAGGCGCCACCTTGGAGCCCACGTTTCATCGTATGCGGCTTCATCTCTTCGCAATGGTTTGTTCACGGTTGGGGAGCTTGGTTGCTCTTGTAGTGCTAGGGGTGGTGTTGTTCCGCTCAGCGCCTATGTATTCTGCCTTGGTTATGTGCGTGTGCTGCGGTGACGTGCATTTGTACCGTGTTATGGATAATCGTTGCTTTATATATAAAGCCGGGCGAAAGCCTTTTTGGGTAACCTACAAACCACAACCCACAATGCAAAATTGAACGTACTTTACCGTCGAAGATAATTGTTCCTCTTTCCCTCGATGTGGTGCGCACGTACGTGACAACCATGAGAAAAAAAACCGGGTGCGGCTAAACTAATTGACCGGGTTGGGCATTGGAAAAAAATGCCAAGAAATCTGATGACAAGGAGTTAGCTGGCAAATCGCTCTCAAAAATCTTACTGGGGTAAGAACTGGCAAGACTTTTGCTAAATGGGGTAATTGGGATGAAAAAATGTTAAATGAGGTAATTAGTGCCAAAATGTGAAGGGTAAAAACTGAAATTCACTCTTATTTTCCCTTGCCAGTTGCCACGGCAGATCGAATGCGGTTGCGTTGTCCATCACGGGTGCCAACTCTGCAAAGTTCGTTCGCTAGCTTAATTGACCGAAAGCAGCACGGCACCACCGCTTTCTCTTCAATTTTCTGGGCTTAATTCGAGTCAGCCATTACCTTCTAACCACCAGCACATGCATCCATGCCCGGTAATCAAAAGAAACCATTATTGCCGAGCTCTAAATCTCCTTGGATGTGCCTATATATGGCCATGGAGGCAGAGATCGATCACCCAGTCCATCCACCACGCCAAATCGTCACACGCATAACAACCTAGTACGCCACAAGAATTAGGCACTCAATATCGATCACATCGACAATTAATCGGGCAGCCCAGCTAGGCCAGCTCAATCTCAATGAGCTCGCTGCGATCCCAGCTCGTGGTTGTCACCGTCTTCCGGCCCGAGCAGCCGAGGTCACGCCGTTGTCACCGTCTCGCCGGACGAGGAGGAGAAGAACCAGGGTCCCGCCCAAAACATTGGTCCATCAGTGCCATGACCAACGCACGTATGTACTATATGATTATGAAATATGAATACGGTCGATAACGTGAATCGCCTATATGTATATATGATGTACGCATGAACGCATGCATCTAAAGACTCATGCATGCATTGCATGAGCTGGAGTATGTATTGTGTATACCGACGGTCTCCTTATATGTATACAAGGTAATGTGCAACGAGCAATCCATTAGTATTTTATGTAATTTATTTAGTCTCACAATTTTGTACCATCTTGTGAATTAGACTTTGTATTTGTTTGTGTTTGACTACACGTAAAACCGATGATGGAGACAACGATAGAGAAATATAAGGCGAAGCCGGTCGATTAGTTTAGCAGGCTGGGAAGCTAAGCAAGCACAGGCATACTTTGGTGCGGTGCTAATGCTACTAGGGCTCTTTTTTTCTTCTTGAGATGATGTACTAGGCTACTAGCTAGCATTCTGTATGCTACCAGATATGATGACATATTATTGCATGCAAGCGAGGTAATTTGTTTTCATTCGAAATATGGTACCACAGTTCATAACCGAGCTTGTATATCCAGGTCACTGCCACCGTGCATTGCTCCACTGCACATCTAGTCTAAAGAAGAGGCGCACGTCACCAAACACCTAACAGGAACTAAATGCCATGTGTAGAATCCGTGTGATCAAATGATGTACCTGATCCATCAGAAAAGCAAAAGCGGGCGACATGTCACTCTTCTCTTGATATCCGTACGCTGATTTTAGATGGGTAGTTTCGCTGTTTAAACTACTATCTCTGTACCAAAATACTTGTAATTGGGAGAACTTGTACAGAGGGAGTACCAGTTGTGTAAACACGTGCTAAAGTAGATAACCTGATGTCGTGGATAAATCAAGGAAGTTAACCATGATGAACTGTCATGCTGATGACGTGACAAACATGCAAAACTTATTGATGTATAGATGACTTGCATGGATTTAAAAATATAGTGTGTTGCAGCTATCCAAAAAAAAGGTAGAAGACATTTTTTTTTATTTGCGCGGGAAATAGAAGATGTATTACATGTCGTCCATCAATCCCATCCCTTCCCATCCATTAGTCGGTAGCTGCCATATACACTCGAACTTGTACTCCATCTGTCCCAGAGAGATCCCTCGCAACAATTCCTTAAGCGTTTTTACATGTTTTTTTTTTGTTTTCAAGCATCCACAAATAGGCACCATGCCTATTCATCTGCGGTTGAAAATTTAAGAATGCGATAAGTAGAACACATGTTTTCTTGAGATCATGAGAAAACTAGACAAGATAGAATCCTAGTGTCATCGGTGTGCATGACATAGGCGACGACATGATCCAGTTTCTTTGGTGGCATGTTCCTCGAGCATCTTCCCCTGAGGCCACCAAGCATAGGCCACGCAGTCGATGGCGACAGCATGGCTCTTTTTGTGGGGCAGTTCTGCGGCATCTGCATGCAATGGCTTGAGGCAGTGGAGATGAAAATGCAGAGGTAGTGGCATTGTTGCGAGCTTAACTGGCAGCCGCTGGTGCTGAAGGTGGCGGCTAGGCACATCTCGGAGTTAGTGTTGGCAGAGTTGCATTGGTGCCCGGTGGTTGGGAAATCTGTCATGCGACAACGATCCCATGATATGCGGGTTCAAGTGTGTCAACGGTGGGCCGAATGTCGCGGTTCAGGCATCTCGCGCAGCCATTGATATATTGATATGCTTTAACCACATTCATAATTTTTTTAACTCTAATGCTTCAGTAGAAATGAATTTGCATGTCTTTATGATTTATTTATAATAACATGTTAATAAAGTCCTAGCACTAGTTTTGGTTTTTCAGTGTTTTTGGTTTCATGGAAAACAAGCATTTTATGCTCACGAGAAAAAATTGAGAAGTGTTTTTGGATGAGAAGAGCACCAACGCCGAAAGAGAAGGGTAGTGTAGGTCACAGAAGGCCCAGGCGCCCTAGGGTTGAGGTGCATGTGCTCAATAATGCCTCTCTGCCCCTGTGCACCTCCAGATTATATATACACCAAAACCCCTACATAGATTATGTCACAACTTTCTGTGGCCATCACTTAGCATTACAATGTGTTTTCATCTACAACCATGTTCTATTACCCTGCTGGCGCGGGAATTCATCGCCATCTTCATAAAAAAATGATATTCGGCTCTTCGCAGCTCCATGATGATGTTTGAGTAGTTAAACCCCTAAACTATTGTTGCCTGGAAGTAGTCATGAGGCAATCTCTCACTTCCGCTTCAATACAACTAGATCGGGATCGCGCCTTGGCGCAAGGGTGCCGGTCCCAACGTGTTGATCAAAACCGGTAATGCTAAGTTAGAAGGAATCCAGGTTTAGCACGGGTATTCAAACAGGATGTAACAAACTAAAAGGAAAAATTAAACATTCACATGAGCAAAACATCATCGAGTTCAACATCGTCATAAGAATTAAGGCAACATTCAGTTCAGTGCGTTCGTGAAACCACAAAAGGTAACCACCTGACATTAAGTTCGGTACTAAGAGCACGAACACAAGAGAGAAAGTACCAAAAGGAGGAACACAATAAAAAGGTAATAAAAATCTACATGGCCATAGCTATTAGGCATATACTATAATAAGTTGCTTCATTCAATTGCATAGAACGATTTATATGTGTCGACAATGCACTTGCGATTTTGTACCTTAGCCTTTTAAAGGTTATGGACAATGAGCGATGGTTTCCTCTTTTCAATTTCGAAGGCAAAGACACATATCTGATACTCTCTGATCCCTGCCACTTTGACAAAGTCTCACAAACTATTTGTTATCGTTGGTCTCTTGTCCGTACTCATCTTCATCCGGACCTGTCTCATAACATATCTAGTGCTGAGACTAAACATCATGTCCTTGACCGGTTCATTGAGATGGTCCTTTAGATGCAGTTTTGTGAAGCGACATGATAAGTACCGCGAAAAGAAACATGCATTGGTCACAGCTGGGTACTACAATAATTTACTTGTAAGAAGTAGTAGGGTATTTAAGGTCCATAACATCCTCGTCCAGGAGCGACGAAGGTATAGCAATCATATCCAACCCAGAAACAAAGACACTGGATCATTGCATATAAAATATAACATAGCATGATAGAGGTTCCAAGTAATACAATACATAAAAGATCTATGAACTTACCCAGGAAAATTTAGAAAATACAATGCCTCTTAATTCCAATGGGACCTTAAACAAAGAGGTATAGCAGTCCATATCAAAACTATAGAAGCACATTCAAATTAGAAAACAGTAAGCAACAATCCATCAAGCATTTGAATGAAAACAACTCAAAGCAAGGCACACAATAATTTCCAGTCATATCCAACCCAGTCTATTACATACCAGTGTGGCATTTTCTTAGGAAATGCAGCATGATATACCAAAAGGAAGTTTAAGTACCTTATACCAAAAGAAAGGCACGATTAATCATTCATCAACTAATATCTCCGGATTATGAGTGACGGGAATAACAATAGTATGGACAATACATAAAAATACCTTATATGTGCACACAAACTCATGACAATTAAACGACTTTACATCATGGATACAACTCAATCACCCGAATACCGACCAATGTAAACTATTTTTACATAGCATATTGGGCAAAAATTGTATACCCTGCATATAGACAGGAATATTTTCTGGTTGTCGTTCTTTGAATAGGCCTTCCTGCACAAAATCAATTGGTGCCCGTCAGTTATACCAACATAAACATAAGATTTCTTTGTTTACAAACACACACAATAAATGTAGATCCTTTTGTAAGATCGCATCAATTCAAGAGCCTGGATATCCAGTAGAATGTGTAACAAAAATTTAGAGCACAATGCATCTTTGCAAACATTAACACCAATAAATCGACA
This sequence comes from Triticum dicoccoides, assembly GCF_002162155.2. Taxonomy (NCBI): domain Eukaryota; kingdom Viridiplantae; phylum Streptophyta; class Magnoliopsida; order Poales; family Poaceae; genus Triticum; species Triticum dicoccoides. The sequence continues at coordinate 32,168,693 of NC_041384.1, read as the reverse complement.
TCCCCTTACATGAGAGGGAAGCCACATATATTGTTGAAAAGAAAAATCAATCAAGGCTCAATCCAGTCATACCTTGCAATCAGTTGAAGCTTTCTTTCCCTTCTATGGAACCCAACAAATCATCTAGTGGGAAAATAACCAGCATCCACATATTCTCTGTCAGGTTCCATATTGAATACTAAATACAGTCACATAAAACCCCGTTTCTGTTGGACGAACAAATCATAGATCAGCATCACATTAATGAACAGGTGAATGGCTGAAAAGAAGATCCCCGAGAACAGGGCATCTATGCAGGGGCATTTACATGAATAGAGTAGAGATGAGCGATAGGTAACCATTAGCATTTTCCAAACCTATCACTTCCTCCCATTGTAGTATTTCTACACATTAGTAATATAACACCAAGAAAATAAATAAGCAAACCATCATTTGCTCTCCTAATTTTGTAGAAAAGGGTAGAGGTTCAGTTCAGGAACCAGAAATGGGAATAAGAAAATGATAGATTTTCAGATGAATGGAACACTTCTTGGCTAAGCATCAGACACACAAGATTAGTGATGCTAGCTAGTTACACAAATCCATGTCCAACCTAATCATGTGTACACACTCTGCTTCCTATTCTTCCTGTCCGACTCTCACCGGGGCAGCACACCACACCAAAAACAAGAAATGAAGAAATAAAATGGACACTTGATAAAGAAAGTAGTACATGATGTAAATCAGTACCAAATAAAAAGTTCAGAACTAACATCATCTCCTAGAAGCAGAAAAAAAATCAATTTAGGATAAAAAACAAGAGCTAAAGCAGAATAGAACTTCATAAATGTGATCAAATTCAGAACCAGCATCACCTCCTAGAAGCAGAAAAAATTCAAAGAAGCCTATATGCACAGAAAGTTTGGCAAGATAAAAAGTAGCAGGCCTAAATATGCTTCTCTCAATCTTTGATATTTCTGAAAATCTACATTTTACATTGAATAAATATTACAATGCACATGGCAATAGTGCGGCCAAAGGCAGGAAACCATGTACTGCCATCACACAATATATAACAGGGAATCAAGCTTGAGAGAGACTTGCAAGGTCATCGGCAGTACCTCATCAGGTAATCCATAACCTGCGAGCCAAGATCATCGGTAGTACCTCGTCGGCAGTACCTAGGCGACCTGCAAGATCATTGGTCAGAGAGAGAGAGAGAGAGAGAGAGAGAGAGAGAGAGAGAGAGAGAGAGAGAGATGAACCTGGACGGAGTGCGTGGTTCTCACCGTCGACAGCGGTGGCGTGCCGGGGAGGTCATCGTAGAGGGTGCTCCTGGATCCGCCGGTCAGTGGGCGGCACCGGCGAGTGCACCTTGGCCCGTCACCCCCTGCGCGCACTGAGTGTGCACTGGATCCGCCGTTCAGTGGGCGGCGCCGGCGAGCGCACCTTGGCCTGCATTGCCTGTCCAAGCACCATAGTACAACTACTTCAATAGTGCAGTAACCATGTAAACAAAAAGATACAGAGCTGCAACAGAAGAAATGCTAGATGACTAATTTGTTGATGCCAAAATAAGATTATTAGATACATATCCTTAATTAACAAAAACCATGGAAAGAAATCATCTATTATAAGCTGGAAGACATAGTAATTCAGGTTTTTGCTGATCATAATTAAGATCATGTGGCAAGTTTCACCATTGAGCACAGAAAGCTTGAGACATGATGAAGTACTTTATAGAGACTTTATATAGCAAGGCATGATCCATCCAAGCTATGTGATGAGCATAACTACTTCAAAATATAGGATTTTTAAAAAGAACTTCTAATCTGATTTGGTGGCAACTCTTGCTGCAGCAGCAAGTGCTAATGCACCTGATAAAATATAAACCTTCAAATTAGTTACAGGAAAATATGGAAGGAAGCAGAGAGGAAAAAATTAAGAAATATACTAAGGGCTGTAACTAAACGTCACACATCTCACAATCAGATAAGAACTTAGTGCCAAGTCAGCTAACTTTTCACCTAACCACACTACGAACCATAGTAATAGACCTAGATAAGCAGCTAGATGGGACAAAGCGAGTACAAGACCAAGAAAGGGAGCAAGAAGGAACCTCTTCCATCTCTATCAGGTAGTCGAAGTGATAAGAAGCAATGAGCACGACGAACATGTCACCGCCCCGCGATCCAGCTGCGAGACGACGAACGAATCAGGAACAGGCGCATAACATACAGCTAGGAGAGAATCGGACGAGAGCGAGAGGAAGGGAACCTGAAGGACAATGACAATGGCAACATGGACAGCCGTCTCGGCGGCCGACGCTGCTCCGGGTACCGGTACTGGCATCGCGAGAGCTCATCTAAGGAGCAGCGATGCGGAGCAGTAGTAGCCATGGTGCTTCCGGGAGGCGATGATCCGCTGGGTAGATGAAAGGACGGGAGAATCAAAACTGGATGGAGCTAAACCTAGCCGCCGCCGCCAAACAGCTAGATCATACTCCCTCCGTCCGTAAATACTTGTCGCAGAGATGGATGTATCTAGACGTATTTAAGTTCTAGATACATCTATTTTTATCCATTTCTCCGACAAGTATTTCCGGACGGAGGGAGTATATTGGGGAGTAAGTGGTTCTAGTCATATCCGAACACTCCTTCTATTTTCTTGTGCTACATCAATTGCGTTCCATTCATTTTTTACATCAAGGAGCTTTTCCCACAAGATACAGGAGAATGTTATTACTTATTAGTACATTGAAAGCACACATCAATTTGTAGGGGGGTAGAAGGGAGCTAACATCGAGTCTGATCCATTAATATTTTCAGTATTGTTATTCACTTGCTTCAAATATTCTGAGGAATAGTAATAGACAACTAAAATGGTGGGTTTAGGTAACCTGTTTTGAAAAAAATTGTTGCACAATTGCATGTCCAAATATATTCAAGCTAACACAAAATAAACAGGTCTAATAGTTAGAAGGCCACAAAGTACATGCCTGGAGCAACGATGTTATATTACAGTGTGTATAGATGGAAAATGATGACACAACATTTTCAAAGTGTAACCTAAGCAACTACCAGAGGCTAGTACTGCAATAAAGTTTTGGGTGAACTGGATATCTACATTCCTAATTCCTTACAAACAACTGGATATCTACATACTCTAAATTCTGAAGCACCATCATGGTCTCATTTCAGATTTTCCACCGGCATATTAACATTGGAGGACCAACATGTCATAAGGTTAGCTAAGCTGGTTCTCTAATTATTGCCAGGGTAGAATAAGAAGAGCATACTAATGCCTTAGACCTGATGGTGTCAGGTAAACATGCTAAATACCAAGTTAGCAACAATGGACCCTAGTGGCGCTAATATTGCTGCTTATTGTAAGCCTCATGTGACTCTGGTAGTTCGCATTGACACTGCACACAGTATGACAAAGACTTTAGCTGAAAAGAAATGGTGGACATAGTAATTAAACAGCCTATGTATAAGAATCCATGTGGACTGTGAAAGCATATACCATCAAAGGTTGTTTTTAAGGAATCATTTTGTGAATCTTGTCAATCATTTTGATCCATGAATCAAGATCGCACATCAATTACCATAGACATTATATACGACATACCAAATGTTGCTATAAACTATCAGAAAGACACCATAGAAATAAAGTACTATCTCAAGGGAAATATCTTTAAAACAAACTGAAAAATCTTTAAAACTGAACCGTACAAACAAACGAATATATATGCTTGCATCATGGAAATACACAAATTTGATGTGAAAACTGAGAAAGAAAGCACTACCTTTCGATACGCCTGAGCATCTCCAGGCTGACCTTAGCCTCAGTATCGCCGGGCTGGATCCTCTTCCGGAACACCTCGTTCCCCCAGCGGAGCCTGCCCACAGTCATCACCCCGCACCACTGGATCCCCTTGGACACATTCTCAGCGCATCACCATTAAAAAAGATGTTCACCATTCTAGTCACACAAGCGTAGAGCTTCAAATATCTCACCTTCATGAACCATAAAAACATTACTTGACTGAGTACAAAATCGAAGAGCATAAAATCTGCAGTTAATCAAGAGAGTGGGGCTACTAATTAAGCATGGATTTTCATGTAGCAAATGAAGATTCTAGATTTATTAACTTAACAAATTACCAGTCCTAAAGGTCGAGGCGGGTGCATGGAAACACATTCCTTACAACAACTGTCCTGATACAGAAAAACTCACCGGTATCAGTCACGGTACATGAAGATAGAAGCAATAAAAAATAGCAGTATAAAAGGAATCTTGAAAATCCATTATAAAGGAAGAAAACTTGGTCATGAATGCACTGGTTGCAGCTTTTGTGCTAACTGTCCGCTGTTGTGACAAATAAAGACAATGTCATATTCAAAACGAGGCTAAAATTATTAATGATTTAGTTCTAATTCCATATAGTAATTAAAATGCTTAGAAAGATGCGGACTACTTGGCATTTTAGGAACTGGCCACTGCAAATAAACCCACAGGGTCTTGGGTATTGGTTGTCGGACATTATTTCTACATATGACTTTTCAGCAAAACCAAGATAGCATCAACCATTACTCTACTAAACAGATCGGTCAGTCACCTTTAGGATAGATTGTGGTTGCTCATATGTGTCAATAAATTACAATTTCATATGTAGGAGTGGGTCAATGCAAGCCGTTAGCAAGCAGTCACATGGCCGATTAAAAAAAAGATAGTTATGTCTAACAGAATATGTATGGACCAACTATACTCAATCCACCAGTCCAGGCTATGGTATATTTATCCAGCCTAAATACTCACATATATCAGCCATGAGTGGAAGTAGTTGACAACAAACTATGATCCTAGAAAGTATGACTAAAAGTTTGTCTATCAATGTAAAAACAAAAACACATTTGTAGATCAGCAAACAGAGGAGATGCCAACAGTGAAGTAAAACTTCATCAAGAATCATATTTTCAGGAGAGAACAAATAGTGCAGACCTTGCAGTATGACTGTAAAAAGTATTGCTAGGATGGCCTAAAGACAGTAAAAGCCTAAAACTTGCCAATTGTAAACAAACACGAAAGCAAGACACGTCACAACAGAAGTAGTAGTACAACTCCCAGATCTCTGGAACAATTTTCGCTTCGTTATATTATCGCCTCGGAAATATAGTCAAATCCTCACTTCTAGCAGCGCATATAAGCATATCACTAAGATAGCGAGGGAAATGGCGGGCAAAGGAGGGAGCTCAGCAAGAGGAGGAAAAGGGGGAACTCACCTTGGCCTTGGGACTGCTGGTTGCTGCCATGGAAGAGCTCTCAACCATGGAGCAGTCACGTACGCATCCTTGATTGTTTGTTGCTATAATATACCAATAATTAGTACCCAAAATAGATATTCTAGATAGAGATTCTGCAAGTGCACTCACCTTGTCCAAGTCCAATGCTTTATGGCTCTGAATTCTGACAGTAGACCAAGTTCCATCAACCTCCATAATAACCAAATCACTGAATCCACTATCTATCTTATGGTCATTTCCCAATATTTTTGGCTCCTTGTTCTCACACATTATTTGTTACAGTCAGCTATCGTTTTAACAGCCACTACCTACAAAACAAAATGGTCACATTAGTTGCCCTATCAGTTAATACTGAGACAGATTAACATGCATACTCACCTCATGCATGTCCAAAGTTGTAGCAAGAATATGCAACTACTGTTGAATAAAAACAAACTAAAACTATTATTGTTTCCAAATCTATTAGTTTGGAAATCAATTGCATCGTGGGTCCTGTAAAGAGAGAAGCAAATGTGAAATTTATATGTGGTTCAAAATATTTTAGTGGTCCCACCCATAGTCAAAAAAAGACATTTTGGGACTAACATACATGTGGCTAATGCACGAATATCATGCATGTTGGGCTAACAATATTCTGAAATCAAAATCCGCACACCATTTATCACATGTCCTGATTTATAAGGCTGAATTAAAGAGATAACAGATATTACTAATGGGGTCATTTTAATTACTATAATTGTCATTTGCCCAAAAAAACAGCTGAAAATATCCTATATGCCACTGGGTGCCGTGTCATGTAAAATAAAATTCAAAAAAATATATATAACACTAACTTAGGCAAAAAGCACTTTGTCCTCCCTTTCTTTCTGTGCCCGTCAACCAATCAAATGATGGCAAAAAGTGAAACCAAACAGAAGGAAAGGAGGGGTCACTCTGTTCCCAGCAAATTTGTCCATATGCACAAATATAAATCATGCCCACTAATTTGTCCATATGCACACATATAAAACAAACTGAGGAGTTATGAGCAGGGAGTTAACAAAAGACTACCAATCACTCTAGCAGATGGAGCCATCCCACTATATCCTCTCAGACCGTGACACCTCTCGGAGCTAGTCGAAGACAAATCTCCAGAGGTTGAAGACAAACCTTTCTAGGAGAAATTGACCACCGCAACAACTATCCTTGCAACCAACCGCGAGCAACAACCTAAATAACAATAGATCAAGCCGCAAGTCAGCCTTGGAGAGAGAGAGAGAACGTGTGTGTGTGTGTGTGTGAGGGAGGGAGAGAAAAGGAGAGGAACCTGCGGGGCCGTCGCCACCGACGCGCCGACGGGGGACGTGCCGCTCCCGGCCGGCCCTCCAGACCGACGTCTCGGAGGAATCGACCCCACAAGGGGCGAATCCACTGGCCACGAGAGATTAGGGATTGGGAGAGGGTGGGGGCCGGC
>NC_041384.1:32093894-32161668 GCF_002162155.2 Triticum dicoccoides | reverse complement strand
GGGAGGGAGGGAGAGAGGAGGAGGCTAGGGTAGCCGGCCCTTTTATACCCCCAATACGCGAAATGACCAAAATACCCCGACGGGGGCACGGTATTTACATTTTGCTGTCATTACTATTCATTCCAGTAGTGTCAATCCCAGATCCAACGGCCCAGGCTTCTCCAGATCTCGATCGGACGGACGAAAACGCATCAAGCCACCCGATCCGACGGCCGAGAATCGCGATCGCTGAGGAGGCTTGTACTTCCATCCTTCTCTTATTTCTGGATGAACACACTAGCTGTCTAACAAGATTATGAGCCATCTAATGTATTCTCTATTGTGATTATGCCTATGTGTTGATTTGTTACTTTATAATATGATTATATGTGATTTTTATGTCTGATTTATAGATGTATATTGCTCTTTGATTATTTATTTACTTATTCATTGGACAGTTTGAGTGAATGACCAATAGTATGAGTGATATGCCTTAGTTGAGTTTAATTTTGCAAGTAAGGTACCTCGGTGATAGTAAGAGGATAATGAGTTTACCATGGTGTCGGCACTAAACATAAAGCCAATAAACTTGTGTTGTAGAGCACTCTAATTACCGGATAAAATGCAAGCATGTTGGAAGCGTCATATATGTGTCATGTATTTTCAGTTTTTCAGGGCAGATGTCTATATATGTTGTCTGATTGATGTTTTTTTTGTTGTAGACAAAGCGCCGTTTTCTTCTTCTTGTTAACTTGCTAGTGGATGATGTGGCTAGTGGGTTGGAGGGGCCAATAGGCATTTCTTTTCGGTTATGACTACCCTCTCTAACAGTTGTTGTGCTCTGTACAAGCCATCTAGGTAGTCTGGCAGAGCGGTACAGACCTAATTTAGCTTGTTAGCGATGGGGATGAGGGCAAAAGCGGCGGTGGCGGAGCTGGAGCTAGCCATAATTAGGGTTGGATGTCGAAGAGGAAGTAGGCTCTGGACACCAGCAGCTAGCCGTGTTGTGCACAGATGCATGCGTAGCTAGCCAGTAGCCGCGCTCGGGAGAAGGTGCTCGTAGTCCTTTCCCTTCAGCCCTGCTGAAGGCCGACCTCTCATGGAGCTGAAGCTCGCCGACCTCAGCATGACCTCATCCCCTGCACCGCTCCTGGTCGCCGCCCCCCGCCACAGCCCTCCGTGCCGCCAAGCTCCCGACCACGCCCCGCCGCGACCGTGTGCCACGTCGCTCCTCGTCGCGCGCCGCGCCAAGCCTCGCTCAGCCGCGGCCCGGCGGCGCCCGGCCTCGCGCTCGTGGCACTCGCCGTGCCGCCTCCGCGGTGCAAGCTCCCCTGCCTTCTATGTGTATGAGGAAATGTCAGGCGAACATATTGAAAATGGGTCAGCTACCGTTGGGCGCACCGGCCGACCTAATTGAAAAAGTGGACACGGACGGACGGACGGGGACGTCCATTTGGGTCGGCTGGTTGGAGTTGCTCTAAACTCTTTCATGCATTGGTCATTCTTTTTTGATTTAAGTGGTTTGCCTAGATTCACGTGCTTGTTGTTGGTTCTTCCTCGCATCATCAAAGTGCTCTCTCTCCTCCTTAATTGTTGCGTCATGTCATTTTTTTGCTTATGTGGCATAGTTAACACCTGTCCATCGTGGAGCACCGGGAAAGGCCATATGAAATTTTCTCTACGCGGTAAGACATACTGAATTCCATCAGCCGGTCGTGGCCCTTGTACGTACGAGTCGGGTCCGGACTGGAAGAACAACGCGTATCGCGTACGGGAAACAACAAATACACTTTCGCCGTCGGGGCGGGTGCACCATCGGTCTTGCCAGCGAAAGGCATAATCAATCCATGGACTCCGACGACGTCATCAGTTTCGGCGTCAGGAAGGCTTCAGCAGTGGCGCTGCTATTCAGGGAGGCGATCCACTCTAAGGCGATTTGCAACTTGATGAGCTTCCCCGTCGGGCCGTCTATGCCTATGAGGCTGTTGGCGTCTACATAGGGTGCCTCCATTCGAGGGTCAATAGTCACCAGGCCCCCAGGAGATGCGATGCAGTCAGGAGAAAAGGTGCACTCATCAGTCTTATTCCTACTGTGGCAGCTGCTTACTTCTAGCGCCCGAGCCTTGAGCTCCTCGATGCGGCCGGCGATCTTGTGGCGCGTCTTGATCTTTCTGAGCCTGCGCTTAAGCCAGGCCTTGCCGCCATGGCCGCCGCCGTTGAGTTCATGGGTGAAGACGTCGACGCAGTCCTCCATGTTGTAGGAGAGCTCGCGCACCTTGTCACGTCAGTCCCTCTGCTGCTCGTCGAGCGCCGCCGCCCGAGAGAGCTTCACGAGGAGGGCGTTCATGGTGCTCATCTCGTTCCACAACGAGACGATCTGCTTGTGCACGCCGCTGGACAGCTTGTACTTGCTCGCCAGGCGCGAGCAACGCGGCGAGCTTGGGCAGCAGCGTCCTCATGGCTCCCGTCAAACGCGCTCGCCACCACCCCCTCCATCTTCCTCGTCTCAATCGCAGAAAAAACAGTAGAAATGCAAGAACCGCGGAGCAGTGGGGGTTTCACGAGGAAGCAGCAGCTTGGAATGAAGCGGTCATTGCAAATTCGCACCGCAGCTTGGTAAGAAGAGTTCGCATTGCAATAGTGATGCATGCTTGTGTGTTCGTCTCGTCCACCACCAAGCGCGTGGCATGTCGACTCTACCCATACACTGCATTATTGCATTTGGCCATCGAACACATTAATGTACGCATCAAGGCCGTTCGCTCGCGCGTGCCACGTGGGCAGTAGGGGTGGCGATGGCACTGTTGTCCCCTTTGTTTGCTTCGTCGCTGCCCCACCACTGGTCGTTTCCTTGGTCCAGAAGACAGAGACCTCTCCTCTCCTCCATCTCTTCCGCCGCCGGCATCCCCAATCTCACGGCTCACGCCACGCTGCTGCTCTTCCGCGCCCTTTCCTTCGGCCCACACCTCGTTGCCCGTTGCTCCTCCCCGCACTGCCACCACCGTGCGCGTAGCCATCGAAGCTCCACATCCCTCGAGCCTTTCAATCTGCATCTCAAGAGCACACGGGAGAGAGGCGTCGTGCTTCTTACCGGACCAAGATCGGCACGTCCATGTCCTCTCCATCCACGACCATCAGGAGGAGGTCGAGCAGAGCACGGAGTCTCCAGCAGGAGAGGCGCTGATTCTGCCGGATCGGCCGACCGCGCGATATGGGGGTGGGGAAGATGGAGAGACGGCGGGTGGAGGGGGAGGGGTGGCTGCGAAAGAAGGTGAGAAGAAGGAGGCACGGCGCGAGGCCTCTCGGCCCGCACACCGGGCGCGCCGCGGGGGTCAACAGGGTCGTCTTCGAGCACTTCACAGAGCGGGCAGTCAATACGGTGGTGCTGTCGCAGAAAGAGGACAGGGGGCTCGGGGAGGGGGCCGTGGCGCCGCGCCACCTGCTGCTCATCTACAATTGATGCCGGTGATAAGCATTTGGAGAGCTACTGGACATTGGGTTTAACAGTATCACAGTCAAAGAAAGGGGATACCAAGTTTCCAAATGTCCTGTCGCTTCTTGCCACATATCTGAGCAGATCAGTTCAGAAGAATGAAGAATTACTAGGTTCTGATGGAATGAAGGAGTCGTCCACTATCTTTCATGGCCAGAGGGTGACAGATCTCAGTATACAGCTCTATGCAGAACGCATTTTCAAGTATGCTGAGTGCAGTCACTAGTAGAAAACGGGCCTATTGTCCCGGTTCGTAAGGATCTTTTGTCCTGGTTCCTGAACCGGGACTAAAGGGTCGTTACTAATGCCCTGACCCTTTAGTCCCGGTTCTAACCAGAACCGGGACAGATGGGTCTCCACGTGGCCTGCGCGCTGAGCCCAGGCAGGAGGGCCTTTGGTCCCGGTTGGTGGCACCAACCGGGACCAATAGGCATCCACGCGTCAGCATTTCTGTGGCTGGGGTTTTTATTTTTTTTGAAAGCGGGGGGGTTTGGGGGTTAATTTAGGTATTTCATATATTGTGTCACAAACATGACGCCCTTCAGTGTACGTCAAATGTGTACATGACGCCCTTCAGTGTTCATCGCTTGCTAATTACAAGTGTGGCGGTTGCTGCCAAATTCACAGATGATGCGTAAGTGTACTCAATGCAGCCGCAATTCAGCTGTATTTCTTTGCATATCACAAACATGCACTGGTTTCCCACTAACTTTCTCAAATCTCAATGCATCTCCTGCAGGTTTTTCAACAATACATTCTATGCTAGGGTGGGAGGAATCAACACAATCGAGATGAATCGTCTCGAGCTGCATTTGTTGTTTAATCTGGACTTCAGGCTGAAAGTGAACCTAGAGACTTTTTTGGGAGCTACTGCTTGCAACTGGAGAAACATGCACCGGTGTCACCAGAGAGACTGTCGGTTCAGGTTCATTGTGTCAAATGATCTAAAGATTTGAGCTATAGCGGTAGCACTGACGAGCGGATTTCTAGATTTTGGTATATGGTAGTTGACCTGATTGTGTCAATGATTGCACCAATTCTATAGGTTGGGGCCTTTCTCAGAAAATCTGATGGCAACACTCTGGTAAGCTATCGCCGAAGGTTTTCTTTTTTGGATGTTTGCTCGATGACACTCTTAGATATCATTAAAGGCTGGGAATGATCCCCTTAAATATGTACATGGTTAGATATCTTTGCTGATGTACAAAACTCGATGAATTGCACATATATTGCTTGTTTAACAGATGAAATTCAGGAATTAATGGCATACATAATGTAGTTGAGCTGCTCTCAGCCTTCCAAAGGGACAGCCGTTTCTCTTTTAAAAGTCAGATGAATGTAGATATTGGATATTTACTAAAAAAGGCCACTGGATATTTTGGATTACAAAATTAATTATCTGACCAACTTCTTGGTGCTTGCAAGTTACAACTCTTGGTCAATGTGGAGGACGAAACTGACCTGAAAGGCTGAAACTATTTCCTTTAGGTATAACAACCCCCCTCCCATGGATGACAAGGATAAAGATCGTTGTCGGTGCGGCTAAGGGCCTTGCCTTCTCCACAACGCCGACCAGTCGGTGATCTACCGCGGATTCAAGGCCTCCAGCATCTTGCTCGACTCAATAAGCAACATGTAAGTTCAGACTTTCTGCTAGGAAAAGAAGTAGTTTCCAAATGTCTCTCATTTTGGAACTGTAGTGGTGCTTACTTAAAAATGGGGTTGAAAAGTACGCCACACCCCTTATGCTGAAATTACCACAGAAGTGTCTATCAAATAAAGCAAGCTCCATGGCCTCACAAACTCGCCTCTGCTGCTTAACCGATACGGCCTCTCCCTACTCAGGATAGACAGCTTCGTGGAGGTACGTTCACCCTCTTCTTCTTCTATTCTCCTGCTCTACTGCCACTAGGATTACTCCATTACTGATTATTGGTTCTAGAAAAAGAAAACAGCAGCTTCACAAATTATATCATGGGGAATTGCTGGTATCCTAGGAATTCAATGGTACAGGTTGGGTTAAAGATGACGCTAAAAAATTTATGAACTTTCTGCTACCATAGGAAATTGACATGTAGCAAAATATGGATGTGAAAGTGAGAATTCTAAATGCTTGAGTTGTTTGAACCATTCTATTTGTGCGTTGAGCAAATTATAATTAATTAGTACGTACATGTAGGGAGAGGAAGTCGAGCAGGCAATGGTGCCTTCGTCATCGCCGGCTGCGCTGGTATATTGTGCTCCTTTCCCTGCTCCGCCGCCTAGGCCACTCCACCACCATGGGATACGAGTATGGCCTTACCATGGCTGGGTTGAGGATGATCAGTTCGTCCCCAACGCGTCCCCGTTTGTCCATCCGATGAACAAGAGAGCTGTCAACAGAAGAAGCCGACTCATGTACCTTCAGGCTCTTCTCTTCTTGGTTCAAGATCTTCAGTATCTTTATTAATTTTTAGGTGCTCACTGTACCTTCATGCTCTTTGACAGAACCTCTTTGCAAGGAAGTGTGCGAGTAGTGAGAAATTTTAAATCAGTGAGCAAAACTTCGCATATGTACTCACTGTAAGTGTTCACTACATCTTTAACTATTCATACAAAGGAGGTTAGAGATCTGGCATAAATAGCATTCATTGCAAGATTACGTGAAGTACTAATATTCCAATATGCCACATTTCTTGCTTAATGGTGCCCACTAATAGGAAATAAACAGTAATGTGTAGTATTACTTGGTAGTGGTTTACTCTGCTTTTCCAGGAAAATAGTGTTATGCATGTATGTATGTACGTACGTACGTACGTACGTACGTATGTATGTATGTATGTATGTATGTATGTATGTATGTATGTATGTATGTACGTACGTACGTATGTATGTATGTATGTATGTATTACTTGGTAGTGGTTTACTCCGCTTTTCCAGGTTGCAAAAAGGCAATACTTGTCTGTGCTACTTGCAGTTTACTCCGCTCATTCTACGGGTACTAATAGGACCCATTGGTACATTCAGGTTGGATAGCAGGAGGACTAGAGGATGCCTTAGGAGAGGGTGTCCAGCAAGCACTGTTAAAGATATTCGAAGGAACTGTAAGTGCCCATGCTGTTTAGAAGAGTGGGAGTTTTCCAGTGTGCAAGCGTGACTAATCTGACATATTTTTCTGCTTCATGGATTCTGAACTCGCTTTTATCATATTATGTTTGTTTGTTTCTAAACAAGAACAATTTCATGCCAAGAAAAAGAAGTCGAGATATCATATCCCATGGTTAATGTCCAGGTAATTGTTTTAAGAACTTCTGAATAGCATTGGCTGCTGAAACCTGCTACATAGACGTAGATTAGTAACCTTTCAGCAGTCTAGCACCAAAAGTTCCAAATTATTTCATGGTGCTATGACTTTCAGTCTTCATTTCATACGTGTTGGTCGTTTGAGGGACACAGCCAACTGAACATCGAAGATGGATGCCCTTGTTTCACAAGCAGTTGGCCCTAGGTACTAAATATATATACTTTAAATTTGTAGTAAACACCTCCGATCCCATTACAATGATGAGTGGCGCATACGCAAGCACTCTATTGTTAGATGCATAATAATTTGTTTTTCCAGGTTGATATAAAAGTATACTCTTAATTTGTAGACGCGCCTTCTCTGACGTGGGGAAGATTTATGTTAGAAACTTGCATAGCCAGATCATTGATGGGTGCATATTATTGTACACACAAGCAACCTTAGTTGAATAGTTCATTGATGGGCGGGGAGGGCAGGTCTGCAAGGTGTTGGGAAAACCTTTTCTTTATGTGAACAACATGGTATGGTATTGTTCTTAATTCAACCTTGTTTGCAAATTCAAGTGTTTGGTTTGAAGGATGACACAAATCCCACGCAAGGAACATGTTAATATAGTTTTGTGCAACATATATTTTTCATCATAGCGATGGAAAACTGACTGGTGCAGGTGCCCTTCTAATTGGTGCTCTATGTATGTTCTCATTTGGTTCAGGTTGATTTTTGTGTATTCTAAGTTCTACACGCCAAAGACTGAATACTGAAATACACGAACATGATGATGATTATGATAGAGGAAGTACAATGGCAAGCACCAATCAGTGTGAGGTAAAAACATAAAGCCGAGAAGCAACACCTGTTGATGTTCTTTCTTATGTGATCAGCAAATAACCTGCAATGAAGGATTCTAAGGATAATTTGCTTGCTATGGTTGCCACTAAAATCCTATTTGTAATTATCTTTTGGCTCATAATTATGTCTGTCATTCTAAAGACATGTTGTGACTGCAATGAAGGTCTCTTATATATATGTTAGATGTCATTTCTAATTCATGTTATCACTATTCTTGCCTTGTTAAGCCGAGACCAAGTATTGTTGGTCATTTCTTAAGATCAGGAGCCAACTAGCCACCCTAATCTAAGCGTTGGATATTGGAAAGTTTGAAGAAGCCCAACATGCATAGACAAGCTTAAATTAAGATCCCAACTAGCCGCCCTAATGTGTGTAGACAAGATTAGTGCGTATAATCCCGCCTCAAGGGGTGCGCCTGGGCCAGGAATGCAAGATAAGCCATCTGATGGGAGCGATGAGAACGAGGAGTGCGTAGAACGTCCTCTTTTTCCTACGCGTCTTGTGAGTTGCCGACTATAGTGGGCCTTCAGTCCGGTCACACCTGTGTCCTGTTTAGAGGATCTACTAAGAGCATCTACAGCCGGACCTCTCAAACCAATCTTATACGCCTGGGCGGGCTGACCGGTCATTGCCCGGTCGTGAAAATCTGATTCAGACAGGCTCCTCAAACGGGCCTCAAACACCCGGGCTGACCGGCATCCCTCATATCTAGCCTAAATATGAGGCGGATATGGGGCGCCCGGGCACGCCCGCCGACCCTGCTACAGGTCGTAGCGGTCCCACTTGTAGCGACCGAAGCTCCTCCTTCTCTCACCTGCAGCGACCGAAACTCCTCCACCTCTCATCGGTGCAACCAAATTTTAGTCCCACATCACCCGGCGAGGCGGACGCCACCCTACTTAAATAGCTGCGCCAGCGGATGGCGGCAAGCTTGGTTGTTGTTGTTGTGTAGGTCTATCAATTTTCGCATGTGTGATCGAGATAAATTTGACATTAGACTGCATTTCATTGACTGGTGATTGTTCATCGAGTGTCAAGTTTGTCTCGATCATATACGTTGATACCTCTACTACAATGACAGTAGATTTTTATTTTATTTTGACGCATAGACACATAGTGATTCAAAAAAAGCCGACACCAATGTTCCCTATGTGAAGGAGATAGACCCTGACTATGAATCGTCTATGTGATAAAGATAGAAGATTCATAGTAAGAGTCCATATCCTTAACAAAGGTTGCAATCATGTCAGAAGCTCATCCTTCTGGATGACCCGGATATTTAAGCCGGTCGACTAGCTCATAAGTCGACGAGGTGAGACTAATACAGGTGTGAAAATGTTAAATATGAGCAATTTTCGGTGCCCAGCCGTCCCAAGACGAACAGGATGATCGACACGCATGGCTCTGCATGTAACAGATGTTTTGAAATAGGATACGTGGTTGTAAATTATAAAATTTGAGGGATTCCCGGTCACTGTCCGTGGGCGCGTCCGCGGGAGTTTGAGGGTCCAAATTTACAACCTCGGTTGTATATGCTCTAAAGCTACAAACGTCAAAATCTGGCCCCAAACACCCGTTCACACAGACAGTGACCAGACAACACCCAAAAAATTGATTCCACAACCACAACTTTGAATGCATCATTTCCTCCATTTCAAGGAACTTATCGCGGAATCTAGGCCCACTGGGACTGAAAGACCTTGGGGTACGAGTGGCTCCCACGTATGCCAGTGTTTCAAATCAGCAACTCTATATTATTACATGCAACATGACACGTAATCTAAGCGGAGCTCGTCCGCCTCCATAGTGCCCATGTCCGGCGGCCGGCTGTGTCCCTCGAAGTGTTGCTCTAGTTGTCAACGAGGAATAGTAGGACATGAGACACTGACCAGCTCACGGGAGTCGAGGCGTCGCCGTCTCCCATGTCTTACACTTCCTAGTCGGAGCCGTCGCTTGCATGTCACCGATGGACGTGAGATCGATGATGGATCCATCCTGGGAGGAGCCGACAACGTCCACCACGATGCGGTTGTAGCGCCTGGGGTGGCCGTGCAGCATACGGGGCGCTAGAGAATGCGACTCTGCTTCGCCAACGTCCGCGAGGGCTACCGCCACCTCCCACGCCTGCTTCCTAGCACGGCAGGCACGCCACATCATATTTTTGTCAGCGGACACCCATGCGTTCACCTCTGTCTTATTGCGCCAACGAAGCAGTTGCACATCCACCTAAGCGTTCGGATGCCAGACGGACCGCACCGCCTCCGGTGAGGCAGCGGCGACACACCTCGCGCCGGATCCATGTGCCATTTGGGCGGACGCAATGGATTCCTGGTGGAATGAGTCTGAGCACTGTCGTCGGGCGGCCTCCTCCCGGGAGCGGCGGAGCGCAAGGCGGAGGTTCATCTGGACACTAATTGGAGAGCCCGAGCATTTGGGACGGCTATGGGGAGGCTGGTTGAGTGGCGGTTTTTCATATGGACACTAACCGGACAGCCCGTTCGGGCGATCGGGGTGGATATGGGTGGTCCGGTTGTATATGCTCTTAGGCATTGTTCGGTTAATCTTCCTCCCATGGGATTGGAGTGGATTTTGGCCCATAAGGCATTTAATCCCCCTCAATCTCTTCCAACCCCTTTCAAATCCACCTCATCAACCAAACAAAGCCTTAAAGTGCAGAATAATGTGTACTCTGTCATCATTGCCTAACGCTACTCCATGCGAAGTAACGAATCGATGAATTTCCTTGCCGTGTAGACCATCACTATTAGGGAAAAGCTTATAGGTAGAGGCTTAGCAATACGTGCTTCGCTACCCATACTGTCACTGCGTGAGGACACCACGAGATTGAACCCATCACAAAGCACATCTCCCATTGCAAGAAAAATCAATCTAGTTGGCCAAATCAAATCGATGGACCGGAGAGAAATACAAAGCTATCTTAATCATGCAGAAAAGAGTTTAGAAAAGACTCAAAAAATATTCATAGATAATCTGAACATAAATCCACAATTCATCAGATCTCAACCAACGCACCGCAAAAAAAGATTACACCGAATAGATCTCCGAAAACATCAAGGAGAACATTGTATTGAAGATCAAAGAGAGAGAGAGAGAGAGAGAGAGAGAGAGAGAGAGAGAAGCCATCTAACTACTAGCTATGGACCCGTCTGTGGTAAACTACTCACACATCACCGAAAGGGCAGCAAGGTTGGTGTAGAGGCCCTCCGTGATCGAATCCCCCTCCGGCAGAGTGCCGAAAAAGGGCCCAAGATGAGATCTCATGAGAACAGAAGCTTGCGGCGGCGGAAAAGTATATTTGGTGTGCCCTCTGGCATAGGGGGATATTTGGGTATTTATAGAGCTGAGATTAGGTTAGGAGGTCCACGGGGGGCCCACAAGCCTAGGGCCCTCCCCTGGGACGTGCCCTGAGGGCTTGTGGCTCCCTCGTGGGTCTTCTGACCTCTTCCCGAAGCTTTGTGGCCGTCTTCTGGTCCAAGAAAAATCCTCAAAAAGTTTTGTTCCGTTTGAACTCCGTTTGGTATTGATTTTCTGTAAAAGACAAAAACAAGGAAAAGATAGCAACTGACACTGGACACTAGGTTAATAGGTTAGTCCCAAAAAATGATATAAAATAACATATTAATGCATATAAAACATCCAAGATAGATAATATAATAGCATGAAACAATAAAAAATTATAGATATGTTGGAGACATATCAGGCTTCAAGGTGACTACCTCGACACCGGCCACCCCGACTCGACATCGACCACGGCGTCCCTCGACATCGGCTACCTTGACCATGGCTACACCACACTACGCTCTCGGCTCCATCGACATCGGCACAATGGGCTACCGCCTTGCTTGAGCAACCTCGTCGATTTCCACTCCAGCCACGACTTCCCCGGTGCATCGACCATTACGGCTGCGAGGGGATGTCTGTTGGCTTACCTTCGGATTCTTCTCCAGTATCACCGTCTGCGTCGCTATCATTGTGACTGTGGGGGATGTTGAGTATTATGATTATTAGGAAAGATAAGATAACGTAGAATCTTACCCTACCTTGTCTTGTACTCCAAATTGATCATTGTACTTCTATATATATGCCCACGAGGCTCAAACAATAAACATCGATTCCACCGATCCCTCCGTATCCCTTCCAACACTTGTGCAAGGAACATTCATTTCTGTTTTTTGAGCGAATGCTGAGGGAAAATTCCGCACGATCACGTGAGCCCTATATATATATATATATATATATATATATATATATATATATATATATATACAGCCCGTCTATTCTGATAATATTATCAGAATATTTATTCTGACAACACTTCCGCACTGCATGCTCAAAGCGAGGGCACTGGACTTTCTTTAGCTAGAGCACTGCATTACAGAGACTAGTGAACTTCGTGTCGTAAAAAACTGTACGCAGTGTTTTTTTGGTACTGTTTTTACTCTAATTTTTTAACCGTTTATCGGAACGAGGCGTATGATATACCGTTGGAAAGCTCTGGATTAGGCGCAACTTCGCCATGTTGAACACTTTTCGAGATTCCTCACGGTTTAAGAGCAGTTTTGAAAATGGTGCGGCCCATGACATGTGGCAGTGAGTGTTTTTTCGCGTTTTTTTCTAAACCGCTTATCGGAATGGTGCAACTGATAAACCGTTGGATAGATATCGTCGAGGCGCATCTTTTTCATAACTATTGTTTTCTCTAATTTGTTACGGTTTAAGAGCAGTTTCAAATTTACTAAATCGTGGAATTCTGTTTTTTGAAATTTTTGCAATTTTCGGTACTGTTTTCGCTCTAGTTTTTGAACCGTTCGTTGAAACGAGGCGTGTAATACGGTGTTGGAAAGCTACGGACAAGCCGCAACTTTCATATGTAGAAATGGTTTTGAGATTCCTTACAGTTTTAAGTTAATTTTGAAAATCGTGTGGCGAACGACGAGAGGCAGCGGTCATTTTTCGCAAAAATTTTATAAACAGGTTGTCGAAACGATTCAAATGATATGCCGTTGGAAAGATATTGACGAGACGCAACTTTTTCATGTAGAACACTCTCTCTAATTCCTTACGGTTTAGGAACAGTTTTAAATTTACCGAAATGCGGACACTCTGTTTTTCGCAACACCCAAATCGACGTGGGTACTTCAACCGACTGAAAACCGCACTGCATTGGACGAACAACCGCACTTCATTGGACAAACAAGTACACTGCATGATTTATTTTTTGTGAGACGTAAATTTTCCTAAACGAGGTGGAGTGCACTTCATGTCGAGTGTTGGTGAACCACTATACTATGAAAGTGAACCTGGAGACTACCGTAAACGAGCCGTACTGCATTAAATAAAAAATCGCACTTATTTAGACTAAAAACGCACTTCATTAGACAGACAAGTGCACTCCATGATTTCTTTTTTGTGGGACGTAAATTTTCCCAAACGAGGTGGAGTGCACTACTTTTAGACTGAAATCCGCACTTCATCGGACGGGCATGTGCACTGCATGATTTATTTTTCATGGGACGTCCATTTTCCCAAACGAGGTGGAGTGCACTTCATGTCGAGTGTTTGGTGAACCGCAATACTATGAAAAGTGAACCTCGTGACAACGTAAACAGGCCGCGATACTACTGAAAGTGAACCGCTTGAGCTTTTCCCAAACTCAATATTTTTTACTTGCGTAGATCGGGCGAGTGGACCACGGGAACTGAGCAAGTAAACCACATGTAATGAGAAGTGAGCTGCTTTCCGAGGTGTTTTTGTTTCGGAAAACCACAAAGGTGTTTTATGGCAAACTTCGTGAGAGAACAAAGTGAGCTTCAAAATTACCATGTGCTATATCGAACAGAGAGTACTGCAAATAGAAAATCATGCAGTTTTTTTGCCATCTCCCTAACTATGGATTTTGCATCAGACGAAAAATCGCACTGCAATGTCGAACAGAGAGTACTGCAAACGCTTATCTGTTACTGTTTTTTGATACAAGGCGAGTGCACTTCACAATAAAAGAAAAAACAAACCTCGACACAATTTTAAGTGAATCGCATTACTTTTTTTCATTTCCTTAACATCTTTGCATTTCACATTTGGAACGGCAACACACTCGAAACTGAACCACAACACGCTTGAAGCTGGACCACATTACTGAACCACAACACGCTCGAAGCTGGACCACATTACTGTAAGTCAACCACATTTTTTTAGATAAATAACAAGAAATTCAGCATGCACACGAACTGCAATGCTCGCACAATCTCTGTACTATGAGACGGGGTGAAACGAACTGCAATGTTCCCACAATGATAGGGGGACTTCAAAAATAGCGAACCTGCAACTAACTTCTCGCTGCCGTCGGCCGAGCTGCATCGAGGATCCAAGCGACCTGCAATGAAGAGGAACATGCACTGCTCATCGTCAGTGGAGAACAATAGCGAACGATTTGATCTGGGCATTTTTTGTCTTACCTAGCCGGAGTCTAGTGATGGCGTCACTGGCCATGGCAACTTTTTGTCGTACCTGCTGGTACGCCATAGTCCAGGGGGAAGGATCCGGTGTGGGGGACCTGCACGCTCACCGGCCAGCCACCAAAAGAACTGCATCCCTTTGTTGCAAAACAATCAAAAGTGAATCCAAAAAACCGACGACCGAACTGCAGTGCGAGCCACACACTCGCCGCCAACGAACTGCAGGCCGCTGTTACCTGCGGTGCTCGCCGTAGTAGGTATCTGGAAGAGGGGGTTTACAGAGAGAGGGGGGACTGAAGTGAGACGATGGTGTCGTCGGGTAGGCGGATCTGGCGGTGGCGAGCTGGATGCGGTGGCAGAGGGGCTGGGGATCCCGACAGTCACGGCAGAAGACCAGGGGCGGCGCATGGTGAACCAGCTGAGCTTTCGAGCTTGGATCCACCGGCGGCTTGACAGAGCAGACCACATGGCGCCCGGCGGGCTGGAGCAGGGGCCGGTGGCGCTCAGTTCCGTCGCCACGAGGCGGTGAGGCAAGGCAGGGCCGTAGCGGATCCAGAGGTCGAAAGGGTGGATCCGGCCATGGCGAGCTCGCTAGAGGGGCGGGGAGACAGGAGAGCTCGTCGGAGAGGATGGGGGCGACAGAGCTCGCCGGAGGGGAGGGGAAGGGAAGCAGGAGAGCCTGGATCCAGCGTCGCTTGTACTGGGAGTTGCCGCGGGGGAGGCTGGCGGGGAAGGAGGTTGCAGGGACGATGGTAGGAGGTCACGGAGGATCCATCCACTGGGCCTCGACGGAGCAGCATGGGGCGAGATGGAGCGACGGATGCGGTGGCAGGCGAAGATGGGGGAAGGGGAGGGGAACCTGAGGGCTGTGGGAGAGGAAGCCCGTGCGATGGCGTCGGTGCCTGTGCGCCGGCCGGATGGATAGAAGGTGGGTCAGGGGAGGCGTTGCGGGGGCTCGCCGCAGCGTGGATTCGGCACCGGCGTGGCCTCGATCGGCGGCTTGGAGTCGCGGGATGGCTGGGCGTGGGCCTGGATCCGGTGGCTGGGAGTCGCGGAAGTCGGCGCGACCTGGATCCGGCGACGGGAAGTCGCGGGGCAGCACCGGGCGGGAGGAGGAGTAGGCGGGGCGGTGCCGGGCGGGAGGAGGAGGAGGCGGGACGGCACCGCTCGGGAAGAGGAGGAGGATGTGGGGTCGTGCGGGATGGGAGGTGGAGGTGGAGGTGGAGTGGTGGGCGGGTGGGCACTAGTGGGGCGGTGGCGTTTTTTGTCTGTTCCAGTATTAGACGTAGTGTTATCAGAATAAGAGGAAGTGTTATTAGAATAGGTCTTAAGGGGTGTTATTAGAATAGACCCACCCTATATATATATAACCAAGAGTTCAGATCACTATACATTTGAATGTTTTACAATACATAACTTGTGGACCTATGCTAATATAAATGTAAAATCACCCGTCCATCGTGTTGTCCTCCCCCTGGAATCGGATCAAGATCCAGTGCCTCGCCAGAGGCGGGTCACGGAGTGCCTTGCCCCCCTACATCCATCGTCCAAATCAATCCTATGGCTGGCAGCATTTCACATCCAGTCAAAGGGACTCAATACAGGGGAAAACTACGCGGGCTGCCAGACACATTCCGAAGGAAATATGCCCTAGAGGCAATAATAAAGTTATTATTTATTTCCTTATATCATGATAAATGTTTATTATTCATGCTAGAATTGTATTAACCGGAAACATAATACATGTGTGAATACATAGACAAACAGAGTGTCACTAGTATGCCTCTACTTGACTAGCTCGTTAATCGAAGATGGTTATGTTTCCTAACCATGGATAAAGAGTTGTTATTTGATTAACAGGATCACATCATTAGGTGAATGATCTGATTGACATGACCCATTCCATTAGCTTAGCACCCGATCGTTTAGTATGTTGCTATTGCTTTCTTCATGACTTATACATGTTCCTATGACTATGAGATTATGCAACTCCCGTTTGCCGGAGGAACACTTTGTGTGCTACCAAACGTCACAATGTAACTGGGTGATTATAAAGGTGCTCTACAGGTGTCTCCAAAGGTACATGTTGGGTTGGCGTATTTCGAGATTAGGATTTGTCACTCCGATTGTCGGAGAGGTATCTCTGGGCCCTCTCGGTAATGCACATCACATAAGCCTTGCAAGCATTGCAACTAATGAGTTAGTTGTGAGATAATGTATTACGGAACAAGTAAAGAGACTTGCCGGTAACGAGATTGAACTAGGTATTGAGATACCGATGATCGAATCTCGGGCAAGTAACATACCGATGACAAAGGGAACAACGTATGTTGTTATGCGGTCTGCCCGATAAAAGATCTTCGTAGAATATGTAGGAGCCAATATGAGCATCCAGGTTCCGCTATTGGTTATTGACCGGAGATGTGTCTCGGTCATGTCTACATTGTTCTCGAACCCGTAGGGTCCGCACGCTTAAGGTTTCGATGACAGTTATATTATGAGTTTATGCATTTTGATGTACCGAAGTTTGTTCGGAGTCCCGGATGTGATCATGGACATGACGAGGAGTCTCAAAATGGTCGAGACATAAAGATTGATATATTGGAAGCCTATATTTGGATATCGGAAGTGTTCCGGGTGAAATCGGGATTTTACTGGAGTACCGGGAGGTTACCGGAACCCCCCGGGAGGTATATGGGCCTTAGTGGGCTTTAGTGGAAGAGAGGAGAGGTGGCCAGGGCTGGGCTGCACGCCCCTCCCCCCCTAGTCCGAATAGGACAAGGAGAGGGGGCCGGCACCCCCACCCCCCCTTCCTTCTCTCTCTCCTCTTTCCCCCTCCCGAATCCTATTCCAACTAGGAAAGGGGGGAATCCTACTCCCGGAGGGAGTAGGACTCCTCCTGGCGTGCCCTCTCCTGGCCGGCCGCACCCCCCCTCCTTTGATCCTTTATATACGGGGGCAGGGGCACCCCTAGAGACACAAGTTGATCCAGGTGATCATACTCTTAGCCGTGTGCGGTGCCCCCTTCCACCATAGACCTCGATAATATTGTAGCGGTGCTTAGGCGAAGCCCTGCGACGGTAGTACATCAAGATCGTCACCACGCCATCGTGCTGACGGAACTCTTCCCCAACACTTTGCTGGATCGGAGTCCGGTGATCGTCATCGAGCTGAACGTGTGCTAGAACTCGGAGGTGCCGTAGTTTTGGTGCTTGATCGGTCGGGCCATGAAGACGTACGACTACATCAACCGCGTTGTGCTAACGCTTCCGCTGTCGGTCTACAAGGGTACGTAGATCACACTCTCCCCTCTCGTTGCTATGCATCACCACGATCTTGCGTGTGCGTAGGAATTTTTTTGAAATTACTACGTTCCCCAACACATTCGCGCGGGCAGGGGAAAACTGCGCGGGCTGGGGCATCGGCCGCCGCCGCCGCTCGCCCGCCGCGCCCGCCGCCTCCGCTCTCCCGTCGCGCCCGCCGCCACCCTCGCCTCCGCCACCCTCTTTCTGGCCCGCCCCTGCTCCCGTCGCCATCTCTCCGCCCTGCCGCCGCAGGAAACGGAGTGGATCGAGCTCCAGCCGCGGCCACTGAAGAAAACGGCATCGACAGGTTCCTCCATCGCCACTCCGAGCTCCTCCACCCCCTCCCCCCTCCGACGGGCTCCAACGGCTCCCTCCATCCATTCCCGCGGCTTCCCTGAAGTGGCCATTGAGCTCCAGGCCGACTCAAACAGGTAGTCGTCTTTGCTATTTAGCTGATTTTTGTTATGTGTTGTGTGAAATTGATGTGTGTACTGTCCCATTTAACAGAATTGTTGCTGATTGGGCTGCGGAGTTGTGCAATTTGACAAGATTTTAGTGTTGTGAGTGTTGTGCATTTGCAAAGTATTGTACAATGGGTGAAATTGATAAGGGAATACCTCAAGTTGGTATGAGGTTCAGAAATGTAGATGAAGCTTGGGTGTTTTGGGTTGCATATGGTGGCCGTGCAGGGTTTGATGTGAGGAAGAGAAACAAGCATGTAAGCAAGTTTGATGGTGAAGTGACTTCATGCAGATTTGTTTGTTCCAATGAGGGTCTTAGGAAAAAAATGGATAACATTGGATCATGTGCCAAAGCGTATTAGAGCTGAAACAAGAACAGATTGCAAAGCCCGGATGACTATAACATTGGATCGAGTGGGGGAAATTATGAAGTCACAGATATTGTGCTAGAACACAATCATTACCTCCAATTGCCACAAACTTGTCACTTGATGGCATCACAAAGGAAGATTTCCGAAGTACAAGCTTTTGAAATAGAAGCCGCTGATGACTCTGGAATCATGCCAAAAGCTGCACATGAGCTTCTTGTCGTCAATTTGGTGGACCACTTAACCTCGGCTACACTTGTGTTGACCAAAAGAATCATTTGCGAAGCAAGCGGCAGAGAGAGTTGGCTTTTGGACAGGCTGGTAGTATGTTGAAGTACTTCCATGACAAAATCATTGAGAACCCATCTTTCCAATATGCTTTGCAGTTGGACTGTGAGGAGCATATAACCAACATATTCTGGGCTGATGCTAAAATGGTTCTTGACTATGCACACTTTGGCGATGTTGTCACATTCGATACCACTTTTGGCACAAACAAAGAATATAGGCCATTTGGTGTTTTTCTTGGACTCAATCAGTTCAGAGAAACCACCATTTTTGGTGTGGCATTGCTATTTGATGAAACATGTGACTCATTTACATGGATTTTTGAGACTTTTCTAGCTGCACATAATGGGAAGCAACCTAGAACTATTTATATGGATCAAGATGCAGCAATGGGGAAAGCTATAGGAAAAGTCTTCACGGAATCATATCATGGATTGTGCACCTTTCATATAATGCAAAATGTTGTCAAGCATTTATCACCATTGAAGGGTGAAGAAAAAGATGAAGGGAGAGAGAATGATGAAGGGAAAGATAAAGATGATGGGAAAGATGAAGATGATGGGAAAGATGAAGATGAGGATGAAGATGAGGAGTCTCATATTCTCACTGATTTTAGTGAATGTATATATGGCTATGAGGACAAAACAAAATTTCAGGAAGCATTTGACAATATGAGGCATAAAGTGCACAAGCAAACTTGGTTAGATAGTATCTACAAGTTGAAAGAAAAATTGGCTGAATGTTATATGAGAGATGTGTTTAGTTTGGGAGTGAGAAGTACACAACTTAGTGAAAGCTTCAACAATTCATTGAAAAACCATTTGAAATCAGATTTCCATATTGTTCGGTTCTTGATGCATTTTGAGAGAACAGTGGAAGTAAAAAGAAGAAAGGAACTGCAATCTGAATTTGATGCAAGGAAGAAATTGCCAAGAATCAAGATGCACACACCTATGTTGGTGCTAGCAAGCAAAGAGTACACTCCAGTTATTTTTGAAGCTTTCCAAAGTGAATATGAAAGATCCATGGTTGCATGCACTAGATCATTGGATGGGCATAACAAATTTGCAGTTGCTATTGAGAGTTTGCATGGTGATTTAAAATTCGAAGAGGAGCGCGTAGTGATCGGTGATCCTCTGACCCAAACAGCTTCATGTAGTTGTGGAATGTTCAATAGGACGGGAATATTGTGTGGACATGGTCTCAAAGTGCTTGATTTGATGAATATAAAAGTATTTCCATCACATTATTTCTTAAAAAGATGGACTAGAGAAGCACGCAATGGAAGCATACAAGATAGACAAGGAAGGAATGTGGTAGAAAATCCAAAGTTGGAAGCTCAACTTCGGTACAAAGATTTGTCTCACAAATTTCACACTTTGGCATATAAAATAGCCTACTCTCTGGAATGTTGTTTGCTGTTAGAAATGCACTTGATTGCATTGGTCCACAACTAGAGGATAAACTGAACGCAATTGCCAATGCGACGAGTAAGCCATGTAATGGCGAAGAAAATGTTGACCCAAATGTGCAGCAAACAAATGAGGTTCTTAGTGCAGAAACAAAAGAGGTTCTTAGTGCTGCAAAGTTCAAGAAAAAAGAGGTTCAATCAAAAAATTTGAGGAGAAGAAAAAATTGGTTTGATAAGTTACTCAAAGGGAAGCGCAAGGCAACTAAAGTTGTGGCATCCAAAAACCAAAGAGCAAAGGTATGTAGCAAGATGTACATGGCGTGGTGTTACCTTTCATTCATAAATTACTAATTAGAAGTTTTATTGCAGAAACAAAAGAAACATGATGGTGCAGGGCCTCAGGTAGGAGTGGAGAAGGATGGGCGCGATGAAGGAGCAAATATGGAGTTTCAAGGGTGCAACAAGATAATGAGTTACACGCAACTCTTGACAGCTACCCGCTATGATGAAGATCTGTTCTAGTATTTAGAAGCTTGTTAGATAGTATTTTGGGAGTGTCGACTAGTATTTTGGACAGTGCTTGACTATAGTATTTTGGACTTGGGGGCTAACTATAGTCTTTTGTGCCCTAAATGTACAAGTAAAAGGGCCAACACTATGTACTTGGATGATTATGTAAGAACAAATTTCTATGGTAATTTGCTTCAAAAATTAGTTTATTCACGCCTACAAAAGGCTCTGTACCGTGTTCACCTTTCTACCCTATTAATTTCCTGAACCTCTTAACTGAATGTCCTTGTATTTAAAATGGCTTGGGTTTTCCTTTTTGCTTGATGTTTCCTAAACTGAACCGAAGTGTTTTTGCTTGCTAAATTAAACTGTATTTTGTTACGTTGTTTACAGCCTTGTAAGACTGTTGTTTTGTCAAACTCTTGCTGTTTTGATAGACTGAACTGCGTGTTAACTGAATTTATGTTCTGCTCTGTTCTTTGCATGAAGGGCCTCTGTTTCCTCTGTTTCCCCTGCCAGTTATTGTTGTTCTGTGTACAGGTGGGTATTTTGACTGTGAGTTGCTGCTGGCCGTAGGATCAACATGGACGCTGGATGGTAGGGGGCAAGGCACGCGATGACTTGACTACAGCAAGGCACGGGATCTCAGTCCCCTGGAATCGGCGTGGCTGTGGGTTGCGACGCAGAGGTGTTGGTGCGACGGCGCTCATGTGGGCATTGGTGGCGTGGTTCTGGCTTGACATTGCGCATGCATGTCTAGCCCGTGTAGGCTATGGTCAAACTGTGCGGTGCCGGCACGGTCCACTTAGCAAAAGAAATAAATACACTGTCACTAAGGCTGACCTTAGATCATAAGGATTTCTCCGGCAGACGTCAACAAATTTGCAAAACTTCTTTGTACATTTTTAACTAGATGGATTCACTTGATTTGCGGTACTCATTTGAGCATTCATTTATTCATTTGGTTTTCTATTGCATTCCACACATCATAAACTATAAATATACTATGATTAAAACAAATTTCAAATCGTAAGGATTTTCGGTGGTGGACTTCCATCTAGAGATATATATTACATCCGTTTGTTCATCTGCAAAATTATTTCGACATTTATTAACTAGACAAATTCACGAGTTAGAATACTTGTGTGATTATTCATTTATATATATGATGTTTCTTCTGATTCCATGAAGCAAAAACAATAAATATATTGTGATTAAGGCAGATCTCGCATCACAAAGATTTTCTCATGTGGGCGCCAATATGGAGATATAAATTGCATATATTTTTTATTTGCAATTTTTTGTACATTTATTCACTAGTTGTATTCATGATATTTAGAGTACCCATTAGATCATTCATTCATTTATTTGGTTTGCTATCACATTTAATGTAGTAGAAACAATAAATATATAGTGTTTATTAAGGCAGATCTCGGATCATAGGGGTTTTTCTTGGACTCGTCCATATGGATATAGATTATATTTATTTGTGAGTTCATTACACTTTAACACATAAACTTGCACTGTATATACATATTCGTACATAAAGTTGAAAATATATAACAAATTGCCCCTACAATTTGTTTTTCTGGTACGTTTAAGTACATTTCCATCAATGCCGTTAACTCTCCGTTAAACTTTTCACGTCAGCTGTCTCATGTTCCATGCTTGCATACTAGGATTCGATCTCAGGACGTTGCAACACCACGAAATTATTGATAATGACAGAGCTAGAGATCTTTTGTATTGTTTAACAAAACGACTATTTTGAAGTCAAAATACACGCTGCTCGGGGTTTGATCAGATTTTTTTCTCAATTTAGGTTTTTAAAGTGGGACCGAATAAACCAGTTTTCGGAAAATCTTGAATTTTTTTGGAATTTTCTTGTTCAGAATTTTTAATTCAAAATGTTTTACCGTATAAATATATAATGTTTAATGACACGATCTATAAATTGTCTTCCGTTCAAGCGGTCAGCTTGCCATGTTTTAATCAGAAGGGTGCGTGTTCGAGGCAGGTCTAACCCACATCATCCTTTTTTAACTGGATTTCTTCATAGTGTGGCGTATCTCAGCCTCCATAGAGGCCGAATGTTTGAAAAAAATGTAATTTTTGGTTTAAAAACATCTGAACTTTTTTTACAAATAAACGAGGATGTGAGGTGCCTCTTTGTAAAATTTCAGGATGATATACGTTGAAATGTGCCCTGTACCAAAAAGACAAATTTCATGGTCTGGGATTATGAATAGTATCATCTGTTAAAAAGCCTCAGATTTTTTTTTGCACATCCCTCATTTCAATGTATTACATGATGAAAATTTACACACCTGTGCATTCTGTCTTCATGTATATCTGTATTTTCTCAAAAAGAATGAAATGTAAAAGTATGAATTTTCATGAATTTCGAATTTTGCATTTGGAGGCCTCCATGGAGCTTGGCCTCCAAAAGCAATTTCTCAGTTATTCAACGCTAAAAAATTCTGGTTTGTGAAATCGGGGAAGTTGATCCTGGGACATCAAGATGATGGTTTGCTCGAATTATCACTTGAAGTAAAGCATTTGCATACGAGCTCTATTTGATAATATACCTGAGCTTGTAAATACTAAAAGAACTTAGATAGTTTGAATGATATCTAATACATTAGGGGCTCACTGAAATTTCTAATAACCGGTCGAGCGGGAAAAAAAGGTGATAACAGAGGCGCGCACAAAATGAGCCACTTGCAACGCGATTTTAGATTCAAATCAATTTTTCTGCTATACAATATAAATGATATCTATATCTACATTTGTCAATTGCTAGGTGGTGGCCCAGTGGCTAGTGCCATACGCGTGCAAGGGGAAGTCTTATGTTAAAATCATGTAAGCATTATTGTTTATTGTGTTTCTATTTCATTCTTCGTCACTGACAAGTGGGACCCACATGCATGCATGAAGCGTGGGGCAACTAGCTGCAGAGTTAAGGGAAATGTACTCAAATGTACCCATAAAAAAGTTGTGGGGCTGATTTGTGTCATTTTTGAAGTTTATGTTTGAATCTATACATCTAATGCAAGTTTATGTACTAAAAATGTAATTAACTCTTTATTTGTTCATTTGCAAAACTGGTTGTACGTTGATTCAGTAGATGAATTCACGGGAGTTAGAGCACTCATTTGATCATTCATTCATTCATTTATTTGGTTTGCTGTTACAGTCCATGTAGCAAAAGCAATAAATATACTATAATTAAGGCAGATCAGACCACAAGGATTTTCCATATAGAGATATAGATTATGTTTATTTTATTTTTGATTTCTGAAATTGTTTGTACATTTATTCACTAGCTGGATTCACAAAAGCTAAATTACTCATTTTGTCATTGATTTATTGAAATGATTTGCCATCATATTCTATGTAGCAAAAGCAATAAATACTATGTGACTAATATGGAGATCTGAGAAGGATTTTCTCTTGGAGGGGTGTCTATATATAGAAATACATATAGTCGGCATGCACCCCAAAAGCTAAAGCAGTCATTTTGTCATTCATTTATTGAAATGATTTGCCATCATATTCTATGTAGCAAAAGAAATAAATACTATGTGACTAGTATGGAGATCTGAGAAGGATTTTCTCTTGGAGGGTTGTCTATATATAGAAATATATATAGTCAGCATGCACCCCAAATGCAAAATGCAATGGTCAGTGTTTCAACATTTGTAGCTATGTTTCTCGCCGTGCTCGCCATCGTTTCCTCTAGCCTCCTTGTTGCCCATGCTGACACTGATTTCATCTCCTGCACATGTAACAAGACCAACAACACCGCATTGTGCATAGCCGTGATTACCGTCAAGCCACAAAGCTCCCATGCCTCCACTGAGCATGACCTCGCCAGTATTGCGTTGAATATCGCCACTAACACCGCCAAACACAATGTCGAGGTCATCAGTGACCTATCCAAGAACAACCAGAGCACACCGGAGGGGTTTGCAATTGCCATCTGCCTCAAGGCTTACACTGAAGCCACTAGTGCCCTGGAGATTTTTGCCGACTTATACTTCGAAAGAGGGTTGTACCCTTCTACATTGAACGTTGTTTCATTTGCAATGGGTGCTAGTGACACATGCAAGGAAGCGTTCAAATGGATCAAGAAGAAGTCCCCCGTGTCCTACATAGATCGTGAGATGACGGAGCATTGTAGTGTCGTCAGCAACCTCATAAACCTACTTGTCCCCAAGTGATGACATGTCATTCCTGCCTCATGTATGCCTATTGATTTCAATAATTAGCCGACTGTATCTGAAAATGTTATGGCGGTCATGCAATTTATGAGTTATCGAGTTATATCAGTTTTATATGAGATGAACCCTAGGAATACCATATAGATTGCAACTCTATTAATTTTAACCACATGGTATTTAGTTTTCTCTGTTTTTCCTGGGATCCTAAACTCCCTTTTGTATAGTGCTGCTACAATTTCTCAAACAAAATCAATAAAAGTACACACACTAGGAGAAATCCTACTGTTTCTCGTAAAAGAATGAATGGGAAGTAACCTGTGAGTGAAGCCAAACATGGTAGTAGCATTTCCCTCCCATGCAGCCAAGAAGCAGAGCACCCTGTATTCTACATTGTATCTAGATAAATCTAAGACAAACTTTTTGAATGGAGCTAATACTATGGTAGATAAGAAAAAGAAGCAGAGCACCCCTCCATGCTGCAAGAGATGAAGACATCTCTAGATATCCACATAGACAAAAATGACAAAGGAACATTGACTACAAAGTGTAAAGAGTTATGGAAGCATCTCAACCCTCATACACGAGAGCCCGCATGTATATATTGATAGGATGATCAATGGGTACAAGCCTAGGTAGAGATTGCATAATTGAGAGCGGTGGTTATAGAGAGAATCAGAGGAAGAGATAGAATTAGTTAAACATGAGAACTATCTCTAACAACCTCAACAGAAAGCCTACGCTAGAGTAGTCACCATGTCGAGCATGTCAAGGGTGCGGCCACGCCAAAGGCTGGCCCATGCCAAGTGTCAACGGCGCCTCCTCCTCTGTAACATATTGCATGTTCAACACCCTCCCTTAATCTGAACTTCTCAGCTTAAGATTACGTTTGAACTCTTCAAATTGTCTTGTAGCCAAGGCCTTTGTAAACCCATCTGCAACTTGGTCTTTTGAAGGAATAAATCAAATCTCCAACTCCTTGCTTGCAACCCTTGTTGGGGAACGTAGCAATTTCAAAAAAAATCCTATGCACATGCAAGATCATGGTGATGCATAGCAACGAGAGGGGAGAGTGTTGTCCACGTACCCTCGTAGACCGACAGCGGACGCGTTATAACAACGCGGTTGATGTAGTCGTACGTCTTCACGGCCCGACCGATCAAGCACCGAAACTACGGCACCTCCGAGTTCTTGCACACGTTAAGCTCGATGACGATCCCCGAACTCCGATCCAGCAAAGTGTCGGGAAGACTTCCATCAGCACGACGGCGTGGTGACGATCTTGATGTTCTACCGTCGCAGGGCTTCGCCTAAGCACTGCTACGATATGACCGAGGTGGACTATGGTGGAAGGGGGCACCGCACACGGCTAAGGAACGATCACGAAGATCAACTTGTGTGTCTTGGGGTGCCCCTTGCCTCCGCATATAAAGGAGGCAGGGGGAGGTGCGGCCAGCCCCCTAGGGGTGCGCCTGGAGGAGTCCTAATCCCACCGGGAGTAGGACTCCCCCCTCTTGCCTTGTTGGAGAAGGAAAGGGGAAGGGAGAAAGAGGAAAGGGGGGCGCCGCCCCCCCTTCCTTGTCCTATTCGGACTGGGGGGGAGGGGGCACGCGACCTGCCCTGGCCGGCCCTCTTCTTATCCCTTAGGGCCCATGTAGGCCCATTAACCCCCGGGGGGTTCCGGTAACCCCCGGTACTCCGGTAAAATCCCAATTTCACCCGGAACGATTCCGATATCCAAATATAGGCTTCCAATATATCAATCTTTATGTCTCGACCATTTCGAGACTCCTCGTCATGTTCGTGATCACATCCGGGACTCCGAACAACCTTTGGTGCATCAAAACATATAAACTAATAATGAAATTGTCATCGTAACGTTAAGCGTGCGGACCCTACGGGTTCGAGAACAATGTAAACATGACCGAGACATGTCTCCGGTCAATAACCAATAGCGGAACCTGGATGCTCATATTGGCTCCCACATATTCTACGAAGATCTTTATCGGTCATACCGCATAACAACATACGTTGTTCCCTTTGTCATCGGTATGTTACTTGCCCGAGATTCGATCGTCGGTATCTCAATACCTAGTTCAATCTCGTTACCGGCAAGTCTCTTTACTCGTTCCATAATACATCATGCCGCAACTAACTTATTAGTTGCAATGCTTGCAAGGCTTAAGTGATGTGCATTACCGAGAGGGCCCAGAGATACCTCTCCGACAATCGGAGTGACAAATCCTAATCTCGAAATACGCCAACCCAACATGTACCTTTGGAGACACCTGTAGAGCACCTTTATAATCACCCAGTTACGTTGTGATGTTTGGTAGCACATAAAGTGTTCCTCCGGTAAACGGGAGTTGCATAATCTCATAGTCATAGGAACATGTATAAGTCATGAAGAAAGCAATAGCAACATACTAAACGATCGGGTGCTAAGCTAATGGAATGGGTCATGTCAATCACATCATTCTCCTAATGATGTGATCCCGTTAATCAAATGACAACTCATGTCTATGGTTAGGAAACATAACCATCTTCGATTAACGAGCTAGTCAAGTAGAGGCATACTAGTGACACTCTGTTTGTCTTCACACAAGTATTATGTTTCCGGTTAATACAATTCTAGCATGAGTAATAAACATTTATCATAATATAAGGAAATAAATAATAACTTTATTATTGCCTCTAGGGCATATTTCCTTCAGTCTCCCACTTGCACTAGAGTTAATAATCTAGATTACACAGTAATGATTCTAACACCCATGGAGCCTTTGTGCTGATCATGTTTTGCTCGTGGAAGAGGCTTTAGTTAACGGGTCTGCTACATTTAGATCTGTATGTATCTTGCAAATCTCTATGTCTCCCACCTGGACTAGATCCCGGATGGAATTGAAGCGTCTCTTGATGTGCTTGGTTCTCTTGTGAAATCTGGATTCCTTTGCCAAGGCAATTGCACCAGTATTGTCACCAAAGATTTTCATTGGACCCGATGCACTAGGTATGACACCTAGATCGGATATGAACTCCTTCATCCAGACTCCTTCGTTTGCTGCTTCCGAAGTAGCTATGTACTCCGCTTCACATGTAGATCCCGCCACGATGCTTTGTTTAGAACTGCACCAACTGACAGCTCCACCGTTTAATGTAAACACGTATCCGGTTTGCGATTTAGAATCGTCCGGATCAGTGTCAAAGCTTGCATCAATGTAACCATTTATGATGAGCTCTTTGTCACCTTCATATACGAGAAACATATCCTTAGTCCTTTTCAGGTATTTCAGGATGTTCTTGACCGCTGTCCAGTGATCCACTCCTGGATTACTTTGGTACCTCCCTGCTAGACTTATAGCAAGGCACACATCAGGTCTGGTACACAGCATTGCATACATGATAGAGCCTATGGCTGAATCATAGGGAACTTCTTTCATCTTTTCTCTATCTTCTGCAGTGGTCGGGCATTGAGTCTTACTCAACTTCACACCTTGTAACATAGGCAAGAACCCTTTCTTTGCTTGATCCATTTTGAACTTCTTCAAAACTTTGTCAAGGTATGTGCTTTGTGAAAGTCCAATTAAGCGTCTTGATCTATCTCTATAGATCTTAATGCCCAATATGTAAGCAGCTTCACCAAGGTCTTTCATTGAAAAAATCTTATTCAAGTATCCCTTTATGCTATCCAGAAATTCTATATCATTTCCGATAAGCAATATGTCATCCACATATAATATCAGAGATGCTACAGAGCTCCCACTCACTTTCTTGTAAATACAGGCTTCTCCAAAAGTCTGTACAAAACCAAATGCTTTGATCACACTATCAAAGCGTTTATTCCAACTCCGAGAGGCTTGCACCAGTCCATAAATGGATCGCTGGAGCTTGCATACTTTGTTAGCTCCCTTTGGATCGACAAAACCTTCTGGTTGCATCATATACAACTCTTCTTCCAGAAATCCATTTAGGAATGCAGTTTTGACATCCATCTGCCAAATTTCATAATCATAAGCATCGCTACGGGTGAGAAGGTCTCATCGTAGTCAATCCCTTGAACTTGTCAAAAACCTTTTGCAACAAGTCGAGCTTTGTAGACAGTAACATTACCGTCAGCGTCAGTCTTCTTCTTGAAGATCCATTTATTCTCAATTGCTTGCCGATCATTGGGCAAGTCAACCAAAGTCCACACTTTGTTCTCATACATGGATCCCATCTCGGATTTCATGGCTTCAAGCCATTTTGCGGAATCTGGGCTCACCATCGCTTTTTCATAGTTCGTAGGTTCATCATGATCTAGTAGCATGACTTCCAGAACAGGATTACCGTACCACTCTGGTGCGGATCTTACTCTGGTTGATCTACGAGGTTCAGTAGTAACTTGTTCTGAAGTTTCATGATCATCATCATTAGCTTCCTCACTAATTGGTGTAGGTGTCACAGAAGCCGGTTTCTGTGATGTACTACTTTCCAATAAGGGAGCAGGTACAGTTACCTCATCAAGTTCTACTTTCCTCCCACTCACTTCTTTCGAGAGAAACTCCTTCTCTAGAAAGGATCCATTTTTAGCAACAAAAGTTTTTCCTTCGGATTTGTGATAGAAAGTATACCCAACTGTCTCTTTTGGGTATCCTATGAAGACACATTTCTCCGATTTGGGTTCGAGCTTATTAGGTTGAAGCTTTTTCACATAAGCATCGCAGCCCCAAACTTTGAGAAACGACAACTTTGGTTTCTTGCCAAACCATAGTTCATAAGGCGTCGTCTCAATGGATTTTGATGGTGCCCTATTTAACGTGAATGCGGCCGTCTCTAAAGCATAACCCCAAAACGATAGCGGTAAATCTATAAGAGACATCATAGATCGCACCATATCAAGTGAAGTACAATTACGACGTTCGGACACACCATTACGCTGTGGTGTTCCGGGTGGCGTGAGTTGCGAAACTATTCCGCATTGTTTCATAGGTAGACCAAACTCGTAACTCAAATATTCTCCTCCACGATCAGATCGTAGAAACTTTATTTTCTTGTTACGATGATTTTCAACTTCACTCTGAAATTCTTTG
This sequence comes from Triticum dicoccoides, assembly GCF_002162155.2. Classification (NCBI taxonomy): domain Eukaryota; kingdom Viridiplantae; phylum Streptophyta; class Magnoliopsida; order Poales; family Poaceae; genus Triticum; species Triticum dicoccoides. The sequence goes on along the minus strand of NC_041384.1, from coordinate 32,131,959 downwards.
AACTTTTCAAATGTTTCAGACTTATGTTTCATTAAGTGGATATACCCATATCTGCTTAAATCATCTGTGAAGGTGAGAAAATAACGATATCTGCCACGAGCTTCAACATTCATCGGACCACATACATATGTATGTATGATTTCCAACAAATCTGTTGCTCTCTCCATAGTACCGGAGAATGGCGTTTTAGTCATCTTGCCCATGAGGCACGGTTCGCAAGTACCATGTGGTTCATAATCAAGTGGTTCCAAAAGTCCATCAGTATGGAGTTTCTTCATGCGCTTTACACCGATATGACCTAAACGGCAGTGCCACAAATAAGTTGCACTATCATTATCAACTCTGCATCTTTTGGCTTCAACATTATGAATATGTGTATCACTACTATCGAGATTCATCAAAAATAGACCACTCTTCAAGGGTGCATGACCATAAAAGATATTACTCATATAAATAGAACAACCATTATTCTCTGATTTAAATGAATAACCGTCTCGCATCAAACAAGATCTAGATATAATGTTCATGCTCAACGCTGGCACCAAATAACAATTATTTAGGTCTAATACTAATCCAGATGGTAGATGTAGAGGTAGCGTGCCGACTGCGATCACATCGACTTTGGAACCATTTCCCATGCGCATCGTCACCTCGTCCTTCGCCAGTGTTCGCTTAATCCGTAGTCCCTGTTTCGAGTTGCAAATATTAGCAATAGAACCAGTATCAAATACCCAGGTGCTACTGCGAGCTCTAGTAAGGTACACATCAATAACATGTATATCACATATACCTTTGTTCACCTTGCCATCCTTCTTATCCGCCAAATACTTGGGGCAGTTCCGCTTCCAGTGACCAGTCTGCTTGCAGTAGAAGCACTCAGTTTCAGGCTTAGGTCCAGACTTGGGTTTCTTCTCCTGAGCAGCAACTTGCTTGATGTTCTTCTTGAAGTTCCCCTTCTTCTTCCCCTTGCCCTTTTTCTTGAAACTAGTGGTCTTGTTGACCATCAACACTTGATGCTCCTTCTTGATTTCTACCTTCGCGGCTTTTAGCATCGCGAAGAGCTCGGGAATAGTCTTTTCCATCCCTTGCATATTATAGTTCATCACAAAGCTCTTGTAGCTTTGTGGCAGTGATTGGAGAATTCTGTCAATGACGCTATCATCCAGAAGATTAACTCCCAGTTGAATCAAGTGATTATTATACTCAGATATTTTGAGTATATGCTCACTGACAGAACTGTTCTCCTCCATCTTGCAGCTGTAGAACTTATTGGAGACTTCATATCTCTCAATTCGGGCATTTGCTTGAAATATTAACGTTAACTCCTGGAACATCTCATATGGTCCATGACGTTCAAAACGTCGTTGAAGACCCGGTTCTAAGCCGTCAAGCATGGCACACTGAACTATAGAGTAGTCATCAGCTTTGCTCTGCCAGATGTTCATAACATCTGGTGTTGCTCCAGCAGCAGGCCTGGCACCCAGCGGTGCTTCCAGGACGTAATTCTTCTGTGGAGCAATGAGGATAATCCTCAAGTTACGGACCCAGTCCGTGTAATTGCTACCATCATCTTTCAACTTTGCTTTCTCAAGGAACGCATTAAAATTCAACGGAACAACAACACGGGCCATCTATCTACAATCAAACATAGACAAGCAAAATACTATCGGGTACTAAGTTCATGATAAATTTAAGTTCAATTAATCATATTACTTAAGAACTCCCACTTAGAAATACATCCCTCTAATCCGCTAAGTGATCACGTGATCCAAATCAACTAAACCATAACCGATCATCACGTGAAATGGAGTAGCTTTCAATGGTGAACATCACCATGTTGATCATATCTACTATATGATTCACGCTCGACCTTTCGGTCTCAGTGTTCCGAGGTCATATCTGCATATGCTAGGCTCGTCAAGTTTAACCCGAGTATTCTGCGTGTGCAAAACTGGTTTGCACCCGTTGTAGATGGACGTAGAGCTTATCACACCCGATCATCACGTGGTGTCTGGGCACGACGAACTTTGGCAACGGTGCATACTCAGGAAGAACACTTTTATCTTGTAATTTAATGACGAATCATCTTATAATGCTACCGTCAATCAAAGCAAGATAAGATGCATAAAAGATAAACATCACATGCAATCAATATAAGTGATATGATATGGCCATCATCATCTTGTGCTTGTGATCTCCATCTCTGAAGCACCATCATGATCACCATCGTCACCGGCGCGACACCTTGATCTCCATTGTAGCATCATTGTCGTCTCGCCAATCTTATGCTTCTACGACTATTGCTACCGCTTAGTGATAAAGTAAAGCATTACAGGGCGATTGCATTGCATACAATAAAGCGACAACCATATGGCTCCTGCCAGTTGCCGATAACTCGGTTACAAAACATGATCATCTCTTACAATAAAATTTAGCATCATGTCTTGACCATATCACATCACAACTTGCCCTGCAAAAACAAGTTAGACGTCCTCTACTTTGTTGTTGCAAGTTTTACGTGGCTGCTACGGGCTTAGCAAGAACCGTTCTTACCTACGCATCAAAAACCACAACGATAGTTTGTCAAGTTGGTGCTATTTTAACCTTTGCAAGGACCGGGCGTAGCCACACTCGGTTCAACTAAAGTTGGAGAAACTGACACCCGCCAGCCACCTGTGTGCAAAGCACGTCGGTAGAACCAGTCTCGCGTAAGCGTACGCGTAATGTCGGTCCAGGCCGCTTCATCCAACAATACCGCCGAACCAAAGTATGACATGCTGGTAAGCAGTATGACTTATATCGCCCACAACTCACTTGTGTTCTACTCGTGCATATAACATCAACGCATAAAACCAGGCTCTGATGCCACTGTTGGGGAACGTAGCAATTTCAAAAAAATTCCTACGCACATGCAAGATCATGGTAATGCATAGCAACGAGAGGGGAGAGTGTTGTCCACGTACCCTCATAGACCGACAGTGGAAGCGTTATAACAACGCGGTTGATGTAGTCGTACGTCTTCACGGCCCGACCGATCAAGCACCGAAACTACGGCACCTCCGAGTTCTTGCACACGTTCAGCTCGATAACGATCCCCGGACTCCGATCCAGCAAAGTGTCGGGGAAGAGTTCCATCAGCACGACGGCGTGGTGACGATCTTGATGTTCTACCGTCGCAGGGCTTCGCCTAAGCACCTCTACGATATGACCAAGGTGGAATATGGTGGAAGGGGGCACCGCACACGGCTAAGGAACGATCACGAAGATCAACTTGTGTGTCTTGGGGTGCCCCCTTGCCTCCGTATATAAAGGAGGGAGGGGGAGGTGCGACCAGCCCCCTAGGGGTGCGCCTAGCGGAGTCCTACTCCCACCGGGAGTAGGACTCCCCCCTCTTGCCTTGTTGAAGAAGGAAAGGGGAAGGGGGAAAGAGGAAAGGGGGGCGCCCCCCCCCCCTTCCTTGTCCTATTCGGACTAGGGGGGAGGGGCGTGCGGCCTGCCCTGGCCGGCCCTCCTCTTCTCCCTTAGGGCCCATGTAGGCCCATTAACCCCCGCGGGGTTCCGGTAACCCCCGGTACTCCGGTAAAATCCCAATTTCACCCGAAACGATTCCGATATCCAAATATAGGCTTCCAATATATCAATCTTTATGTCTCGACCATTTCGAGACTCCTTGTCATGTCCGTGATAACATCAAGGACTCCGAACAACCTTCGGTACATCAAAACATATAAATTCATAATGAAACTGTCATCGTAACGTTAAGCGTGCGGACCCTACGGGTTCGAGAACAATGTAGAAATGGCTGAGACATGTCTCCGGTCAATAACCAATAGCAGAGCCTGGATGTTCATATTGGCTCCCACATATTCTACGAAGACCTTTATCGGTCAGACCGCGTAACAACATACGTTGTTCCCTTTGTCATTGGTATGTTACTTGCCCAAGATTCGATCGTCGGTATCTCAATACCTAGTTTAATCTTGTTACCGGCAAGTCTCTTTACTCGTTCCGTAATACATCATCCCGCAACTAACTTATTAGTTGCAATGCTTGCAAGGCTTAAGTGATGTGCATTACCGAGAGGGCCGAGAGATACCTCTTCGACACTCGGAGTGACAAATCCTAATCTCGAAATACGCCAACCCAACATGTACCTTTGGAGACACATGTAGAGCACCTTTATAATCACTCAGTTACGTTGTGACGTTTGGTAGCACACAAAGTGTTCCTCCGGTAAACGGGAGTTGCATAATCTCATAGTCATAGGAACATGTATAAGTCATGAAGAAAGCAACAACAACATACTAAACGATCAACTGCTAAGCTAACAGAATGGGTCAAGTCAATCACATCATTCTCCTAATGATGTGACCCCGTTAATCAAATGACAACTCATGTCTATGGTTAGGAAACATAACCATCTTCGATTAACGAGCTAGTCAAGTAGAGGCATACTAGTGACACTCTGTTTGTCTATGTATTCACACAAGTATTATGTTTCCGGCTAATACAATTCTAGCATGAATAATAAACATTTATCATGATATAAGGAAATAAATAATAACTTTATTATTGCCTCTAGGGCATATTTCCTTCAACCCTTTCCCTAATAAAATGATAATCAATCTCAATGTGTTTAGTCCTTGCATGAAACACAGGATTAGCAGAAAGATATGTGGCACCAAGATTTTCACATGAAAGACATGGTGTTTGAGCATATCTTCCAAGTTCCTTAAGCATGGACTTGATCCATATGATCTCTACTGTTGCATTAGCCAGTGCTTTGTACTGTACCTCGGTACTAGATCGTGACACTGTTGCTTGCTTCTTGGCACACCAAGAAATAAGATTAGGTCCAAAGAAAACTGCAAAACCACCTGTGGACCTTCTGTCATCTAAGAAATCTGCCCAGTAAGTGTTAGAGAAAGCACTAACAAGAGTAGAGGCAGACTTGCTGAAAGTGAGTCAAACACTAAAAGTGTTCTTTACATATCTCAAAATACGCTTAGCAGCAGTCCAATAAGCTGAGGTAGGTGCATGAAGAAACTCACACACTTTGTTGACTGGAAAAGTAATATCAGGTCGTGTAAGTGTCAAGTGCAACCAGACATCTGTACTTGGTGCCATCCTCTTAATTCAAGAGTACACCCTTTGCAAGAGACAATTTTTCTGCATTGGAAAGTGGAGTTGGGGATGGTTTACAACCTTGCACCCCAGTCTTGCTCAAAAGATCAGTTGCATATTTTTCCTGAGAAAGATGAAGCCAACCTTCATGGTTTCTATTAACCTCAATACCAAGAATAAAGTGAAGATATCCTAGATCCTTGAGAGCAAAATCTGAGTGCAAATCTTGCGACAAAGTTGTCACTGCCTTATCAGAGGAACTGGTAACAATAATGTGATCCACATAAATAAGCACAAAAATGATGGTGTGTGACTTATTGTAAATGAACAAGAATGTATATGACTTGGAGGGAATGAAACCAAGTGTTTTTATTTTGGAGCTCAAGCGTGAGTACCATGCTCTGGGGGCTTGCTTTAGATAGAGGGATTTGTCAAGCCTGCAGATATGAAACAATTTGCTTTTATCCTCAAACCCAGGAGGTTGCTTCATGTAAACTTCCTCTTTCAGAACACCATGAAGTAATGCATTATGCACATCTAGCTGATGAACACTCCAGCCTATGGACATAGCAATGGACAAAACAAGACGAATAGTGGCAGCTTTAACAACACGACTGAAAGTGTCCTCATAATCAAGTCCATACCTCTGCTTAAACCATTAAGCAACAAGTTTGGCTTTATAGCAATCAATGGTGCCATCCGACCGATGTTCGATGCGGTACACCCACTTGCAATCAATGAAATTTTTACATGGATGATAAGGAACAAGGTGCCAAGTATGATTCTTTTGAAGAGCATGAAACTCTTCATCCATAGCCTGCTTCCACCATGGACCAGCAAGGCCATCATTAAAATTACGTTTTTTGCCTGTGGAATCAGAACAAATAGCCAAACCATATTTAGTTTTGTGATTGACAGGCTGAATAATCCCTGCCTGAAGCCGCCTGCGAGTGGTGGAGCTATAGAAGATCTAGGCGGGGCGACTGGCTGCTACAGAGGAGATCATGCCGATCCTGAGGGAGCAGACCCGCCATGCAGCATGGGATCATTTGTGGTCGAGGACGTGGAGGGAGCAGCAGACGCGTCCGCAGAGGACCTAGGCAAGCGGGAGGCATGGGGCAGATCTAGCACGGATCCCGCGGCCGATCCGACTGACGCAGTCGTAGGGCCCACCTGGAGTAGACTCATGGGGCCGATGTGTACTGCCCGGTCAGTTGGTCTGCTGCCTATGATTGGCGCGTTGTGATGACCCACAAGTATAAGGGATATATCATAGTCCTTTCGATAAGTAAGAGTGTCGAACCCAACGAGGAGCAGAAGGAAATGACAAGCGGTTTCCGGCAAGGTATTTTCTGCAAGCACTGAAATTATCGGTAACGAGTAGTTTGATAGCAAGATAATTCGTAACAAGCGACAAGTAGCAATAGTAACTAAGGTGCATCAAGGTATCCCAATCCTTCTTGTAGCAAAGGATAGGACAGAACGGTCTATTATAATAAGCTAAGCGCTCTTTAGGACACACGGGAATTTCATCTAGTCACTTTCATCATGTTTGTTTGATTCACGTTCGCTACTTTGATAATTTGATATGTGGGTGAACGGTGTTGGGAATGTAGCATGCAATTTCAAAAAAAATCTACGATCATGCAAGATCTATCTAGGAGATGCGTAACAACGAGAGGGGGAGAGTGTGTCTATGTACCCTCGTAGACCGAATGCGGAAGCGTTTGACAACTCGGTTGATGTAGTCGAACTTCTTCTCGTTCCGATCGATCAAGCGCCGAACGTACGGCACCTCTGAGTTCTACACACGTTCAGCTCGATGACGTCCCTCGAACTCTTGATCCAGTAGAGCATCAAGGAAGTAGATGAGCTCCGTCAGCACGACGTCGTGGCGACTACGATGGTGAAGTAATCCGCGCAGGGCTTCGCCTAAGCACTACGATAATATGACCGGAGGCGTAAACTGTGGAGGGGGGCACCGCACACGGCTAGGAATCAATGTTGCTAGCGGTGCCCCCCCCATATATATATATATATATATATATATATATATATATATATATATATATATATATATATATATATATATATATATATATAACTGTGTCTACCATAGCTTGCCACAGAACTTGTTAAGGGTCGCTAAACTTTTAACGGTTTAAAAGTTATCAAAAAATAGGAAATAAATATGGGAGCATCTCTCTAATGTAATAAGATGATCCAACAGAGGGACTGTCAAAATATGCATCTATGTGTCATCGACAAAAATAATAAGCATTTCAGCTCACTGCGACATAAATATATACTGAACTATTTGTTTTTTTTGTCCAGGACACATACAGTTGTATTTCTTTAATCCCACCGTTGGATCATGTTATATTATAGGTGTGTTGGTTCAGTATTTTTTCAGAATTTTTGAGAACTTTTGCACCGTTGAAACCCTTAACTAGTTCTGTGGCAAGCACTTGTAGAAAATCCTACTCCCCCCCTTCCATAACTTCTCGAGGGGAAGGAAGGAGGAGGGGGCGGAAGGAAGCGGGAGGCCGAATCCCTCCCCTTCCTTTCTCTCCTCTCCTCTTTCCTTCCCCTTCTGGTTCGGCTGGCTGCTGTGTTTCCTTCTTGGCCCATTAGGCCCATATATTTGCCGGGGGCGCCCGGAACCCCTTTCTGGTGACCTGATACGTACCTGGTACCCCCGGAACACTTCTGTGTCCAAATACTATCGTCCTATATACAAATCTTTGTCTCTCGACCATTTCGAGACTCCTTGTCATGTCCGTGATCTCATCTGGGACTCCGAACAACATTCGGTCATCAAATCACATAACTCATACAATATAAAATCGTCATTGAACGTTAAGCGTGCGGACCCTATGGGTTCGAGAACTATGTAGACATGACCGAGACACCTTTCCGGTAAATAACTAATAGCGGAACCTGGATGCTCATATTGTCCCCCACATATTCCACGAAGCTCTTTATCGGTCAAACCGTAATGACAACATACGTTGTTCCCTTTGTCATCGGTATGTTACTTGCCCGAGATTTGATCGTCGGTATCTTCATACCTAGTTCAATCTCGTTACCGGCAAGTCTCTTTAATTGTTCCGTAATGCATCATCCCACAACCAACCCATTAGTCACTTTGCTTGCAAGGCTTCTTATAATGTGCATTAGCGAGAGGGCCCAGAGATACCTCTCCGATACTCGGAGTGACAAATCCTAATCTCGATCTATGCCAACCCAACAGACATCTACGGAGATACCTGTAGAGCTTCTTTATAATCACCCAATTATGTTGTGACGTTTGATAGCGCACAAGCCATTCCTCCGGTATCCGGGAGTTGCATAATCTCATAGTCGGAGGAACATGTATTTGACATGAAGAAAGCAGTAGCAATAAAACTGAACGATCAATATGCTAAGCTAACGGATGGGTCATGTCCATCACATCATTCTCCTAATGATGTGATCCCGTTCATCAAATGACAACACATGTCTATGGCTAGGAAACTTAACCATCTTTGATTAATGAGCTAGTCTAGTAGAGGCTTACTAGGGACATAGTGTTTTGTCTATATATCCACACATGTATCAAGTTTCTAGTTAATACAATTCTAGCATGAATAATAAACATTTATCATGAATAAGGAAATATAAAATAACAACTTTAGGCAATAATGAAGTTATTATTTATTTCCTTATATCATGATAAATGTTTATTATTCATGCTAGAATTTTATTAACCGGAAACATGATACATGTGTGAATACATAGACAAACAGAGTGTCACTAGTATGCCTCTACTTGACTAGCTCGTTGATCAAAGATGGTTATGTTTCCTAGCCATAGACATGAGTTGTCATTTGATTAACGGGATCACATCATTAGGAGAATGATGTGATTGATTTGACCCATTCTGTTATCTTAGCACTTGATCGTTTAGTATATTGCTATTGCTTTCTTCATGACTTATACAAGTTCCTATGCCTATGAGATTATGCAACTCCCGTTTACCAGAGAAACACTTTGTGTGCTACCAAACGTCACAACATAACTGGGTGATTTAGGTGCTCTACAGGTATCTCCGAAGGTACTTGTTGAGTTGGCGTATTTCGAGATTAGGATTTGTCACTCCAATTGTCGGAGAGGTATCTCTGGGCCCACTCGGTAATACACATCACTATAAGCCTTGCAAGCAATGCAACTAATGAGTTATTTGCGGGATGATGCATTATGGAATGAGTAAAGAGACTTGCCGGTAACGAGATTGAACTAGGTACTGAGATACCGACGATCGAATCTCGGGAAAGTAACATACCGATGACAAAGGGAACAACGTATGTTGTTATGCGGTTTGACCGATAAAGATCTTCGTAGAATATGTGGGAGCCAATATGAGCATCCAGGTTCCGCTATTGGTTATTGACCGGAAAATTGTCTCGGTCATGTCTACATAGTTCTCGAACCCGTAGGGTCCGCACGCTTAAAGTTCGGTGATGATCGGTATTATGAGTTTTAGTGTTTTCATGTACCGAAGGTAGTTCGGAGTCCCGGATGTGATCACGGACATGACGAGGAGTCTCGAAATGGTCGAGACGTAAAGATTGATATATTGGACGGCTATATTCGGACACCGGAAGTGTTCCGGATGGTTTCGGAGAAAACCGGAGTGCCGGAGGGGTTACAGGAACCACCCGGGGAAGTATTTGAAGGAAATATGCCCTAGAGGCAATAATAAAGTTATTATTTATTTCCTTATTTCATGATAAATGTTTATTATTCATGCTAGAATTGTATTAACCGGAAACATAATACATGTGTGAATACATAGACAAACAAAGTGTCACTAGTATGCCTCTACTTGACTAGCTCGTTGATCAAAGATGGTTAAGTTTCCTAGCCATAGACATGAGTTTTCATTTGATTAACAGGATCACATCATTAGGAGAATGATGTGATTGACTTGACCCATTATGTTAGCTTAGCAATCGATCGTTTAGTATGTTGCTATTGCTTTCTTCATGACTTATACATGTTCCTGTGACTATGAGATTATGCAACTCCCGTTTACCGGAGGAACACTTTGTGTGCTACCAAACGTCACAACGTAACTGGGTGATTATAAAGGTGCTCTACAGGTGTCTCCGAAGGTACTTATTGGGTTGGCGTATTTCGAGATTAGGATTTGTCACTCCGTTTGTCGGAGAGGTATCTCCGGGCCCTCTCGGTAATGCACATCACTTAAGCCTTGCAAGCATTGCAACTAATGAGTTAGTTGCGAGATGATGTATTATGGAACGAGTAAATAGACTTGTTGGCCACGAGATTGAACTAGGTATTGAGATACCGACGATCGAATCTCGGGCAAGTAACATACCGATGACAAAGGGAACAACGTATGTTGTTATGCGGTCTGACCGATAAAGATCTTCGTAGAATATGTAGGAGCCAATATGGGCATCCAGGTCCCGCTGTTGGTTATTGACAAGAGAGGTGTGTCGGTCATGTCTACATAGTTCTCGAACCTGTAGGGTCCGCACGCTTAACGTTCATTGACGATATAGTACTATGAGTTATGTATGTTGGTGACCGAATGTTGTTCGGAGTTTTGGTTGAGATCACGGATATGACGAGGAACTCCGGAAAGGTCTGGAAGTAAAGATTGATATGTGGATAGTAGTGTTTGATCTCCGGAAAGATTCCGGAATCCATCAGAAGGGGTTCCGGATGTTTCCCGAAATGTTTGGGCATGAGAACACTTTTTCTGGGCCAAAGGGGAAAGCCCACGAGGTTTTTGGAAAGCGAAAAAGGAAGTTTTAAGGAAGTCCAGGGGCCAGACGCCAGGGTCCCTCGCGTCTGGGTCCAGACGCCGGGATCCCTGGCGTCTGGCCCTGGAGTCCGAGAAGGACTCTTGCCTTTCGGGTGAAACCGACTTTGTGGAGGCTTTACTCCAAGTTTCGACCCCAAGGCTCAACATATAAATAGAGGGGTAGGTCTAGCACCCAAGACACATCAAGAAACACCAAGCCGTGTGTCGGCAACCCCGTCTCCTATAGAGATAGATCAAGACACTTAATTGGACTTTCACAAAGCACATACCTTGACAAAGTTTTGAAGAAGTTCAAAATGGATCAGGCAAAGAAAGGGTTCTTGTCTGTGTTACAAGGTGTGAAGTTGAGTAAGACTCAATGCCCGACCACTACAGAAGATAGAGAGAAAATCAAAGATGTTCCCTATGCTTCAGCCATAGGCTCTATCATGTATGCAATACTGTGTACCAGACCTGATGTGTGCCTTGATATTAGTTTAGCAGAGAGGTACCAAAGTAATCCGGGAGTGGATCACTGGACATCGGTCAAGAACATCCTGTAATACCTGAAAAGGACTAAGGATATGTTTCTTGTTTATGGAGGTGACAAAGAGCTCATCGTAAATGGTTACGTTGATGCAAGCTTTGACACTGATCCGGATGATTCTAAATCGCAAACCGGATACGTATTTATATTGAACGGTGGAGCTGACAGTTGGAGCAGTTCTAAACAAAGCATCGTGGCGGGATCTACGTGTGAAGCGGAGTACATTGCTGCTTCAGAAGCAGTGAATGAAGGAGTTCATATCCGATCTAGGTGTCATACTTAGTGCATCGGGTCGAATGAAAATCTTTTGTGACAATACTGGTGCAATTGCCTTGGCAAAGGAATCCAGATTTCACAAGAGAACCAAGCACATCAAGAGACGCTTCAACTCCATTCGGGATCAAGTCCAGGTGGGAGTGCTACCTCTTGAGCACTGCGTTGGTTTTCCCTTGAAGAGGAAAGGGTGATGCAGCAAAGTAGCGTAAGTATTTCTCTCAGTTTTTTAGAACCAAGGTATCAATCCAGTAGGCGGCTACGCACGAGTCCCTCGCACCTACACAAAACAAATAAATCCTTGCAACCAACGCGATAAGGGGTTGTCAATCCCTACATGGTCACTTACGAGAGTGAGATCTAATAGATATGATAAGATAATATTTTTGTATTTTTATGATAAAGATGCAAAGTAAAATAGAAGGCAAGGAAAATAACTAAGTGTTGGAAGATTAATATGATGGAAAATAGACCCGGGGGCCATAGGTTTCACTAGTGGCTTCTCTCAAGAGCATAAGTATTTTACGGTGGGTGAACAAATTACTATTGAGCAATTGACAGAATTGAGCATAGTTATGAGAATATCTAGGTATGATCATGTATATAGGCATCACGTCCGAGAAGTAGACCGACTCCTGCCTGCATCTACTACTATTACTCCACTCATCGACCGCTATCCAGCATGCATCTAGAGTATTAAGTTAAAAATAGAGTAACGCCTTAAGCAAGATGACATGATGTAGAGGGATAGTTTCATGCAATATGATAAAAAACCCATCTTGTTATCCTCGATGGCAACAATACAATATGTGCCTTGCTGCCCCTTCTGTCACTGGGAAAGGACACCGCAAGATTGAACCCATCATTGGAATATACAAGCTTGCTCACGAAGACCTAGGGCATTTTGAGGAAGCCCATCATTGGAATATACAAGCCAAGTTCTATAATGAAAAATTCCCACTAGTATATGAAAGTGACAAAATGAGAGACTCTCTATCATGAAGATCATGGTACTACTTTGAAGCACAAGTGTGGTAAAAGGATAGTAACATTGTCCCTTCTCTCTTTTTCTCTCGTTTTTTTTATTTGGGCCTTTTTCTCTCTCTTTTTTATGGCCTCTTTTTTTCTCTTTTTTTTATTTTTCGTCCGGAGTCTCATCCCGACTTATGGGGGAATCATAGTCTCCATCATACTTTCCTCACTTGGGACAATGCTCTAAAATGATGATCATCACACTTTTATTTCCTTACAACTCATAAATTACAACTCAATACTTAGAACAAAATATGACTCTATGTGAATGCCTCCGGCGGTGTACCGGGATATGCAATGAATCAAGAGTGACATGTATGAAAGAATTATGAACGGTGGCTTTGCCACAAATACGATGTCAACTACATGATGATGCAAAGCAATATGACAATGATGAAGCGTGTCATAATAAACAAAACAGTGGTAAGTTGCATGGCAATATATCTCGGAATGGCTATGGAAATGCCATGATAGGTAGGTATGGCGACTGTTTTGAGGAAGGTATATGGTGGGTGTATGATACCGGCGAAAAGTGCGCGGTATTAGAGAGGCTAGCAATGGTGGAAGGGAGAAAGTGCGTATAATCCATGGACTCAACATTAGTCATAAAGGACTCATATACTTATTGCACAAATCTACAAGTTATCAAAGCAAAGTATTACGCGCATGCTCCTAGGGGTATAGATTGGTAGGAAAAGGCCATCGCTCGTCCCCGACCGCCACTCATAAGGAAGACAATCAATAAATAAATTATGCTCCGACTTCATCACATAACGGTTCACCATACGTGCATGCTACGGGAATCAAAAACTTTAACATAAGTATCTATCAAATTCACAACTACTCAACTAGCATGACTCTAATATCACCATCTTTATATCTCAAAACAATTATCAAGCATCAAACTTTTCTTAGTATTCAACACACTCATAAGAAAGTTTTTACCTATCTTGAATACCTAGCATATTAGGATTATTTAAGCAAATTACTATGCTATTTAAGACTCTCAAAATAATCTAAGTGAAGCATGAGAGATCAATAGTTTCTATAAAACAAATCCACCACCGTGCTCTAAAAGATATAAGTGAAGTACTAGAGCAAAACTATATAACTCAAAAGATATAAGTGAAGCACATAGAGTATTCTAATAATTTTCGAATCATGTGTGTCTCTCTCAAAAGGTGTGTACAGCAAGGATGATTGTCGTAAACTAAAAAGCAAAGACTCAAATCATACAAGACGCTCCAAGCAAAACACATATCATGTGGTGCATAAAAATATAGCTCCAAGTAAAGTTACCGATGGAAGTAGACGAAAGAGGGGATGCCTTCCGGGGCATCCTCAAGCTTTGGCTTTTTGGTGTCCTTAGATTATCTTGGGGGTGCCATGGGCATCCCCAATCTTAGGCTCTTGCCACTCCTTGTTCCATAATCCATCAAATCTTTTACCCAAAACTTGAAAACTTCACAACACAAAACTTAACAGAAAATCTCGTGAGCTCCGTTAGCGAAAGAAAACAAAAGACCACTTCAAGGTACTGTAATGAACTCATTGTTTATTTATATTGGTGTTAAACCTACTGTATTCCAACTTCTCTATGGTTTATAAACTATTTTACTAGCCATAGATTCATCAAAATAAGCAAACAACACACGAAAAACAGAATCTGTCAAAAACACAACAGTCTGTAGTAATCTGTAACTAACGCAAACTTCTGGAACTCCAAATAAATCAGCCAAAATAGGAAGACCTAGACAAGTTTTTATTGATCATAAGCAATTGGAATCAATATTTTATCACGTTCTGATGATTTTTAACAATTATTTTTGTGAACAGAAAGTTTCTAGAAATTTCTGCAAGATCAAATAACTATCATCCAAGAAGATCATATAGGTTTAACTTGGCACAAACACTAATTAAAACATAAAAACACATCTAACCAGAGGCTAGAACAAATATTTATTACTAAGCAGCAAGGAAAAATATTGGGTTGTCTCCCAACAAGCGCTTTTCTTTAAAGCCTTTTTAGCTAGGCATTAAGATTTCAATGATGTTCACGTGAAAGACAAGAATTGAAGCATAAAGAGAGCATCATAAAACATGTGACAAACACACTTAAGTCTAACATACTTCCTATGCATAGGCATATTATAGGCAAACAAATTATCGTAGCAAGCAAAAACTAGCATATGCAAGGAAGCGGAAAGGAACAATAGCAATATCAACATGACGAGAGGTAATTTAATAACATGAAAATTTCTATAACCATATTTTCCTCTCTCATAATAATTACATGTAGGATCATAAGAAAATTCAACAATATAGCTATCACATAACATATTCTCAACACGATCCTCATGCATGCGAAGTTGACACTCTTCCAAAATAGTGGGATTATCATTAACTAAAGTCATGATTTCTCCAAGCCCACTTTTATGAAAAGTTTCATAAGATTGAATATCATCCAAATATGTGGGATCTAAAGTTGACACTCTTCCAAACCCACTTTCAATATTATTGCAAACACTATTATCAATCTTATATTCATCATGGGGCTTAAATAAATTTTCAAGATCATAAGAAGAATCTCCCCAATCATGATTATTGCAACAGGTAGTGGACATAGCAAAACTAGCATCCCCAAGCTTAGGGTTTTGCATATTGTTAGCATAATTTAAATCAATAGAATTTATAGCAAAATCATTGCAATCATTCTTTTTATTCAAAGATCTATCGTGAATCACTTCATAAAGCACTTCATCACAATTTTCAGATTCACGGATTTCAAGCAAAACCTTATAAAGATAATCTAGTGCATCCAAATCACTAGGAATTGGTTCATCATAATTGGATCTCTTAAAAAGATTGGTAAGAGGATGAGGATCCATAGATATTAGCTTCTCTATTTAGGAATAAATACTCAACTATTTCAACCAAACAAGCAAACGAGCCAAGAAAGACATCAAGGCAAATGAAAAGACGAACGGAAAAAGGGCGAATAAAACGGCAAGGGTGAAGTGGCGGAGAGGAAAACGAGAGGCAAATGGCAAATAATGTAATGAGGGAGATAAGGGTTTGTGATGGGTACTTGGTATGTTGACTTTTGCGTAGACCTCCCCGGCAACGGCGCCAAAAATCCTTCTTGCTACCTCTTGAGCACTGCGTTGGTTTTCCCTTGAAGAGGAAAGGGTGATGCAGCAAAGTAGCGTAAGTATTTCCCTCAGTTTTTGAGAACCAAGGTATCAATCCAGTAGGAGGATACGCGCAAGTCCCTCGCACCTACACAAAACAAATAAATCCTCGCAACAAACGCGATAAGGGGTTGTCAATCCCTACACGGTCACTTACGAGAGTGAGATCTGATAGATATGATAAGATAATATTTTTGGTATTTTTATGATAAAGATGCAAAGTAAAATAAAAGGCAAGGAAAATAACTAAGTGTTGGAAGATTAATATGATGGAAAATAGACCCGGGGGCCATAGGTTTCACTAGTGGCTTCTCTCAAGAGCATAATTATTTTACGGTGGGTGAACAAATTACTATTGAGCAATTGACAGAATTGAGCATAGTTATGAGAATATCTAGGTATGATCATGTATATAGGCATCACGTCCGAGACAAGTAGACCGACTCCTGCCTGCATCTACTACTATTACTCCACACATCGACCGCTATCCAACATGCATCTAGAGTATTACTCCCTCCGTCCTTTAAAGAGTGTACTTCCAAGTTTGTTGGAGGGTCAAACTATCACAAAGTTTGACCAAGTATGTGCAAAAATATATCAATGTTTGTGAAACAAAATAGGTATATGATGAAAATATATTTTATGATGAATCTAATGCTACTAATTTGGTGACATAAATGTTGATGTATTGTTGTATAAGTACGGTCAAACATAAAAATGTTTGACTTTCCAACAAAGTTGGAAGTACACTCTTCAAAGGACGGAGGGAGTAAGTTCATAAGAACAGAGTAACGCTTTAAGCAAGATGACATGATGTAGAGGGATAAATTCATGTAATATGATAACAAAAAACCATCTTGTTATCCTCGATGGCAACAATACAATACGTGCCTTGCTGCCCCTACTGTCACTGGGAAAGGACACCGCAAGATTGAACCCAAAGCTAAGCACTTCTCCCATTGCAAGAAAGATCAATCTAGTAGGCCAAACCAAACTGATAATTCGAAGAGACTTGCAAAGATAACCAATCATACACAAAAGAATTCAGAAGATTCAAATATTGTTCATAGATAAACTTGATCATAAACCCACAATTCATCGATCTCAACAAACACACCGCAAAAGAAGATTACATCGAATAGATCTCCACGAGAGAGGGTAGAACATTGTATTGAGATCCAAAAAGAGATAAGAAGCCATCTAGCTAATAACTATGGACCCGAAGGTCTGAAGTAAACTACTCACACATCATCGGAGAGGCTATGGTGTTGATGTAGAAGCCCTCCGTGATCGATGCCCCCTCCGATGGAGCTCCGGAACAGGCCCCAAGATGGGATCTCGTGGGTACAAAAGGTTGCGGCGGTGGAATTAGGTTTTTTGGCTCCGTATCTGATCGTTTGGGGGTACATAGGTATATATAGGAGGAAGGAGTACGTTGATGGAGCAACAGGGGGCCCATGAGGGTGGAGGGCGAGCCTGGGGGGTAGGCGTGCCCCCTACCTCGTGGCTTCCCAGTTGGTTGCTTGACGTAGGGTCCAAGTCTCGTGGATCATGTTCGTTTCGAAAATCACGTTCCCGAAGGTTTCATTCCATTTGGACTCCGTTTGATATTCTTTTTCTGCGAAACTCTAAAATAGGCAAAAAAAACAGCAATTCTGGGCTAGGCCTTCGGTTAATAGGTTAGTCCCAAAAATAATATAAAAGTGAATAATAAAGCTCAATAATGTCCAAAACAGAAGATAATATAGCATGGAGCAATCAAAAATTATAGATACGTTGGAGACGTATCAAGGAGATATAGAGATTTGCAAGATACATACGGATCTGAATGTTGCAGACCCGTTGGCTAAGCCTCTTCCACGAGCAAAACATGATCATCACCAAGGTTCCATGGGTGTTAGAATCATTACTGTGTAATCTAGATTATTGACTCTAGTGCGGGTGAGAGACTGAAGGAAATATGCCCTAGAGGCAATAATAAAGTTATTATTTATTTCCTTATATCATGATAAATTTTTATTATTCATGCTAGAATTGTATTAACCGGAAACATGATAGATGTGTGAATACATAGACAAACAAAGTGTCACTAGTATGCCTCTACTTGACTAGCTCGTTGATCAAAGATGGTTATGTTTCCTAGCCATAGACATGAGTTGTCATTTGACTAGTGGGATCACATCATTAGGAGAATGATGTGATTGACTTGACCCATTCCGTTAGCTTAGCACTTGATCGTTTAGTATGTTGTTGTTGCTTTCTTCATGACTTATACATGTTCCTATGACTATGAGATTATGCAACTCCCGTTTACCAGAGGAACACTTTATGTGCTACCAAACGTCACAACGTAACTGGGTGATTATAAAGGTGCTCTACAGGTATCTCCGAAGGTACTTGTTGAGTTGGCGTATTTCGAGATTAGGATTTCTCACTCCGATTGTCGGAGAGGTATCTCTGGGCTCACTCGGTAATACACATCACTATAAGCCTTGCAAGCAATGCAACTAATGAGTTAGTTGAGGGATGATGCATTACGGAACGAGTAAAGAGACTTGCCGGTAACGAGATTGAACTAGGTACTGAGATACCGGCGATCGAATCTCGGGCAAGTAACATACCGATGACAAAGGGAACATCGTATATTGTTATGCGATTTGACCGATAAAGCTCTTTGTAGAATATGTGGGAGCCAATATGAGCATCCAGGTTCCGCTATTGGTTATTGACCGGAAACATGTCTCGGTCATGTCTACATAGTTCTTGAACCCGTAGGGTCCGCACGCTTAAAGTTCGGTGATGATCGGTATTATGAGTTTTAGTGTTTTGATGTACCGAAGGTAGTTCGGAGTCCCGAATGTGATCACGGACATGACGACGAGTCTCGAAATGGTCGAGACGTAAAGACTGATATATTGGACGGCTATATGCGGACACCGGAAGTGTTCCGGATGGTTTCGGAGAAAACCGGAGTGCCTGAGGGGTTACCGGAACCCCGGGGAAGTATTGGGCCTTAGTGGGCCTGAGGGGAGAGAGAGGACAGCAGCCCAGGAGGTGGCGCGCCCCCTCCCATGAGGGTTCTGAGTTGGACTAGGGGAGGGGGCGCGGCCCCTCTTTCCCTCTCCCTCTCCCTCTCTTTCCTTCCCCCTTTCCCTCTTCCTAGTAGGAAGAGGATTCCTCCTCTCCTTGGGGTGCACCAAGGCTAGCTGACCTCCCCCTTGCTCCTTTATATACGGGGGTGGGGGCACCCAAATACACACAGGTTGATTGTTCCAAGCCGTGTGCAGTGCCCCACTCCACCATAATCCACCTCGATCATATCGTAGCGATGCTTAGGCGAAGCCCTGCGTCGGTAGCATCATCATCACCGTCAGCACGCCGTCGTGCTAACGAAACTCTCCGGTGAAGCTCTGCTGGATCGGAGCTCGCAGGACGTCATCGAGTTGAACGTGTGCTGAACTCGGAGGTGTCGTGCGTTCGGTACTTGGATCGGTCAGATCGTGAAGACATACGACTACATCAACCGCGTTGTGCTAACGCTTTCGCTTTCGGTATATGAGGGTACGTGGACACACTCACCCCTCTTGTTGCTATGCATCACCATGATCCTGTGTGTGCGTAGGAAATTTTTTGAAATTACTACGTTCCCCAACAATATTTCCTTCAGTCTCCCACTTTCACTAGAGTCAATAATCTATATTACATTGTAATGATTCTAAAACCCATGGAGTCTTGGTGATGATCATGTTTTGCTGGTGGAAGAGGCTTAGTCAACGGGTCTGCCACATTCAGATCCGTGTGTATCTTGCAAATCTCTATGTCCCCCTCCTTGACTTGATCACGGATGGAGTTGAAGCGTCTCTTGATGTGTTTGGTCCTTCGCTAAGGCAATTGCTCCAGTATTGTCACAAAAGATTTTCATTGGACCCAGTGCACTAGGTATTACACCTAGATCGGATATGAACTCCTTCATCCAGACTCATTCATTTGCTGCTTCCAAATCAGCTATGTACTCCGCTTCACACGTATATCCCTCCACGACACTTTGCTTGGAACTGCACCAACGGACAGCTCCACCATTCAATAAAAATACATATCCGGTTTGTGACTTAGAGTCATCCGAATCAGTGTCAAAGCTAGCATCAACGTAACCATTTACGACGAGCTCTTTGTCACCTCCTGTCAGGACCCCGACTCGATGCCACATCGATCTAGCATGTAACACCTCATATCGCTTTGCGGCCTCACGCACGGTATCCCCACGGGTGTCGCCTTACCTTTGCCCGGGACCGTTTGCGCATTTTGGCACACGTATATGATGGTGTCGCTAGCATCCATATGATAAAGAGCCCGGGCTGACATGGCTAGTCGTAAACCCAAAGTGGCACTAACTTACAGGGACAGGCATCCATGACCCAGCATCGAACGTGTCGGTCATCAGCGAGTGAATCCAGGCTGTAGCACTGGGCTAACAGGACTCCGGTGAACCGGGCTGTAGCGGGCTAGCAGGACTTCGGTATTCATCGCGTGACATTTCCCCGAAGGGACAGACACAGGATCGAAGAAGGACACATGCCGGCCTGCCTAAGTGTTCCGGAGCAGTAGCAAGCTACCAGGGCTCAGTGGAAGCACTAGGAGACATTTCCCGGTAAGAGAGGCTACTAAGAATAAACAACTAGATAGTCAGATCCCACACATAGCAATACACATTACACGTACGCATAACATGCAAGTATGTGCTGTACAACATGGCATCACAGCATAACTCATCAACTCATATAGATAAAGGCTCAGAAGAGCCGTCATAGCATATATTGCAAACAGGGGTCACCAGACCCATCATACAGAGCATATAAGCAACAAGCGGAAGCATTACATGTCTGGTACAGACATCTACAAAAGAAAAGGGCTGAAGAGCCTGACTATCTACAACATCCGATCAAGATCGTAGCTGAGGTACTAGCTACTAGTCGAAGTCCATGGAAACACTAGTAAGACCGAAGTCTCCGCTGCAAAAACATAAATAAAGCAACATGAGTACAAAGGTACTCAGCAAGACTTACATCAGATCCTATCATACATGCACTTGTATCAAGAGGGTAACGTGGGGTTTAGTTGCAGCAAGCCAGCTTTGACTCTATGGCTATCCTGTTCTACGACTACCAGAAACTCTTGAGGTGAAACAACGAACACGAGTCCACTAATCACCACACAATACACTACTATGGATTCATCCCCGTCTCCCTACGAGAAGGCCATCCATAGCACTCACACTTGTCTTGAGCATTTTAGAGTATCCACTTCAAGTTGTCTATGTACCATGTAAGCATCCAAGAAGTCCATAACCGCGGACCCGGCTATTCGAATAGATCATGTTAACCCTGCAGGGGTGTACTTCTTCACACACGCTCTCGCCACTTACCGCCATGTACACGTCATGTATCTCGGCAACCTTCAAGCGAAAGCCTGGCGAGGGTGTCGGCCACGACCTGACTAACCACACAAGACTCTAGTCCAGGTTTATCGCCTATTCGGGTTTCATCCGCAAGGAGATCCGGCCGGGGTGTCGCTTACGGCCCCAAACGATGTGAGCAGGGTTCCCGAGCCCACCAACCGGGTGCCACTCGGTACACCGTGCCACGTGTGCCTAGTCTGTCCCAAGCCCACCCTGCCGGGTGCCACTTGGTAGAAAAATAGCACTACCTACAAACACCAGAAACTAGTTGTGACTCCTGGACAGAGATCAAGTTGGTTAATAAGTCGAGAGGGCTTGGAGCGCCCGGAGCCCAATGTGTGGTAGTATCGAGTCATTGGACAACATACACAGAACTCAGGGCTTAAGGACGGTTCCAGTGAGACAACCCACCATGTACTCCTACATGGCCTCTCACCGCTACCTTTACCAAATCGTGTTCACACACTTCACTCTCAGCATCAGAACATATCGTGACACTCCAATTCATTCCCAATGAACCAGACCTGACACAACTCTAAGCAATAGCAGGCATAGCATGGTAGGAACACATCAGTGGCTTCAATCAACTCCTACACATGCTAGTGGGTTTCAACTATTTACTGTGGCAATGACAGGTCATGCAGAGGAATGGGTTCAACTACCGCAGCACAAAGTAGCAGATGAATCGTTGTTGTCCTAATGCAATAACTGAGAGCAGGAGCAAGAGAGTAGGGTTTTATCGAAATGAACAAGGGGGTTTGCTTGCCTGGTAAAACAACAAGGAAGGCACTGCTTCACGGACAGGTACTCTGGAACGTCTCCGGAGCAGGACCTATCGAGAAGGAACGGTGCCGGCAATCAAAACACAATCATATGCAGCAATATGATGCATGAACATGGCATGTAGATGTGATGCTGCTGAGCTAATGCAACTAGTGTTCACTTGGTTTGAAGTACATTTGAACCAAAGGTTCAAATGCATTTCTAAATTAAGTCTCTTATATATGCCATAATGTGTTTTCCCATATTCAGCATGTATAAGTTTGTTTTTCATGCATGAAACTAGTACAGATGGAAAGATGGCATTTTTCTGATAATTTTTCATATATAAATTATTTCAATCTGAGCTACGGTTGAATTTCTATGAATTTTTGAAGTTTAAATCAATTTCTGGAATTTTCCTGATTTAATTAAATCCAGAATTTATATACTGCGCCAGCATGACGTCAGCACGACGTCAGCGGGTCAACGCGGTTGTTCAGGTCAAACCTGACGTGTGGGACCCACACGTCAGTGACAGGGGGGTTAACAGGGTTAATTTAATTTAATAAAAAGGTTAAGGGGGGTCGGGCCCACTGGTCAGCGTCAGGGGGGGGTTAGTCAACGGTGATTAGCACTAAGCTAATCACCTGACGGGCCGGCCCCACCTGGCAGGGCTCAGGCGACGGGGGCTCGTCGCCGGCGACCTCTGGACGCGGCGGAGTCCGTGCCACAGGCCACGGGGACGGCGTCTGAGAGCACCGGGGCATAGCCCGGGCTCTCGCGCATCTGGTGGGACAGGTGGGAGGAGCGGGGACGGCCGGAGCTCGTCGGAGCAAGGCTCGCGGCGGCGGCCGGGGTTCGGGCGCGAGCGGGATCGGGCTGCGGGGCACGGGGAGGCCACCTGAGGGGCCCGGCGGCACCCTCGTGGCACCAGGAACGCGGAGGGAGGCTTGGTTTGGGCGGAGGCGGGCCGAGACGGCGGCGGCGACGTGGACAGCGGCGAGGGGCTTCGGCCGTGGTGGGGAGCGGCGCTACGGCACGGGAACGGGAGGGAGAAGAGAGGGGAACGGCGGCGGAGCTCACCGCGATCACGCAGAGCAGCACAGCGGGGTCGGGGAAGGCCTGGTGACGGCGAATCGACGGCGGCGGACGGCGGAGCCCGAGGAGGAAGACGATGGCGATGGTGGCTCCTCGGGGCACTCCGGCTTGCTTGGCTCGGCGAGGAGGTAGCTGGCGACGAAGCGGAGCTCCTGGGCGTGTCGGGGAGGTGAGGGGAGACCGGTGGCTACGGAGATGCCCGTCGGCGGCGGCGGTGGTGCTCGGGTGAGAGGGAGAAAGAGCAGGGGGAGAAGAGGAGGGCGAGGGAGAGTGAGAACGGTGCGGGGCAGCGCGTGGCGACGTTCCGGACGTCCAGGCGTCGAGGGGAGGACAGGCAGGCAGGTGCCGTGGCGGCACGGCGGTGCGCACGCGCCGGCCACATGCCTCTGGCCTCCTGGCGGGAGGTGGAGGACGACTGGCGCTAGCCAGTCGGCTGGGCCGGCCAGCTGGGCCGCACAGGGGAGGGGAGGCCCAGGTAAGCCCCTCCTTCTATTATTTCTGTTTTTCTATTTTTTTTGACATTTGTTTGATTTAGCAAATATATTAAATCATTTAATTTTATTATGCCAATTTTTGCAGGAGCTAGATATATTATTCCAGAGCTCTTTTATAATTGGCATAATTTTTGGACCATATTTCATATATATAGAAATATATTTCCAATGCAAATATTTATCGAATTAATCCAAATGGCCAAAATAAATATCCATGAGCTCCTAAAAATATTGTTTTGATTTTTATCTCTGTCCAATATTTTTAGAGGGCATCATGAGCATTTTCTTGGACCCTTTTGGAGAAATTTTTATTTAGGTCATTTTCAAAAAATGATTCTGAGGGTTCCACCAATCCTCATTTCAAATTTAAATGAAATTTAAATATGATGCACAAATAGCTAGCTAGTCTAAGTCATACCAGACTAGGGATGTGACAACTCGCCCCCACTTAACAGAATCTCGTCTCGAGATTCAGGGGTCGACGGAAAGAAAGCGGGGTACTCCAGTCGAAGACGATCTTCTCGCTCCCAAGTAGCCTCTCTCTCGGAATGATGAGACCACTGAACTTTGAGAAACTTGATGTTCTGACGTCGGGTAACATGCTCTGCTTGATCAAGAATGCGAACCGGGTACTCTCGGTATGTGAGGTTATCTTGGAGATCGAGCGTTTCGTGGTCCACTCCACGGATAGGATCCGAGAAGCAACGCCGGAGTTGAGAGACGTGGAAGACATCATGAACTCGAGAAAGATGTGGAGGTAGTTCCAATTGGTAGGCAACCTCTCCTCGTTTAGCGAGAATACGAAAAGGACCAATGTAGCGAGGAGCCAACTTGCCCTTGATACCGAAACGATGGGTACCCTTCAAAGGAGTAACCCGAAGGTAGGCTTGGTCGCCAATTTCATAAGTCACATCCTTATGATGACGATCGTACTGACTTTTCTGACGAGACTGGGCTGTTTTCAAATTCTCACGAATGATGCGAACTTGCTCTTCTGCCTCCTGGATCATGTCCGGTCCAAAGAATTGTCTTTCACCGGTTTCTGACCAGTTCAAAGGTGTTCGACATCTTCGTCCATAGAGAACCTCAAAAGGAGCTTTCTTGAGGCTGGATTGGTAGCTATTGTTATAAGCAAACTCGGCGAAAGGAAGACATTTCTCCCAATCCATACCGAATGAGATAACGCAAGCTCTGAGCATGTCTTCGAGAATTTGATTGACCCGTTCCACCTGACCACTCGACTGAGGGTGGAAAGCGGTACTGAAGGAAAGATGGGTTCCCATGGCAGTTTGGAAACTCTCCCAGAAATGAGAAGTGAAAAGACTGCCACGGTCTGAATTGATCTCTAGTGGAACACCATGGAGTGACACTATTCGAGAAATATATAAGTCAGCGAGCTGACTAGCAGTGATACTCTCTCGAACAGGAAGGAAGTGAGCCACTTTGGAGAGACGATCAATGACTACGAAGATAGCATTATTCCCTCTCTTGGTCCTGGGAAAGCCGGTGATGAAGTCCATACCAACTTTATCCCATTTCCATTCAGGAATAGCTAAAGGCTGAAGGGTGCCAGCAGGTCTTTGATGCTCTGCCTTAACGCGACGACATACGTCACATTTAGCAATGAACTCAGCGATTTCTCTCTTCATCCTAGTCCACCAGAACCTCTGGCGTAGGTCCTGATACATCTTAGTACTACCGGGATGAATCGTGAGAGGGGATTCATGCGCCTCCTTAAGAATCAATTGTCGCAGATGTTGATTCTTGGGAACCACCAAGCGATTCTCAAAGAAAACAATTCCACGATCATCCATAGAGAAACATCCACCCACTCCCTTCTTAATGTTTCTCTTGATCCGAGAAATTCCTGTGTCTTGCTTTTGAGCAGCGATAATCCGATCTTCAAGATCAGGTTTCGCCACCAAGGTAGAAAGGAATCCGCGAGGAGCAATGTAAAGGTTAAGCTTACAGAATTCCTCATGGAGAAGTGGTTGGCCTTGCTGCAACATGAGATTGTTGCAATAGGATTTACGGCTTAGAGCATCAGCCATGACATTGGCTTTGCCTGGGGTGTAGGTAATCCCTAGATCATAATCTGTAATCAACTCCAACCAACGTCTTTGCCTAAGGTTCAAATCTGGTTGGGTGAAGATATACTTGAGACTCTGGTGATCGGTGTAGATCTCGCAACGTTTACCAAGGAGGTAATGTCGCCAGGTCTTGAGTGCATAGACTACGGCTGCAAGCTCTAGATCATGTGTAGGATAATTCTCCTCATGTGGATGTAACTGTCGAGATGCATAGGAAATCACATGACGATCCTGCATAAGAATGCAACCTAGTCCTTGTCGTGAGGCGTCACAGTAGATAATAAAGTCTTTAGTGAAATCCGGTGGCACAAGTATGGGAGCAGAAGTCAGGCGCCTTTTCAGTTCCTGAAAACTGTACTCACACTGTGGGGACCACTCGAACTTTTTATCTTTCTTGAGAAGTTCCGTGAGGGGTTTGGCTACCTTGGAGAAGTTTTCAACAAAGCGGCGACAATAGCTGGCTAGACCAAGGAAGCTCCTAACTTGTTTAACAGTCTCAGGTGGAGTCCAATCGAGAACGGCTTGAACTCTCTCGGGATTGACAGCAATGCCCTTACCAGAGATTACGTGGCCTAAGTAGGTCACTTCTGGCAACCAAAATTCACACTTGGAGAACTTGGCATAAAGGCGGTGTTCTCTGAGTTTTTCTAAAACAAGTCTAAGATGTTCGGCATGCTCTTCCTCGTTCTTCGAGTAAATAAGAATATCATCGAGGTAAACCACGACGAACTTATCTAAGTACTCCATGAAGATCGAGTTCATCAAGCGGGAGAATGTGGCTGGGGCGTTGGTTAGGCCAAAGGACATGACGGTGTACTCGTACTGGCCATAACGAGTGACAAAAGCTGTCTTGGGAATGTCCCCGTTTCTGATTTTGATTTGGTGGTATCCTAACCTTAAATCCATCTTGGAGAAGACTGAGGATCCAGCGAGCTAATCATACAGGTCATTGATCCTGGGAAGCGGATACTTGTTCTTGATCGTGACCAAATTAACGGGACGATAATCAACGACCATCCGGTCCGTACCGTCTTTCTTCTTGACGAAGAGGACGGGGCAAGCCCAAGGAGAAGAACTAGGACGGATGAAACCCTTTTGCAAGGACTCATCGAGTTGTTTCTTAAGCTCGGCTAGTTCTAAGGGTGCCATCTTGTAAGGCCTCCGGGAGATTGGAGCTGTTCCTGGGATAAGATCTATGACGAACTCTACATCTCTGTCAGGTGGAACACCTGGCAGTTCCTCTGGAAAGACATCCGGAAAGTCACGGACTACCGGGATATCTTCAAGGTCTGGAAGAGGGCTGGCATTAAGAGAATAGAGCTGACGCTTTGCAACTCTAGTGGAGACGGTGACTATCTTGCCAGACGGGTGTGTAAGTTGAACAGATCTTGTGTAACAATCAATCTTGGCATGATGAGCTGTCATCCAGTCCATACCCAAGATGATGTTAATATCTGAAGACTTGAGGGCTACAAGTGATGCAAGGAATACAAGTCTGTCAACAAGGATTTCGTTACCATGGCTTACACTAGAGGTTTGCCATTTGGATCCAGGAGTTTGGATGACTAGCGGAGTTGGCATATCACAAAATGACATGTTGTGCAAGTTAGCATAGCTTTCAGAAATAAAGGAGTGCGATGCTCCAGTATCGAATAGAACTGATGCTGGGTGACAATTGACAAGGAGTGTACCAAGAACGACATCCGGATCATCATGAGAGTCTTTAGCCGAGACGTGATGCACACGTCCACGTTCAGTGGAAACTGACTTGGCACTGATCATCTTGCGTGATGGCTTAATACAGCCAACAGTCTTCTCGGGCTGGGGTGGAGCATAACTAGTCTGAGAGCAGTCACGTGCATAGTGTCCTGGCTTCCCGCATGTGAAGCAAGTCCCTGAGGTTGGACGGGGACCCGCACTAACAAGCGGTCTGCCAGTAGGCCTGGGTGGAACATACGACTGAGCTGGGGAAGGCACCACATAGGATGACCTCGGTGTACAACCGGAGGGAAGAGCGGAGTTTGGAACCCAAATTCGGCGTTTCTGGGAACTAGAACCAGAGGAGGATCCCAAATCACGGGTGTGCTTACGAGACTCCTCGTAAGTGAGCTGAGCTGTCTCTGCATTAATGGCCTTGTTCACAAGGGCTTGGAATGTATCACAATGATGCAGGTGGAGATCACGACGCAACTTGGGGTTGAGACCCTTCCGGAACCTAGCCTGCTTCTTAGCATCCGTGGACACTTCTTCTGTGGCATAGCGGGCAAGGTTCTCGAACTCTCTGCTATAAGCATCAACGGCCATCTTACTCTGGGTGAAACTACAGAACTCTTCTCTCTTGCGATCAAGGAGGGCTTGGGGAATGTGATGCTCGCGAAAAGCCTCAGTGAAATCCTTCCAGGTAGGAATCTGGCCAGCTGGAAGCATAGCCTCGTAGTTCTGCCACCAAAGACTAGCAGGACCTTCCAGGTGGTATGTGGCATAAGTGACCTTGTCATCTTCAGCTACGTTCGCGGAACGCAGCTTATGGGTGATGCTACGGAGCCAGTCATCTGCATCGAGTGGCTCGATGGAATGATGAAAGGTAGGTGGGTGCAAGCGAATGAAGTCATGAATGGTCACAGACTTGTTGGACTGATGTGCGGTGTTCTCCTCGATACGTGCCAACAAGTGGTTGGACTCACGCTTGTTCCTTTCCAGCTCTAGCATGAACTCTGTCAACGAAGGCTGGTCGGGAGGATCCTCATCCCTACCATCTCCGTGATTCCGGTTAGGAGCAACGGAACTTCGCTTGACTGATGACATCCTGAGAAACGAATCAAGGACGGAATCAGCAACAACTATGGACTGTAAAATGTAGGACAAGGAATTAGTATCACTCGAACTCCTAGGGAAAATCCGGCAGCATAACGGCAGTAAAAAGCTCAAAATGAGACATCCTACTAAAACTTGGGGTAGTAACATACTTATCATCATCACTCATGGTTCTGAGATAGTACTAACCAGACTACACCGGAAGTACTCGAAACTGGGGTATGACTCTGATCAACCAATCCTATGGAACTACGGAGTAGTAACACGTGATCCTGATAGACGGAGGGGAAGCCTAGTTCCTTAACCCCGTCGGAAAGATAGGATGACTCAGATCAGAAGGCCATGAGGTAAAGGAGTAAAAAGAGCCTTACGTTCCATCCCACAATCAATTCCCTTATATAACTAAAGAATTTCTAGACTCAACTTCGACCAGTATGGCTTGGTAATCCTACAGGCAGTCAGGCTCTGATACCAAAGCTGTCAGGACCCCGACTCGATGCCACATCGATCTAGCATGTAACACCTCATATCGCTTTGCGGCCTCACGCACGGTATCCCCACGGGTGTCGCCTTACCTTTGCCCGGGACCGTTTGCGCATTTTGGCACACGTATATGATGGTGTCGCTAGCATCCATATGATAAAGAGCCCGGGCTGACATGGCTAGTCGTAAACCCAAAGTGGCACTAACTTACAGGGACAGGCATCCATGACCCAGCATCGAACATGTCGGTCATCAGCGAGTGAATCCAGGCTGTAGCACTGGGCTAACAGGACTCCGGTGAACCGGGCTGTAGCGGGCTAGCAGGACTCCGGTATTCATCGCGTGACATTTCCCCGAAGGGACAGACACAGGATCGAAGAAGGACACATGCCGGCCTGCCTAAGTGTTCCGGAGCAGTAGCAAGCTACCAGGGCTCAGTGGAAGCACTAGGAGACATTTCCCGGTAAGAGAGGCTACTAAGAATAAACAACTAGATAGTCAGATCCCACACATAGCAATACACATTACACGTACGCATAACATGCAAGTATGTGCTGTACAACATGGCATCACAGCATAACTCATCAACTCATATAGATAAAGGCTCAGA
This sequence comes from Triticum dicoccoides, assembly GCF_002162155.2. Taxonomy (NCBI): domain Eukaryota; kingdom Viridiplantae; phylum Streptophyta; class Magnoliopsida; order Poales; family Poaceae; genus Triticum; species Triticum dicoccoides. Next base: position 32,102,171 of record NC_041384.1, on the reverse strand, counting down.
AGAGCCGTCATAGCATATATTGCAAACAGGGGTCACCAGACCCATCATACAGAGCATACAAGCAACAAGCGGAAGCATTACATGTCTGGTACAGACATCTACAAAAGAAAAGGGCTGAAGAGCCTGACTATCTACAACATCCGATCAAGATCGTAGCTGAGGTACTAGCTACTAGTCGAAGTCCATGGAAACACTAGTAAGACCGAAGTCTCCGCTGCAAAAACATAAATAAAGCAACATGAGTACAAAGGTACTCAGCAAGACTTACATCAGATCCTATCATACATGCACTTGTATCAAGAGGGTAACGTGGGGTTTAGTTGCAGCAAGCCAGCTTTGACTCTGTGGCTATCCTGTTCTACGACTACCAGAAACTCTTGAGGTGAAACAACGAACACGAGTCCACTAATCACCACACAATACACTACTATGGATTCATCCCCGTCTCCCTACGAGAAGGCCATCCATAGCACTCACACTTGTCTTGAGCATTTTAGAGTATCCACTTCAAGTTGTCTATGTACCATGTAAGCATCCAAGAAGTCCATAACCGCGGACCCGGCTATTCGAATAGATCATGTTAACCCTGCAGGGGTGTACTTCTTCACACACGCTCTCGCCACTTACCGCCATGTACACGTCATGTATCTCGGCAACCTTCAAGCGAAAGCCTGGCGAGGGTGTCGGCCACGACCTGACTAACCACACAAGACTCTAGTCCAGGTTTATCGCCTATTCGGGTTTCATCCGCAAGGAGATCCGGCCGGGGTGTCGCTTACGGCCCCAAACGATGTGAGCAGGGTTCCCGAGCCCACCAACCGGGTGCCACTCGGTACACCGTGCCACGTGTGCCTAGTCTGTCCCAAGCCCACCCTGCCGGGTGCCACTTGGTAGAAAAATAGCACTACCTACAAACACCAGAAACTAGTTGTGACTCCTGGACAGAGATCAAGTTGGTTAATAAGTCGAGAGGGCTTGGAGCGCCCGGAGCCCAATGTGTGGTAGTATCGAGTCATTGGACAACATACACAGAACTCAGGGCTTAAGGACGGTTCCAGTGAGACAACCCACCATGTACTCCTACATGGCCTCTCACCGCTACCTTTACCAAATCGTGTTCACACACTTCACTCTCAGCATCAGAACATATCGTGACACTCCAATTCATTCCCAATGAACCAGACCTGACACAACTCTAAGCAATAGCAGGCATAGCATGGTAGGAACACATCAGTGGCTTCAATCAACTCCTACACATGCTAGTGGGTTTCAACTATTTACTGTGGCAATGACAGGTCATGCAGAGGAATGGGTTCAACTACCGCAGCACAAAGTAGCAGATGAATCGTTGTTGTCCTAATGCAATAACTGAGAGCAGGAGCAAGAGAGTAGGGTTTTATCGAAATGAACAAGGGGGTTTGCTTGCCTGGTAAAACAACAAGGAAGGCACTGCTTCACGGACAGGTACTCTGGAACGTCTCCGGAGCAGGACCTATCGAGAAGGAACGGTGCCGGCAATCAAAACACAATCATATGCAGCAATATGATGCATGAACATGGCATGTAGATGTGATGCTGCTGAGCTAATGCAACTAGTGTTCACTTGGTTTGAAGTACATTTGAACCAAAGGTTCAAATGCATTTCTAAATTAAGTCTCTTATATATGCCATAATGTGTTTTCCCATATTCAGCATGTATAAGTTTGTTTTTCATGCATGAAACTAGTACAGATGGAAAGATGGCATTTTTCTGATAATTTTTCATATATAAATTATTTCAATCTGAGCTACGGTTGAATTTCTATGAATTTTTGAAGTTTAAATCAATTTCTGGAATTTTCCTGATTTAATTAAATCCAGAATTTATATACTGCGCCAGCATGACGTCAGCACGACGTCAGCGGGTCAACGCGGCTGTTCAGGTCAAACCTGACGTGTGGGACCCACACGTCAGTGACAGGGGGGGTTAACAGGGTTAATTTAATTTAATAAAAAGGTTAAGGGGGGTCGGGCCCACTGGTCAGCGTCAGGGGGGGGTTAGTCAACGGTGATTAGCACTAAGCTAATCACCTGACGGGCCGGCCCCACCTGGCAGGGCTCAGGCGACGGGGGCTCGTCGCCGGCGACCTCTGGACGCGGCGGAGTCCGTGCCACAGGCCACGGGGACGGCATCTGAGAGCACCGGGGCATAGCCCGGGCTCTCGCGCATCTGGTGGGACAGGTGGGAGGAGCGGGGACGGCCGGAGCTCGCCGGAGCAAGGCTCGCGGCGGCGGCCGGGGTTCGGGCGCGAGCGGGATCGGGCTGCGGGGCACGGGGAGGCCACCTGAGGGGCCCGGCGGCACCCTCGTGGCACCAGGAACGCGGAGGGAGGCTTGGTTTGGGCGGAGGCGGGCCGAGACGGCGGCGGCGACGTGGACGGCGGCGAGGGGCTTCGACCGTGGTGGGGAGCGGCGCTACGGCACGGGAACGGGAGGGAGAAGAGAGGGGAACGGCGGCGGAGCTCACCGCGATCACGCAGAGCAGCACAGCGGGGTCGGGGAAGGCCTGGTGACGGCGAATCGACGGTGGCGGACGGCGGAGCCCGAGGAGGAAGACGATGGCGATGGTGGCTCCTCGGGGCACTCCGGCTTGCTTGGCTCGGCGAGGAGGTAGCTGGCGACGAAGCGGAGCTCCTGGGCGTGTCGGGGAGGTGAGGGGAGACCGGTGGCTACGGAGATGCCCGTCGGCGGCGGCGGTGGTGCTCGGGTGAGAGGGAGAGAGAGCAGGGGGAGAAGAGGAGGGCGAGGGAGAGTGAGAACGGTGCGGGGCAGCGCGTGGCGACGTTCCGGACGTCCAGGCGTCGAGGGGAGGACAGGCAGGCAGGTGCCGTGGCGGCACGGCGGTGCGCACGCGCCGGCCACACTCCTGTGGCCTCCTGGCGGGAGGTGGAGGACGACTGGCGCTAGCCAGTCGGCTGGGCTGGCCAGCTGGGCCGCACAGGGGAGGGGAGGCCCAGGTAAGCCCCTCCTTCTATTATTTCTGTTTTTCTATTTTTTTCTGACATTTGTTTGATTTAGCAAATATATTAAATCATTTAATTTTATTATGCCAATTTTTGCAGGAGCTAGATATATTATTCCAGAGCTCTTTTATAATTGGCATAATTTTTGGACCATATTTCATATATATAGAAATATATTTCCAATGCAAATATTTATCGAATTAATCCAAATGGCCAAAATAAATATCCATGAGCTCCTAAAAATATTGTTTTGATTTTTATCTCTGTCCAATATTTTTAGAGGGCATCATGAGCATTTTCTTGGACCCTTTTGGAGAAATTTTTATTTAGGTCATTTTCAAAAAATGATTCTGAGGGTTCCACCAATCCTCATTTCAAATTTAAATGAAATTTAAATATGATGCACAAATAGCTAGCTAGTCTAAGTCATACCAGACTAGGGATGTGACACCTCCATAAACGAGAAACATATCCTTGGTCCTTTTCAGGTACTTCTGGATATTCTTGACCGCTTTCCAGTGATCCACTCCTGGATTACTTTGGTACCTGTCTGCTAAACTTATTGCAAGGCACACATCAGGTCTGGTACACAACATAGAATACATGATAGAACCTATGGCTGAGGCATAAGGAATTACTTTCATTTTCTCTATATCTTATGAAGTGGTCGGGCATTGAGTCTGACTCAACTTCACACCTTGCAACACAGGCAAGAACCTTTCTTTGACTGATCCATTTTGAACCTCTTCAAAACTTTATCAAGGTATGTGCTTTGTGAAAGTCCTATCAAGTGTCTTGATCTATCTCTATAGATCTTGATGCCCAATATATAAGCAGCTTCACCGAGGTCTTTCATTGAAAAATTCTTATTCAAGTATCCTTTTATGCTATCTAGAAATTCTATATCATTTCCAATCAACAATATGTCATCCACATATAATATCAGAAATGCTACAGAGCTCCCACTCACTTTCTTGTAAATACAGGCTTCACCGAAAGTCTGTATAAAACCATATGCATTGATCACTTCATCAAAGCATATATTCCAACTCTGAGATGCTTGCACCAGTCCATAGATTGATCGCTGGAGCTTGCACATTTTGTTAGCACCTTTATGATCGACAAAACCTTATGGTTGCATCATATACAACTCTTCTTTAAGAAATCCATTAAGGAATGCAGTTTTGACGTCCATTTGCCAGATTTCATAATCATAAAACGCGGTAATTGCTAACATGATTCAGACGGACTTAAGCATCGCTACGGGAGAGAAGGTCTCATCGTAGTCAATCCCTTGAACTTGTCGAAAACCTTTTGCGACAAGTTGAGCTTTGTAGACGGTAACATTACCATCAGCGTCAGTCTTCTTCTTGAAGATCCATTTAATTTTTATGGCTCGCCGATCATCGGGAAAATCCACCAGAGTCCCTACTTTGTTTTCATACATGGATCCTATCTCAGATTTCATGGCTTCAAGCCATCTGTCGGAATCTGGGCTCATCATAGCTTCTTAATAGTCCGTAGGTTCGCCATGATCTAGTAACATGACCTCCAAGACAGGATTATCATACCACTCTGGTGCGGATCGTGATCTGGTTGACCTAAGTAGTAACTTGATCTAAAGTTTCATGATCATTATCATTAGCTTCCTCTCTAGTTAGTGTAGGCATCATGGGAACGGATTTCTCTGATGTGCTACTTTCCAATTCGATAGAAGGTACGATTACCTCATCAAGTTCTACTTTCCTCCCACTCACTTCTTTCGAGAGAAACTCCTTCTCTAGAAATGTTCCATTCTTGGCAACAAAGATCTTGCCTTCGTATCTATGGTAGAAGGTGTACCCAATTGTTTCCTTAGGGTATTCTATGAAGACACACTTCTCCGATTTGGGTTCAAGCTTATCAGGCTAAAGCCTTTTGACATAAGTGTCGCAACCCTAAACTTTAAGAAACGACAGCTTAGGTTTGTTGCCAAACCAAAGTTCATACGGTGTCGTCTCAACGGATTTAGACGGTGCCCTATTTAACGTGAATGCAGTTGTCTCTAATGCATAACCCCAAAACGATAGTGGTAAATCGGTAAGAGACATCATAGATCGCACCATATCTAATAAAGTACGGTTACGATGTTCGGACACACCATTACGCTGTAGTGTTCCACGTGGCGTGAGTTGTGAAACTATTGCACATTGTTTTAAATGAAGGCCAAACTCGTAACTGAAATATTCGCTGATGACCCACAAGTATAGGTGATCAATCATAGTCCTTTCGATAAGTAAGAGTGTCGAACCCAACAAGGAGTAGAAGGAAATGACAAGCGGTTTTCAGTAAGGTATTCTCTGCAAGCACTAAAATTATCGGTAACAGATAGTTTTATGATAAGGTAATTTGTAATGGGTAACAAGTAACAAAAGTAAACAAGATGCAGCAAGGTGGCCCAATCCTTTTTGTAGCAAAGGACAAGCCTGGACAAACTCTTATATAAAGGAAAGCGCTCCCGAGGACACATGGGAATTATTGTCAAGCTAGCTAGTTTTCATCATGCTCATATGATTCACGTTCGTTACTTTGATAATTTGAAATGTGGGTGGACCGGTGCTTGGGTACTGGCCTTCCTTGGACAAGCATCCCACTTATGATTAACCCCTCTCGCAAACATCCGCAACTACGAAAGAAGAATTAAGGTAAACCTAACCATGAAACATGTGGATCCAAATCAGCCCCTTACGAAGCAACGCATAAAGTAGGGTTTAAGCTTCTGTCACTCTAGCAACCCATCATCTACTTATTACTTCTCAATGCCTTCCCCTAGGCCCAAATAATGGTGAAGTGTCATGTAGTCGACTTTCACATAACACCACTAGAGGAAAGACAACATACACCTCATCAAAATATCGAACGAATACCAAATTCACATGACTACTTATAACAAGACTTCTCCCATGTCCTCAGGAACAAACGTAACTACTCATAAATCATATTCATGTTCATGATCAGAGGGGTATTAATATGCATAAAGGATCTGAACATATGATCTTCCACCGAATAAACCAACTAGCATCAACTACTAGTAGTAATCAACACTACTAGCAACCCACAGGTACCAATCTGAGGTTTTGAGACAAAGATCGGATACAAGAGATGAACTAGGGTTGGAGAGGAGATGGTGTTGGTGAAGATGTTGATGGAGATTGACCCCCTCCCGATGAGAAGATTGATGGTGATGACGATGGTGACGATTTCCCCCTCCCGGAGGGATATTTCTCCGGCAGAACAGCTCCACCGGAGCCCTAGATTGGTTCTGCCCAGGTTCCGCCTTGAGACGGCGGTGCTTCATCCCGAAAGCTTTCTTATGATTTTTTCCAGGGCGAAAGACACCTTATACTAGAAGATGGGCATCGGGGGGCTTCCAGGTGGCCCACGAGGCAGGGGGCGCACCCAAGGGGCAGGGCGCGCCCTCCAACCCCATGGACAGGGGGTGACCCCCCTCTGGTGCTTTCTTTGCCCAATATTTTTAATATATTCCAAAACTGACTTTCGTGGAGTTTCAGGACTTTTGGAGTTGTGCAGAATAAGTCTCTAATATTTGCTCCTTTTCCAGCCAAGAATTCCAGCTGCCGGCATTCTCTCTCTTCATGTAAACCTTGTAAAATAAGAGAGAAAAGTCATAAGTATTGTGACATAAAGTGTAATAACAGTCCATAATGCAATAAATATCGATATAAAAGCAAGATGCGAAATGGACGTATCAACTCCCCTAAGCTTAGACCTTGTTTGTCCTCAAGCGGAAGCCGATATCGAAAAATATGTCCACATGTTTAGAGATAGGTGTCGATAAAATAAAATACGGACATGAGAGCATCATGATCATTCTTAAAACAGCAACATATATATTGTCATATGATTTCTTGTGCCGAAGTAACAATCTATTCACACTTTAAAGTATGAATAAGAAACTTCATTGAAAACTAACAAACTATAATCTCAGTCATTGAAGCAATTGCAATTTATCATAACATCGGAAAGAGTCAATATAAGAGCTTTTCAGGAAGTCCACATACTCAGCTATCATTTAGTCTTTCACAATTGCTAACACTCACACAATACTTATGGGTATGAAGTTTTAGTCGGACACAGAGAAAGATAGGGGCTTATAGTTTTGCCTCCCAACCTTTTACCTCAAGGGTAACGTCAACAATAATGCTTTATGAAAACCCACATCCAATTGGATATATATATATAGGCAAAATTGTGTCTATCATAGCTTGCTACAGCAATAGCTATCTCAGCCGCAACTGCATGCTCCGTGATTCGTGTTGTACGAGAGGGGGAGAAAATAGGCAAAGATTTTGGGGACTTTCCACGGTCGCTTTGGATGGTAAAGGCTGCACCTGTGGGCCTGTCTTTGGTGGTCCTTCTGTCGTGGGCAGGTGTTGATCCTGGGAATACAGACGCATGTGACGAGACCATGCAGCACGATGGAACCTCTAGCCCTGACGGAAGGTTAGAATAAGAATATTAGAATAAAATATACATCCGAACAACCACACTCGTTTATTCTTAAGGTTAGAATAATCTATGCAAGAGAAAAAGTGATTGCTCTCTTTAGGAACGCCCTGATCATGCGTGCATACTACGTCTGCTCTCTATCGACACACACTTACAAATTACGGGGTCACGCTGTCGCACTGCAGAACCAGTGCATCTTCCCACTGCGGGAAGCCGGGAACGGCTGCTGGCGTCGGGAACGACGTCTTTTTAGACGCTGCAAATGAATACACATGAGTTTGTTAGGTATAATAAGCAAAAAAAAATCTAATTACGTATTTGATCTCATTTTAGGCACAGGCTATGTCGTTAGCCGCGCGGGCCCTGGCGTTTGAACGATGACTACCATGGTCCATCGACTACCAATGAGTTTGCTTTACGAGATGATGGGCATGAGCAAGAGGGGGGCAAGCCTCGCCGCGTACGACATCATAACCGATATGTCCCCATCATACATACAGTACTGCCTTCATATGCTCGATCCTGCGTTGCGAGGAACCGACGTCCCACTATCGTGGAGCCGTCGCTCAACCTACTCGGAGACATCTCACAAGGCACGAGGGATCGTCAGGAAGAACCGTCAAACTTACACTTGGAACCGGAATATTCTTTTGCGAGGAACCGACGTCCCACTATCGTGGAGCCGTCGCTCAACCTACTCGGAGACATCTCACAAGGCACGAGGGATCGTCAGGAAGAACCGTCAAACTTACACTTGGAACCGGAA
>NC_041384.1:31925187-31995918 GCF_002162155.2 Triticum dicoccoides | reverse complement strand
TCGGAGACATCTCACAAGGCACGAGGGATCGTCGGGAAGAACCGTCAAACTTACACTTGGAACCGGAATATTCTTTTGCGAGGAACCGACGTCCCACTATCGTGGAGCCGTCGCTCAACCTACTCGGAGACATCTCACAAGGCACGAGGGATCGTCGGGAAGAACCGTCGAACTTACACTTGGAACCGGAATATTCTTTTGCGAGGAACCGACGTCCCACTATCGTGGAGCCGTCGCTCAACCTACTCGGAGACATCTCACAAGGCACGAGGGATCGTCAGGAAGAACCGTCAAACTTACACTTGGAACCGGAATATTCTTTTGCGAGGAACCGACGTCCCACTATCGTGGAGCCGTCGCTCAACCTACTCGAAAACATCGATCGAAATATCGGAACCGGACGCCTACTATCCCTGTCGCGGTCCTTCCGATCACACCCATGGACCCAGAGGACACAAAAGGGGTCCACGGAAGCACTCTTATTGAAATATTTGAAACCATTTTATTGTTATATTGTTTGCGCCAAACCATTTCATTGAAGTGTGACAACGGTATTTGAATAATTAGCCTTTGAAGAAAAAACACATTTTTCATTGAGTAAAATACTTCAGAAGGCTAAATGCAATTACAAAAGGTTGGAATTGAAATGGGTACTTTTTATTTGACCTTTTCTTAGGTTTGGTTTTTATGTATCAGTTTTTCAATTGAATTTTTTAACTCAAAGGAAAAAAAGGAAACACACATCTATCCATATGTCCACCCGTGGGACGCAGCTAGGTAGTCATGAACTGCAACGCCTGTACATCGGCCTGGTACGCGCAGAAAAAAAGACGAGGTCAATGCTTGGCTAGGCACGTCTTCTTGTGTCATCCGACATGAGCACGTGCACTCTGTACGGAGGATGATTTTCACACAGGACATTTCTTGCTTGAGGTACAGAAGGCGGCTGAACACAGCACGATGCGAAGCACAGAAGCACTCGTTCAAAAGAAAGAAAAAAACGAGCTGGGATCCGCACCTGGTTGCTTTAGGTTCGATCGGAGCTAGCAGTCAGATCCGTCATGACGGCTGTACAGAACCTGCATCGACTAGCCGACGGGTGTCACCTGAGTATGAAACGGGCCCGTAACGTATGTTTTTCGAAGGAAGTGGAACCTTGGTCGACGTGATCGGGAGGACTCACCAGGCTGACAAGGTGACCGGGGCCATAAAGTGGTCAGCTCATGGTCTGCCACACATCCCCAATAATTGAACAAATGTGATGGATGAGGCACCGGACCAGGCAAAAGGTACGAATCACAAAGCAGCCGCGAACGGTTCTGATAGCTATATATATATCAGGATCTTTCCAAGACATAGTGCTTGTCAAAGGATAAAGTGTAAAAAGGGAAAGGTGAAGATCATCATGACTCTTGTATAAGGTAAAAGAAAAAAAATAAAAGATAGGCCCTTCGCAGAGGGAAGTAGAGGTTGTCATGTGCTTTTATGGTTGGATGCACAAAATCTTAATGCAAAAGAACATCACTTTATATTGCCACTTGTGAAAGGGACCTTTATTATGCAGTCCGTCGCTTTTATTTCTTCCATATCACAAGATAGTATAAAGTTTATTTTCTCCACACTAATAGATAATACATATTTAGAGAGCAATTTTTATTGCGTGCAACAATGACAACTTACTTGAAGGATCTTACTCAATCCATAGGTAGATATGGTGGACTCCCATGGCAAAACTGGTTTTAAGGATATTTGGAAGCACAAGTAGTATCTCTACTTGGTGCGAAGAATTTGGCTAGCATGAGGGGGAAAGGCAAGCTCGACATGTTGGATGATCCATGACAATATACTCTATTTCGGATATAAGAAAACATAACTCATTACGTTGTCTTCCTTGTACAACATCAACCTTTCAGCATGTCATATTTTAATGAGTGCTCACAATCATAAAAGATGTCCAAGATAGTATATTGATATGTAAAAAGCCCTCTTTCTTTATTACTTCATATTAATTGCAACGATGACCAAAACTATGTTTGCCAACTCTCAATAACTTTTATTCATCATACTCTTTATATGTGAAGTCATTACTCTCAATAAGGTCAATATGATCTTTTTATTTCTTTTTATTTTTTCTTTCATTTCCTCAATATCATAGCAAGATAGCAAAGTCATCGACTCAAAACTAATCTTTATTATATATAGCTCACGGCCTCGATTACATAGATAAGGATCAACACAAAAACTCAAAGCTAGATCATACTAAACTTTATTCTACTAGATCAAGATATAATCAAAAGGATCAAACTAAGAAAAACGGTAAAGATAGAAGTGTGATGGTGATATGATACCGCGGCACCTGCCCCAAGCTTGGCAGTTGCCAAGGGGAGTGCCTATAACCATGTATTTATGTCTACCTATGAGGACTAAAACCCAACCAATCTACTAGCAAAGCCGAGACACCAGGATTCTCCTCCCCGCCACCGGCCGCTAGAGTGGCAGACACAAGGGAGGCGAATCCACGAACTCGCCGGTAGAAATCGAGGAAAGGAAGGCTTTTCCAAGTGGCCTTAGGAGAGAGGAAAGAATGTATCCTTATCTGAGCCAGGTTTGCACTGTAACAGCGGCTCACATGACCGGGGTCTTAGATGCTGAAGATCAAACGAACAGCAACTGTGTCATGCTCTGCACAGTGGTCGATCTCCTTATAGCCCATATCTCGTGATGCGCTTGAACTTGAAATTTCGCATGAGAATAGAACATCACTCTCTTAACCTCCCCAATTTTTTTTGAAACTTCAAAACATCATTTTTGTGTGGTTTTGACCAAATGTTGGTTTCCATACGATATTTTCCCACATAAATATGTATGTATGCATCTGTTCTTCTGCAGTTAGAACAGCCACATGCCTTCTGCTTCTAGGACGGGGAGGACTGAATCAGGCTATATGCAGTGGGCCTGTTTAGATTTTGATTCTGATTTTCTTCTCTCCAACTGAAGAGTAGCGTTCTTTTTATACTAGATGTTAAAGCACACCAAACAACACCATAATCATGTCTCCTAGGATCTATATAACTTAGAAGCAAAGCAAAGTAAATCTGTGCAGATGCACAGCACACCAAACAACACCATAATCATGTCTCCTAGGATCTATATAACTTAGAAGCAAAGCAAAGTAAATCTGTGCAGATGCACAGCACAGAAGCAACGGTGAGTCTTACTGACATCACCTGTGTTACATATACTTGATACAGTTTCCGACAATGTCGAGCTTGGCCTCTCCAACCTCATTGCTCACAGTTGCAAGATTATTTTCCAAGAATGAATAGAATGGTACTACCAGTCTACAAGGGAGCAGACTGAGATACAGTGCTCTGTTTTGTGAGAACAGGGGTGCCCTGCTGTTGTTGAAGGGCGGAAGAATGGACATGCTGGACGCGCTCGAGATACAGCGGGGTCTGCATTTCTATGAGCCGGGATATCTGCCAAACAACAATGTGGGCGGACAGTTAAAACCAGATACATCATACAGGCCCAGACAGTAATGTCGGTGATTCGAAATCATTACATGTGATGGAAGTTTTTTTTTAATTTTCCATGTGATGGAAGTTTAACATTATAAGAAAGTAAAACCCAGAATTTAGCAGAATGAATGGTCTCGAGCGAGCAACAAATAGTATGTACAAGAGGTGCTATATTAGTTACTTACCGCCCTTCGGAACGCGAACATCTCTTCTTGACCAGACAGCATTGACACCAGACCTCTAGTAGAGGGCCCTGCACCAACATTGCCTTCTGCGGAAACATCCCTCCTTAACTTTGACCCTTCGGCTTCAGTTTCAAACTGGAAACTGCATAATAACCTCTCATGTTAGTAATAAATTCCTGTTCTCGATTCTTTAGATTCAAATGCTTTGCATTAAAAAATATTACGGATGGATAAAAACATAATTTACAACAAAGCTCAAGCCAAGACATTTTTATTCAGGATTTTTTTTTTTTTGGAAATCAGTAGCCCCTGACTAAATTTTTATTCAGAATACAGGATTGTTATTATTTCTGTTGTTTCGTACAAGATGATGCCGCAAGTAGCAATGCCCAAGATTATTAAGTACCACATTCAGAAGTTTGACCCTGCAAAGATGAAGATTTCAGAAGACCTACATGGTAGCTATCATATTACCACTGAATATAAAAGTACAACCTGCATGTGTCGCATTGAAATATGCACAATTACAATTTCACAGGACGAGAAAAATTTAACTGCAGTTCACTAATGTGGTTAGAGGATCATGCATCCAACTATCCAAGTATAAATGTAGATGTTCTCTGAAAATCATCAATACTTTACATGATCAGGTAAGCGCTCTGCAGTTCACCAATGAGTTAAGAGGGTCACAAGTATAAATGCAAATGTTACCTCTCTAAATCAAAAAGAGGCCCTTCCTCAGTTCCTTGAAATAGATTGTCAATGGGTAAGGTAGCTAAACATATAAGGCGGCAGTGATGATTGTACATCTCATCAATAAGGGTGATGAATCTTCTTGCCTGAATGAGGAATAATATTAGAAAAAACATAACACTTCATTTGGCATCAAAGAATTATTAAGTACTTGATAAAGTCAGAGGATAACAAAAAGCAACAGATGAAGGAGTACCTTGTCACGGATCTTCATACTCATAGCTGGAAGGTCTGATATGAAAATTGTATGGTAGTTCCTGGCTATTGCTATATAATCTGCAGCTCCGACCTAAGTATTGGAATAAGGAATACAAGTAAATAAATAATATAACCAAAGCAAGTCTTATTGGGTTCATTCAAAACATCTTTCCCTGCATAGAATTAGAATTCAGTTCCAAATTCATACAGTTGAAAGGAAGAAAGATACTACTCCATATATAGTTTCTTCAAGCCAACAGTGCCATGATCATGAATAACATTTTGATTATCGAGAAATGTAAATTCAAAGAGTGGGATATTACTGGGCGTCCACATAAATACTCGAAGTCAAACCTTGCCACACCGCTACAACTTTGAGGAATCTCAATAGACCTGTTCATGTAATATCAAAGTTAATACAGTTCAGGCTTATATATATTGGTATAGAGATGATTTTTAGGACACACCTTCCAAACATTACAGGAATAGTAACTGCAGTAATGTTTCCTCCTGTCTGGTTAGTTATGTCATGCCACATAGCCTCAAACATATTCCTTGTGTCAGGATTGGTAGGCCAATAATAGTGAATCTGCATACAAATATGCAAATTAGTTGTTACATGAAAAAATACCAGATAACGCATATGACATCCAACAATAAGGTAACAAATACAGGCAGAATAAATATCAAATTTCCAAGCAAAACGAGAGTAAGCATGCAGTGTATTCACAAAAGGATACACCCTACAGGTTTCATATTAGAGTTATCATAGGGATAAAAAAATGTAACTTAAAGGTATATTTGATTTAACATGTACAAGTAGATGCTTGAATCTCTGTCCTAACAATCAAATTGATAACTTCAACTTTAGTGAGTGTCACCAAAGATGAATATATTTTTACAGGCCCTGTTAATTTATTAACCTCAAGGTAGTAAAGGGGGTTGATGTTTTCTTGTTTATGCACTACCCTGAATAACTACACGACAAACCCCTATCAAACTTCAACAATGAGATTAAGTCTATTTAACTACAGTGGATCAAGGCAGAAGATTTCAAGAGAATGCCTAGTGGAAGATTTTGCAAATTAAATTAAATCTTCAAATAATGTGATTTAATCACCTGAACCTGTCAGTCCAGTAACTGATTTCTAGACAGTTTAAGCATCTGTACACAGTGGATCACAATATCATACGGAACTACTTATTTTCAACCTGCTAACACTGCTATCATCTAGTAAGCACCATGTTTATCTCCAGAACATGTAACGCAGATGTTTTATGCGGTCCTAAGACCAAGTGTCATAAATTCCCTATGTCATTACAAGTCAACCTGAGTTGAGCCATCCGTAGGAATAAGGCGGCGATAATCCGTTTCAGTTCCAACAAGAATCTTATTGCAGGTCTCGTCTAGCTTAGATAATAACTCAAGGAAGATTTCGCGTTGCATCCCATCCTACAAAACCAACGGAGAAGAGTGAAAAGATCAAAACAAGTACAGAGTTAACTCAAAGGTACCTATTATCCATTCAGGTAATAATGTATGCTGTCATTCTTATGTCATATAAAAAATCCAGAAGATAAAAAACTAAGCTTCAGAAAGTGTCTTGTCATTTCTTGTAGATGGATGATGTGCTTCTGAATAGTTAAACTACAAGAAACCCAGGTGCAAATAAGTAGTCCACAGCCATTAGCCATGTTATCCTTTTCCAATGAATTTTCTGTATCTAGGATTAGGAAAAAGAGCAATAAGCTCTAGTTTAGCTCCCCTACACATTCTCCACATTGTTATTCATCCATAACATGATAGCAACCTGGTGTTTTACCACTTTAGCTTCTTTCAAATTGTATGTTAAAATTGTGAGAAGTCGTTCCTGTTTGTGGGAACAAAGTTCTAGGTAGTGTAGTTCAAAATGAATATTCTCAGCAGGTCAGAATGTGGTTATGCCTTTCACTCCAATCTTCTTTTGGTGAAATGTAAGTGTTTATTACATTTAAAAAAGAAAGAAAAGAGAAATAATCACAAAAGGGTGTACCTGATTCAGATCTTCTGGTGCTTTATTGCTGGTAGCAACAAGCACAGTCCCAGTGCTTAATAGTCTGCTGAGAATACCAGACAGGGCAACAATAGCGAATACATCAATAGTCTGCACAGATGCAGTTTCTTAGTACATTTCAAAACTATAGGCTGCAGAGTTTATTGTATTTACACTTTTACAGTGACAGCTAAATATTTCTTAGTAACAGCAAGCATACCATGGTAGACAGAGTGAAGTTGCACGAGGTGTTTATAAGAGGGTTTTTTAAGTGCATATCTCACATTAAGGCACAAGGTTGACATTGTCTGTCAGCTGTATTAGCCTCATGGAATCTTACTCAGAAGTTAAGTTAGAATTATGCTAAGTCATGTGCGTACCTGTGTCTAATCCAATTTACTATCAATAATATTAACTGTCACTTTTATGTACTGTATACGGTAATAACTATTGAAGGCATGAGCTGAATAGGGAAAATAAATTTCAGAACAATTTCCTACAAGACTATACTTGATGTAATCGCATTGGATAGATTACGGCAGTAATCTGATAAGCATGATGTCAAGTGTGATATAGAAATGGCAATTTCCTCCAATAAGTTGGAAATGCACACCATAGAAGTGTTAATTACAGGTACCTGTATCTCGTCAAAGCATAGAATGCTTGCACCACATTTATTTGCTTGTCTATCGACAAGGAACTTGTCAGCGACAGCTAACAGGATATGTTTTTGATGTTTATCTTGTTTATACTTTTCCTCCCCGATCAGCCATTCCTTGATTTTTGCATCGAAAGGGAGGCCTGATATCCAACTGAAAGCACTTGATTCCATAGACTTGCCATCATCACGTCTCTTCCACACATCATGCATATGGTCGTGTATTTCAAGCATAGCCTGCATGAAAAGGCGTAATTCAATTTTATTCAAATGCTAGACAACAGGATCCTGACTGAAATATGATAGTCAACAAGTTAATTAACAGAACTCTTGCCAAGCCACACACACACTCTGTTTTGTCAGCTTGCCAAGCCACGCGTACATGAGTTTTGCATAATTTACCTCATGAAAGTGAAACCTCCTCCTGTGTTTGATGACACCTTCTGTGGCCCCATAAAACATGTCCATCAACATTGTCTTGCCTGTGTTACAAGTTGCTCCCTAAAGTTAGCATAATAATTGCAGATAGCTAGATAATATTATCATCATCTTGGTAAAAAAATATTATCATCATAAGCAGTTTATGACTATTTTGAAAAGAACAGCATAATGACCCAAGTGAAGTATTTAGTTACTACTGAATGGGAGACAGCCTGACTACAAACCACTAACTCTCAGGATAGGCCAGGTCAATGTATTGATTAATTAGCTTACCACTTCCAACATTCCCGTAAAGGTATAATCCTTTTGGAGCAACAGGTGCAACTGGTTTCTGGCCAACCAAATTATCTAGTTTCCTCTCTCTGTTCAAATATGAAACCCATCTTCCAACTCCAGGCTCTATATTAGCTCTTCTTTTCCTGGTTTAATCGGCAAAAGACAAGTCAAACAGCAACTTCCAAGCGGCGCAACACAACAGTTAAACAGACTTATTGGTCGCTGAACTACTTAGTTACACTCTTCTTGGGATATGTACAAGAGATTTCTAATTGTAAACAAGAAAAGTTTCTACAGAGTAGGCAAAATTTATATCATTTGGGAGAGGAACAGTGGCACTGCAAAGTTAAAACACAAAACTCTTGATGTCAAGAGTTTGATGGTTTTACAGCAAATGAACCGAGGCAGGAGAACAAATGTTACCGTGAAATCAACTTATCGAGAAATCCCCTTTTCTCGTCTATCCACACCCCATCGTGCTGCTTATCCTCGGCTTCTTCGAGGAGAAGCCGCCGCCGTTCTTTCTCCCTGGTATTGTCCCACATAGACAGCTTTGTCTGCACTTCACGCAAAGGCACTCACTCAGACGCCACGAGACAATCTCCCTGAATAAGCAAAAAAAATATGCGCCTAGTGCTGCTACTTGGACCCGGTGAACACAGAGCCGTCGGCAACTTACATGGTAATCCTCCATCTCCATCTCGTACCGCTTGAGCCTGCCGAGCAAGCTGTCTAGCTCGGAGGCAACATTTTCCTGGTACACGTCATGCCGGAGCTTCCCTTGGCTCACCAGGTCCCTGTAGAGCGTTAGAGGACCCCCTTCAGGTGCAGGACAGAACAGAACAGTATGAGAGATTAAAGATCGAGAGTAAACTGTCATGAAATTTCAAAAAATTACAGGCGTCAGCATTCAGAAGCTCGGAGAGCGGATATGGATGATCATCTTGTCATGAGATTTCATAAAGTACAAGCACGTATAGATTGGCTCGGATGAAATTTCTGCATCACTCGGCCGGTGGCGAACGGTGGGGGCGGTGGAATTAAAACCATGGAGTGATCGGCAGAGGGGCGGAGCATTGAGCTACGAACGTGCGACTGCGCAGCCACTCTAGATACATGCGTATGAGAGAGGGAGAGATCGCGCCGGTACCTGGTTTCGGGCGGTGATCGGCGGCGTCGTGGAGGCGACGGGGGAGGGGGAGCGCGGCGGGGGCGTCGCCGCGGGGGACGGCGGCGAGGAGGGCCGCGGATCGCCGGGTGACGCCGACGCGTAGCCGGAGCAGCATCGCCGGGGGAGGAAGGGGGAGGGCGGTGGTGGGGCGAGGCGGACGGCGAGGTGGTGGTGGCTTAACACCCCGCCGCGCCCATGTCGGGGTGACGCGGCCGCTCTTCTCACCGCACGCCGTGGGCTCGAGCGCTTTTCGCTGGCCTACCTACCACCGAGCACAGCTGGCCATCTGGGCCGTGTCAGCTGGGCCAGCCCGTTAGCACGCCAGCATGGCATGACAGATGCTAAATGGGCTGTGCCCGGCACGCGGCAAGCTAGGGGCCGTGCTTGGGCTGCTAGGCTGGGCACGCCAGGGGCCGTGCTTGCGCTGCTAGGCTGGGCACGCGGGCCGGCATATGGCATGGCACGTTTATCTTTTATATTTTACTTTGTTTTTTATTTAAATAAGGCTTGATACCAGCCCAGTAGGTAAAAAGTTGCCAAAAACACCCAACAGGCCAAATAGCACGTGGGCCATCCTGCCTGGCATGCCGGCGGGCCGGCGGGCCTAGCACCTAGGTTGTGCCTAGGCTAGAGGTTACAGCATGCGGGCCGCATGATACGGCCCGGCTATTAAATATGCCACGACCGGCCATCTCGTACCAGGCACAATTAGCTTGGGCTAGAGGCTGCAGCATGCGGGCCGGCATGACATGACCCGACTATTAAATATGCCACAACGGGTCATGCCGTGCCAGGTATGATTACGGTGGGTCGGGCCGTGTCGTGTCGTGCTGCATGTTTGGCTGAAATCACTAATTAAAGAGTACTCATTGCAAAGATTACTCCCACCTTCCAAGTTTGTGACAAATGGCGCGCTGCATGTGCGCCATTTGTCGCAACATGGGAGTTTTCCCTTTTTTCTAGATCCGTTTATTCAAAATGTTTTATCTCTTAAACCGCGCGTCCAAATCTCGAACCGTTTTCACTATTGGATTCCTCGCATCGAGATCTTCCAAACTAGGTCCCATGTTGATAGGTTTTGATGAACTTTTTTTCAGAAAAACGGACGAAAAAACCAAATCGGGAGCACGGGTTTCCCTTTCCGAAAGAGACACGCCCGTGCCTCTTGCGAAATCACAACCGTGCCTCTCGCAGAAGCAAAACCGTGCCTCTCGCGGAAAAGGAAAAAAAAAAGAGAAAACGCGTTTTTTCATTTCCGAGAGGCACGGCCGTGACTCTCGCGCACAGCTGTGCCTCTCACGGAAGCAGAACCATGACTCTTGCGGAAGAAAAAAATGAAAACACGTTTTTTTTCGTTTCCGAGAGGCACGGCCGTGACTCTCGCGAAAGCACAACCGTACCTCTCGCGAAAGCAAAACCGTGACTCTCGTGAAAGAAAAAAAGAGAGAAAAGCTTTTTTTTTGTTTCCGAGAAGCACGGCCGTAACTCTGGCGAAAGCACAACCGTGCCTCTCGCGAAAGAAAAAAAAGGGAGAAAACGCGTTTTTTTCGTTTTCGAGTGGCACGATCATGACTCTCGCGAAAGCAGAACCGTGCCTCTCGCGAAAGGAAAAAAACATAAATGCGTTTTTCCCGTTTCCGAGAGGCACGGCCGTGACTCTCGCGAAAGCACAACCGTGCCTCTCGCGGAAGCAAAACCGTGACTCTCGCGGAAGGAAAAAAACAGAGAACACGTTTTTTTTTTCGTTTCCGAGAGGCACGGCCGTGACTCTCGCGAAAGTAAAAAACCGTGCCTCTCGCGGAAGCAAAACCGTAACTCTCGCGAAAGGAAAAAAATAGAACATGATTTTTTGCGCGATTTTTTTTTAATATTCTTTTTTGGTCCAAATGTTAAGGAAGACCGGTGGAAAACCGAAATGCCAAAAAAACCGAAAAAAACCCATTTAAAAAGCCAAAAACGCGTGCAGAAAAATAAAAAAATTCAGAGGGAGCGCCAAGAGCGCGACACATGGCAGGCAGCTCAGAGCGCGCCAAGTGGCGCTGATCATTATGAGGCTTTCGAAGGAGCGCTCGTTAACTAGTTGCTCCCCCATTTGGCCAGCTCTACTACCGAGAGGCGAGAAAGCCCGTGCCGCCAGGCCCGTTTTTTCTTGAGAAAAATTCAGGCCCATTCTAATGATAGGCCATCACATTTGGGTTGACATAGTGCACAAATGCTATGTCTTGCCCGTACAGATTTCTATTAGTAGGAACCGCCTATGAGCAGAGTAGTATTGGGCCGGCCATTCATCTATTTTTCATTCATTCCATTTGCTCGTCCTCGCTCGATCGATAGGTTCGGTCTAGTTTCTTCGTTTTTTTCATTTTCATTCTCTTTTGTCCTTTCGTAATTACTATTCTTTTCACCGGTTGTTCGATTTCCTTTTTTCCTTCTTTTACGCTTGTGTTTTCTTTGTTTTTTTAAAAAAAATGTTTTTGTTTTTTCTTCTTTATGGTTTTGTTTTGCTTCGTTCTTTGCTTTCTTTGTTTTTTTTGTTTCTTCACTTTTCTTTTTGTTTTGTTTGTCAACTTTCATTGGGTTTGTTTTTTCAATACATGTTAGTTTCTTCCATACATGTTTCTACATTTTCTGTATATATTTAAAACACTGTTTTATACTGATTTGAAAATTTTCAAATACATCTTTAACCTTTTTTACAAAAACATGTTTTGAATATATTTTTTCAAATATGTGGTATTTTTTTCAAATGCATGTCCTAACCTTTTTCAAATGATAAAAAAAATTCAAACTATGCAAACATTTTTCTACATTGTAAAAATCCTTTTTTCAAAATATCACGAACATATTTTGATACATGTGAAGATTGTTTTAAAAATGTAACGTACATTTTCTTAATGTAAAAACATTTTTATTGAATTAAATTAACATATTTTTACATTTTGTTAAATGTTAAGTAAATTCCTTTGGAAATGTTAGACATTTTATAATTGTCATAACATTTTTCTTACATATGATTAACATTTTTCGTGTGCGTGATTATCATTTTCTACTTTTTACATTTCCATTTATACATTTTTCGTATATATTTTGTCTATACATGTTTGACATTTTTTAATGCAAGATTAAAATTTTCAAAAAAATTATGTATAGTATTTTGTAATACATATATTTAAAATATTTCAAAACATAAGCAAAGGTAAAAAAAGAAACAAAAATGTGAACGAAAAAAAGGAAAATGTGCATGATGTCATCATGACATCAGCATAATGCATTATTTGTTTACTGGGCCAGCCCAGTTACAGCTCCGTGTAGGTGAGCCGGAACTGGGCATCACAGCGGGCGGCACATAGTCGCGCCCGATATAATGGGTGTAATTAACGAACCTTTTTATCCCTTCGTTCCCATACTACTCATGTTTGTGATTCATCATCCCTTCTGTTCGTTCTTTAGTTATTGTTTTCCTTAGGTTTTTATTTTTTATAGCGGCATCGATGAGATGACGACAGTGATGACATATTGAAATAAGGTCTCTTTCTTTGTAAAAAGAAAGAGAAATAAGTTTATTTTTGAATTTACTGACATCTTCATCTCTCTCTTTTTTGAATTGACATATTTATTTTTGTCTAAGAGCAAAACGAATCGGTCAGAGTGCATTTTAGTCTTCTTGCATAAGAAAAAATAGAGTGTGTTTTAGTCTTTATGCTAGAAACGTCTTAAAAACAGCTACGCATGAAATCTCTACCTAATAATAAAGGGGCTATTGCTTCTGGCCGCACGTCACTGAAATTGCCCCTAAAGTCCCAATAATTACCCCTGAGCCACCGGTAAGTGAAGAAAATTATTTGAATTTTCTTTGTCAAAGCCGTCGTCCGGTTTGGTTCTTATAAGGTGGGACTCTGAAATATCACAAACATATGTGAATTGTAGTGGCTAAAGTCCAAGGCCCGGTTCTTTTTAGCTTTTGATTCTCCAGAATCAGCTTTTGGGAAACTTCCTACAGAATCAACCAGAATCAGCTATCTGGGTTCTTTTCTAGGATTGTGGTTTGAGATTATGGGATGAGTTGTGTGCTAAAATGTCTGTAATGTCCCTGAACCGAGATCCTAAAAAATGTCCTTGAACCGAAGAAAGACTATGGTTGAATGTTGCCATGTCTCCCTTCACAGTACCATTGATGATTGCTACATCTTGAGCACTGCGTTGGTTTTCCCTTGAAGAGGGAAGGGTGATGCAGCAAAGTAGCGTAAGTATTTCCCTCAGTTTTTGAGAACCAAGGTATCAATCCAGTAGGAGGCTACGCCCGAGTCCCTCGCACCTACACAAACAAATAAATCCTCGCAACCAACGCGATAAGGGGTTGTCAATCCCTACACGCTCACTTACGAGAGTCAGATCAGATAGATATGATAAGATAATATTTTTGGTATTTTTATGATAAAGATGCAAAGTAAAATAAAAGCAAAGTAAAAGGCAACGGAAATAACTAAGTGTTGGAAGATTAATATGATGAAGATAGACCCGGGGGCCATAGGTTTTACTAGTGGCTTCTCTCAAGAGCATAAGTATTTTATGGTGGGTGAACAAATTACTGTTGAGTAATTGACAGAATTGAGCATAGTTATGAGAATATCTAGGTATGATCATGTATATAGGCATCACGTCCGAGACAAGTAGACCGACTCCTGCCTGCATCTACTACTACTCCACACATCGACCGCTATCCAGCATGCATCTAGAGTATTAAGTGTTGGAAATATGCCATAGAGGCAATAATAAATTAGTTATTATTATATTTCCTTGTTCATGATAATCGTTTATTATCCATGCTAGAATTGTATTGATAGGAAACTCGGATACATGTGTCGATACATAGACAACACCATGTCCCTAGTAAGCCTCTAGTTGACTAGCTCGTTGATCAATAGATGGTCACGGTTTCCTGACCATGGACATTGGATATCGTTGATAATGGGATCACATCATTAGGAGAATGATGTGATGGACAAGACCCAATCCTAAGCCTAGCACAAGGATCATGTAGTTCGTTCGCTAAAGCTTTTCTAATGTCAAGTATCATTTCCTTAGACCATGAGATTGTGCAACTCCCGGATACCGTAGGAATACTTTGGGTGTGCCAAACGTCACAACGTAACTGGGTGACTATAAAGGTGCACAACGGGTATCTCCGAAAGTGTCTGTTGGGTTGGCACGAATCGAGACTGGGATTTGTCACTCCGTGTGACGGAGAGGTATCTCTGGGCCCACTCGGTAGGACATCATCATAATGTGCACAATGTGATCAAGGAGTTGATCACGGGATGATGTGTTACGAAACGAGTAAAGAGACTTGCCGGTAACGAGATTGAACAAGGTATCGGGATACCGACGATCGAATCTCGGGCAAGTATCGTACCGATAGACAAAGGGAATTGTATACGAGATTAATTAAGTCCTTGACATCGTGGTTCATCCGATGAGATCATCGTTGAACACGTGGGAGCCAACATGGGTATCCAGATCCCGCTGTTGGTTATTGACCGGAGAGTCATCTCGGTCATGTCTGCATGTCTCCCGAACCCGTAGGGTCTACACACTTAAGGTTCGGTGACGCTAGGGTTATAGAGATATTAGTATGCGGTAACCCGAAAGTTGTTAGGAGTCCCGGATGAGATCTCGGACGTCACGAGGAGTTCCGGAATGGTCTGGAGGTAAAGAATTATATATAGGAAGTGCTGTTTCGGCCATCGGGACAAGTTTCGGGGTCACCGGTATTGTACCGGGACCACCGGAAGGGTCCCGGGGGTCCACTGGGTGGGGCCACCTGCCCCGGGGGGCCACATGGGCTGTAGGGGGTGCGCCTTGGCCTATATGGGCCAAGGGCACCAGCCCCTAGAGGCCCATGCGCCAAAGGGACAAGAGGAGGGGAGAGTCCTAAAGGGGGAAGGCACCTCCGAGGTGCCTTGGGGAGGATGGACTCCTCCCCCCCTTGGCCGCACCCTTCCTTGGAGGAAGGGGCAAGGCTGCGCCCTCCCCCTCTCCCTTGGCCCTATATATAGTGGGGGGAAGGGAGGGCAACCATACCTAAGCCCTGGCGCCTCCCTCTCCCTCCCATGACAGACCTTCCTCCTCCCGCAGCGCTTGGCGAAGCCCTGTTGGAATCCCGCTACTTCCACCACCACGCCGTCGTGCTGCTGGATCTCCATCAACCTCTCCTCCCCCCTTGCTGGATCAAGAAGGAGGAGACGTCGCTGCTCCGTACGTGTGTTGAACGCGGAGGTGCCGTCCGTCCGGCGCTAGGATCATCGGTGATTTGGATCACGACGAGTACGACTCCATCAACCCCGTTCTCTTGAACGCTTCCGCGCGCGATCTACAAGGGTATGTAGATCCACTCCTCCCTCGTTGCTAGATGACTCCATAGATAGATCTTGGTGACACGTAGGAAAATTTTGAATTTATGCTACGTTCTCCAACAGTGGCATCATGAGCTAGGTCTATGCGTAGTTACTATGCACGAGTAGAACACAAAGTAGTTGTGGGCGTTGATTTTGTTCAATATGCTTACCGTTACTAGTCCAATCTTGATTCGGCGGCATTGTGGGATGAAGCGGCCCGGACCGACCTTACACGTACTCTCACGTGAGACTGGTTCCACCGACTGACATGCACTAGTTGCATAAGGTGGCTAGCGGGTGTCTGTCTCTCCCACTTTAGTCGGATCGGATTCGATGAAAAGGGTCCTTATGAAGGGTAAATAGCAATTGGCATATCACGTTGTGGTTTTTGCGTAGGTAAGAAACGTTCTTGCTAGAAACCCATAGTAGCCACGTAAAACATGCAAACAACAATTAGAGGACGTCTAACTTGTTTTTGCAGGGTATGCTATGTGATGTGATATGGCCAAAAGGATGTGATGAATGATATATGTGATGTATGAGATTGATCATGTTCTTGTAATAGGAATCACGACTTGCATGTCGATGAGTATGACAACCGGCAGGAGCCATAGGAGTTGTCTTAATTTATTTATGACCTGTGTGTCAACATAAACGTCATGTAATTACTTTACTTTATTGCTAACCGTTAGCTGTAGTAGTAGAAGTAATAGTTGGCGAGACAACTTCATGAAGACACGATGATGGAGATCATGATGATGGAGATCATGGTGTCATGCCGGTGACGATAATGATCATGGAGCCCCGAAGATGGAGATCAAAAGGAGCAATATGATATTGGCCATATCATGTCACTATTTGATTGCATGTGATGTTTATCATGTTTTTGCATCTTGTTTACTTAGAACGACGGTAGTAAATAAGATGATCCCTCACTAAAATTTCAAGAAGGTGTTCCCCCTAACTGTGCACCGTTGCGAAAGTTCGTCGTTTCGAAGCACCACGTGATGATCGGGTGTGATAGATTCTTACGTTCACATACAACGGGTGTAAGAAAGATTTACACATGCGAAACACTTAGGTTGACTTGACGAGCCTAGCATGTGTACAGACATGGCCTCGGAACACAGAAGACCGAAAGGTCGAGCATGAGTCGTATGGTAGATACGATCAACATGAAGATGTTCACCGATGTTGACTAGTCCGTCTCATGTGATGATCGGACACGGCCTAGTTAACTCGGATCATGTAATCACTTAGATGACTGGAGGGATGTCTATCTGAGTGGGAGTTCATAAGATGAACTTAATTATCCTGAACATAGTCAAAAGGTCTTCGCAAATTATGTCGTAGCTCGCGCTCTACTGTTTAGATATGTTCCTAGAGAAAATTTAGTTGAAAGTTGATAGTAGCAATTATGCGGACTAGGTTCGTAAACTGAGGATTGTCCTCATTGCTTCATAGAAGGCTTATGTCCTTAATGCACCGCTCAGTGTGCTGAACCTCGAACATTGTCTGTGGATGTTGCGAACATCTGACATACACATTTTGATAACTACATGATAGTTCAGTTAAGCGGCTTAGAGTTGAGGCACCGAAGACGGTTTTGAAACGTCGTGAAACATATGAGATGTTTCGAGGGCTGAAATTGGGATTTCAGGCTCGTGCCCACGTCAAGAGGTATGAGACCTCCGACGATTTTCTTAGCCTGCAAACTAAGGGAGAAAAGCTCAATTGTTGAGCTTGTGCTCAGATTGTCTGAGTACAACAATCGCTTGAATCGAGTGGGAGTTGATCTTCCAAATGAGATAGTGATGTTTCTCCGAAGTCATTACCACCAAGCTGCTAGAGCTTCATGATGAACTATAACATATCAGGACATATATGATGATCCTTGAGATATTCGCGATGTTTGACACCACAAAAGTAGAGATCAAGAAGGAGCATCAATTGTTGATGGTTGGTGAAACCACTAGTTTCAAGAAGGGCAAGGGAACAAAGGGATACTTCATGAAACGGCAATTCAGCTGTTGCTCTAGTGAAGAAACCCAAGGTTGAACCCAAACCCGAGACTGAGTGCTTCTGTAATAAGGGGAACAGCCACTGGAGCAGAATTACCCTAGATACTTGGTAGATGAGAAGGCTGGCAAGGTCGATAGAAGTATATTGGATATACATTGTGTTGATGTGTACTTTACTAGTACTCCTAGTAGCACCGGGGTATTAGATACCGGTTCGGTTGCTAAGTGTTAGTAACTCGAAACAAAAGGCTACGGAATAAACAGAGACTAGCTAAAGGTGAGCTGACGATATGTGTTGGAAGTGTTTCCAAGGTTGATATGATCAAGCATCGCACGCTCCCTCTACCATCGAGATTGGTATTAAAACCTAAATAATTGTTATTTGGTGTTTGCGTTGAGCATAGACATGATTGGATTATGTCTATCGCAATACGGTTATTCATTTAAAGAGAATAATGGTTACTCTGTTTATTTGAATAATACCTTCAATGGTCTTACACCTAAAATGAATGGTTTATTGAATCTCGATCGTAGTGATACACATGTTCATGCCAAAAGATAGTAATGATAGTACCACCTACTTGTGGCACTGCCACTTAAGTCATATCGGTATAAAACGCATGAAGAAGCTCCATGTTGATGGATCTTTGGGCTCACTCGTTTTTGAAAGGTTTGAGACATGCGAACCATGTCTATTGGTGTATATGCATGAAGAAACTCCATGCAAATGGACAGTTTGGACTCACTTGATTTTGAATCACTTGAGACATGCAAATCATACCACATGGGCAAGATGACTGAAAGCCTCGTTTTTCAGTAAAATGGAACTAGAAAGCAACTTGTTGGAAGTAATACATTTTGATGTGTGCAATCCAATGAGTGCTGAGGCATGTAGTGGATATCGTTATGTTCTTGCTTCACATATGATTTGAGTAGATGTTGAGTATATTTACTTGATGAATCACGAGTCTGAATTATTGAAAGGTTCAAGTAATTTCAGGGTGAAGTTGAGGATAAAATATCTATGATATGATCATATAGATGAATATCTGAATTACGAGTTTGGCACATAATTAAGACATTGTGGAAATTGTTTCACAACTAATACAGCCTGGAACACCATAGTGTGATGGTGTGTCCGAACATCATAACTGCACCCTATTGGATATGATGCATACCATGATGTCTCTTATCGAATTACCACGATAGTTTATGGGTTAGGCATTAGAGACAACCACATTCACTTTAAATAGGGCACCACGTAATTCCGATGAGATGACACCGTATGAACTATGGTTTAGAGAAACCTAAGCTGTCATTTCTTAGAAGTTTGGGGTTGCGACGCTTATGCGAAAAAGTTTCAGGCTGATAAGCTCGAACCCAAAGCGAATAAATGCATCTTCATAGGACACCCAAAACAGTTGGGTATACCTCCTGTCTCAGATTCGAAAGCAGTAAGGGATTGTTTCTAGAATCGGGTTCTTTCTCGAGGAAAAGTTTCTCTCGAAAGAATTGAGTGGGAGGATGGTGGAGACTTGATGAGGTTATTGAACCGTCTCTTCAACTAGTGTGTGACAGGGCACAGGGAGTTGTTCCTGTGGCACCTACACCAATTGAAGTGGAAGCTTATGATAGTGATCATGAAACTTCAGATCAAGCCACTACCAAACCTCGTGGGATGACAAGGATGCGTACTACTTCAGAGTGGTACGTAATCCTGTCTTGGAAGTCATGTTGCTAGACAACAATGAACCTACGAGCTATGGAGAAGCGATGGTGGGCCTGGATTCCGATAAATGGCTCGAGGCCATAAAATCCGAGAGAGGATCCATGTATGAAAACAAAGTGTAGACTTTGGCAGAACGGCTCGATGGTTGTAAGGCTATTGAGTACAGATGGATTTTAAAGACGGACAATGATGGTAAGTATCACCATTAAGAAAGCTCGACTTGTCATTAAGATGTTTTCCGACAAGTTCAAGGAGTTGACTACGATGAGACTTTCTCACTCGTAGCGATGCTAAGAGTCTGTTGGAATTATATTAGCGATTACTGCAAATCTTGCAGATAGGATGTCAAAACATTGTTTCCTCGACGATTTTCTTGAGGAAAGGTTGTATGTGATACAACCGGAAGGTTTTGTCAATCCTGAAAGATGCTAATAAGTATGCAAAGCTCCAGCAATCCTTCTAAGGACTGGAGTAAGCATCTCGGAGTTGGAATGTATGCTTTGATGAGATGATCAAAGATTTTGGGTTTACACAAAGTTTATGAGAAACTTGTATTTCCAAAGAAGTGAGTGGGAGCACTATAGAATTTCTGATGAATATATGTTGTTGACATATTGTTGATCAAAAATGACGTAGAATTTCTGGAAAGCATATAGGGTTATTTGGAAAGTGTTTTTCAATGGAAAGCCTGGATTAAGCTACTTAAACATTGAGCATCAAGATCTATAAGGATAGATCAAAACGCTTAATGGTACTTTCAAATGAGCACATACCTTGACATGATCTTGAAGGTGTTCAAGATGGATCAGTCAAAGAAGGAGTTCTTGCCTGAGTTGTAAGGTATGAAGTTAAGACTTAAAGCTCGACCACGGCAGAAGAAAGAGGAAGGACGAAGGTCGTCCCCTATGCTTTTATCATAGGCTCTCTACAGTATGCTATGTTGTGTACCGCACCTGAAGTGTGCCTTGCCATGAGTTAGTCAAGGGGTACAAGAGTGATCCAAGAATGGATCACAGGACAGCGGTCAAAGTTATCCTTAGTAACTGGTGGACTAAGGAATTTTCTCGATTATGGAGGTGGTAAAAGAGTTCGTCGTAAAGGGTTACGCCGATGCAAACTTTGACACTAATCCAGATTATTCTGAGTAGTAGACTGGATTCGTATAGTAGAACAGTTATTTGGAATAGCTCCAAATATAGTGTAGTAGTTGCATCTACAAGATGACATAGAGATTTGCGAAGTACATACGGATCTGAAAGATTCAGACCCGTTGACTATAACATCTCTCACAAGCATAACATGATCAAACCCAGAACTCATCGAGTGTTAATCACTGGTAATGTGAACTAGATTATTGACTCTAGTAAACTCTTTGGGTGTTAGTCACATGGGGATGTGACCTTGAGTGTTAATCACATATCGATGTGAACTGGATTATTGACTCTAGTGCAAGTGGGAGACTGTTGGAAATATGCCCTAGAGGCAATAATAAATTAGTTATTATTATATTTCCTTGTTCATGATAATCGTTTATTATCCATGCTAGAATTGTATTGATAGGAAACTCAGATACATGTGTGAATACATAGACAACACCATGTCCCTAGTAAGCCTCTAGTTGACTAGCTCGTTGATCAATAGATGGTCACGGTTTCCTGACCATGGACATTGGATGTCGTTGATAACGGGATCACATCATTAGGAGAATGATGTGATGGACAAGACCCAATCCTAAGCCTAGCACAAGGATCGTGTAGTTCGTTCGCTAAAGCTTTTCTAATGTCAAGTATCATTTCCTTAGACCATGAGATTGTGCAACTCCCGGATACCGTAGGAATACTTTGGGTGTGCCAAACGTCACAACGTAACTAGGTGACTATAAAGGTGCACTACGGGTATCTCCGAAAGTGTCTGTTGGGTTGGCACGAATCGAGACTGGGATTTGTCACTCCGTGTGACGGAGAGGTATCTCTGGGCCCACTCGGTAGGACATCATCATAATGTGCACAATATCATCAAGGAGTTGATCACGGGATGATGTGTTACGAAATGAGTAAAGAGACTTGCCGGTAACGAGATTGAACAAGGTATCGGGATACCGACGATCGAATCTCGGGCAAGTATCGTACCGATAGACAAAGGGAATTGTATACGGGATTGATTAAGTCCTTGACATCGTGGTTCATCCGATGAGATCATCGTGGAACACATGGGAGCAAACATGGGTATCCAGATCCCGCTGTTGGTTATTGACCGGAGAGTCATCTCGGTCATGTCTGCATGTCTCCCGAACCCGTAGGGTCTACACACTTAAGGTTCGGTGACGCTAGGGTTATAGAGATATTAGTATGCGGTAACCTGAAAGTTGTTCGGAGTCCCGGATGAGATCCCGGACGTCACGAGGAGTTCCGGAATGGTCCGGAGGTAAAGAATTATATATAGGAAGTGTTGTTTCGGCCATCGGGACAAGTTTCGGGGTCACCGGTATTGTACCGGGACCACCGGAAGGGTCCCGGGGGTCCACCGGGTGGGGCCACCTGCCTCGGGGGGCCACATGGGCTGTAGGGGGTGCGCCTTGGACTATATGGGCCAAGGGAACCAGCCCCTAGAGGCCCATGCGCCAAAGGGACAAGAGGAGGGGAGAGTCCTAAAGGGGGAAGGCACCTCCGAGGTGCCTTGGGGAGGATGGACTCCTCCCCCCCTTGGCCGCACCCTTCCTTGGAGGAAGGGGCAAGGCTGCACCCTCCCCCTCTCCCTTGGCCCTATATATAGTGGGGGGAAGGGAGGGCAACCATACCTAAGCCCTGGCGCCTCCCTCTCCCTCCCATGACACACCTTCCTCCTCCCGCAGCGCTTGGCGAAGCCCTGTTGAAATCCCGCTACTTCCACCACCACGCCGTCGTGCTGCTGGGTCTCCATCAACCTCTCCTCCCCCCTTTCTGGATCAAGAAGGAGGAGACGTCGCTGCTCCATACGTGTGTTGAACGCGGAGGTGCCATCCGTTCGGCGCTAGGATCATCGGTGATTTGGATCACGACGAGTACGACTCCATCAACCCCGTTCTCTTGAACGCTTCCGTGCGCGATCTACAAGGGTATGTGGATCCACTCCTCCCTCGTTGCTAGATGACTCCATAGATAGATCTTGGTGACACGTAGGAAAATTTTGAATTTATGCTACGTTCCCCAACATTAAGTTCATAAGAACAGAGTAACGCCTTAAGCAAGATGACATGATGTAGAGGGATAAATTCATGCAATATGATAAAAACCCCATCTTGTTATCCTTGATGGAAACAATACAATACGTGCCATGCTGCCCCTACTGTCGCCGGGAAAGGACACCGCAAGATTGAACCCAAAGCTAAGCACTTCTCCCATTGCAAGAAAGATCAATCTAGTAGGCCAAACCAAACTGATAATTCGAAGAGACTTGCAAAGATAACCAATCATGCATAAAAGAATTCAGAAGATTCAAATATTGTTCATAGATAAACTTGATCATAAACCCACAATTCATCGGTCTCAACAAACACACCGCAAAAGAAGATTACATCGAATAGATCTCCACGAGAGAGGGGGACAACATTGTATTGAGATCCAAAAAGAGAGAAGAAGCCATCTAGCTAATAACTATGGACCCGAAGGTCTGAGGTAAACTACTCACACTTTATCGGAGAGGCTATGGTGTTGATGTAGAAGCCCTTCGTAATCGATGCCCCTTTCGGCGGAGCTCCGGAACAGGCCCCAAGATGGGATCTCATGGGTACAGAAGGTTGCGGCGGTGGAATTAGGTTTTTGGCTCCCTATCTAGTCATTTGGGGTACGTAGGTATATATAGGAGGAAGGAGTACGTCGGTGGAGCAACATGGGGCCCAAGAGGGTGGAGGGCGCGCCTGGGGGGTAGGCGTGTCCCCCTACCTCGTGGCTGATACGTCTCCAACGTATCTATAATTTTGATTGCTCCATGCTATATTATCTACTGTTTTGGACCATATTGGGCTTTATTTTCCACTTTTATATTACTTTTGGGACTAACCTATTAACCGGAGGCCCAGCCCAGAATTGCTGTTTTTTGCCTATTTCAGTGTTTCGAAGTGACGGAATATCAAACGGAGTCCAAACGGAATGAAATCTTCGGGAACGTGATTTTCTCAACAGATATGATCCGGGAGACTTGGACCCTCCGTCAAGAAAGGAGGGAGGCGGTCACGAGGGTGGAGGGCGCCCCCCTAGGGCGCGCCCCCTGCCTCGTGGGGCCCCCTTTGCTCCACCGACGTACTCCTTCCTCCTATATATACCTACGTACCCCCAAACGATCAGATAAGGAGCCAAAAACCTAATTCCACCGCCGCAACCTTCTGTACCCACAAGATCCCATCTTGGGGCCTGTTCCGGAGCTCCGCCGGAGAGGGCATCCACCACGGAGGGCTTCTACATCATCATAGCCCCTCCGATGAAGTGTGAGTAGTTTACCTCAGACCTTCGGGTCCATAATTAGTAGCTAGATGGCTTCTTCTCTCTTTTTGGATCTCAATACAATGTTCTCCCCCTCTCTCGTGGAGATCTATTCAATGTAATCTTCTTTTTGCGGTGTGTTTGTTGAGACCGATGAATTGTGGGTTTATGATCAAGTTTATGTATGAACAATATTTGAATCTTCTCTGAATTCTTTTATGTATGATTGGTTATCTTTGCAAGTCTCTTTGAATTATCAGTTTGGTTTGGCCTACTAGATTGGTTTTTCTTGCAATGGGAGAAGTGCTTAGCTTTGGGTTCAATCTTGCGGTGTCCTTTCCCAGTGACAGTAGGGGCAGCAAGGCACGTATTGTATTGTTGCCATCGAGGATAACAAGATGGGTTTTTTATCATATTGCATGAATTTATCCCTCTACATCATGTAATCTTGCTTAAAGTGTTACTCTATTTTCTTGAACTTAATACTCTAGATGCATGCTGGATAGCGGTCGATGAGTGGAGTAATAGTAGTAGATGCAGGTAGGAGTCGGTCTACTTGACTCGGACGTGATGCCTATATACATGATCATACCTAGATATTCTCATAACTATGCTCAATTCTGTCAATTGCTCAACAGTAATTTGTTCACCCACCGTAGAATACTTATGCTCTTGAGATAAGCCACTAGTGAAATCTATGGCCCCCGGGTCTATTCTCATCATATCAATCTTCCATCACTTTATTATCGCTTTACTTTTTACTTTGCCTTTTATTTTACCTTGCATCTCTATACCAAAAATACCAAAAATATTATCTATCATCTCTATCAGATCTCACTCTCGTAAGTGACCGTGAAGGGATTGACAACCCCTAATCGCGTTGGTTGCGTTGAGCTATTTGTTTTGTGTAGGTACGAGGGACTCGCGCGTATCCTCCTACTGGATTGATACCTTGGTTCTCAAAAACTAAGGGAAATACTTACTCTACTCTGCTGCATCACCCTTTCCTCTTCAAGGAAATCCAACGCAGTGCTCAAGAGGTAGCAGGAAGATTTCTGGCGCCGTTGCCGGGGAGTCTACGCAAAAGTCAACATACCAAGTACCCACCACAATCCCTTATCTCTCGCACTACTTTATTTGCCATTCGCCTCTCGTTTTCCTCTCCCCCACTTCACCCTGCCGTTTTATTCGCCCTCTCTTTTCGTTTGCCTTGATGTCTTACTTGGCTCGTTTGCTCGTTTGGTTGAAATAGTTGAGTATTTATTCCTAAATAGAGAAGCCAATTTCTATGGATCCTCATCCGCTTGACAATCTTTTTAAGAGATCCAATTATGATGAACCAATTCCTAGTGATTTGGATGCACTAGATTATCTCTATAAGGTTTTGCCTGAAATCCGTAAAGTGCCTCTCAATAGATCTTTGAATAAAAAGCATGATTGCAATGATTTTATTATAAATTCTCTTGATGTCAATTGTGCTAATAATATGCAAAACCTTAAGCTTGGGGATGCTAGTTTTGCTATGTCTACTACTTGTTGCAATAGTCATGATTGGGGAGATTCTTCTTATAATCTTGAAAATTTATTTAAGCCCCATGACGAATATAAGATTGATAATAGTGTTTACAATAATATTGAAAGTGGGTTTGGAAGAGTGTCAACTTTAGATCCCACATATTTGGATAACATTCAATCTTATGAAATTTTTGATAAAAGTGGGCTTGAAGAAATCATGACTTTAGTTAATGATAATCCCACTATTTTGGAAGAGTGTCAACTTTGCATGCATGTGGATCGTGTTGAGAATATACTTTGTGATAGCTATTTTGTTGAATTTGCCTATGATCCTACATGTAATTATTATGAGAGAGGAAAATATGGTTGTAGAAACTTTCATGCTAATAAATTACCTCTCGTCATGTTGAGATTGCTATTGTTTCTTTCCGCTTCCTTGCATATGCTAGTTTTTGCTTGCTATGATAATTTGTTTGCCTATAAGATGCCTATGCATAGGAAGTATGTTCGACTTAGATGTGTTTGTGACGTGTTTTATGATGCTCTCTTTGTGCTTCAATTCTTGTCTTTCATGTGAGCATCATTGAAAAATCCATGCCTAGCTAAAAGGCTTTAAAGAAAAGCGCTTGTTGGGAGACAACCCAATAGATTTACTTTCTTTCGTTGAATAAATAATCCATGTACCTTCTGTTTAGATGTGGTTTTGTGTTTTAATTAGTGTTTGTGCCAAGTTAAACCTATAGGATCTTCTTGGATGATAGTTATTTGATCTTGCTGTAATTTCCAAAAACTTTATGTTCACGAAAACAATTGTTAAAAATCACCAGAACGTGATAAAATAGTGATTACAATTGCTGCTGATCAATAAACAAATTGCCTAGGTCTTCCTATTTTGGCTGATATTTTTGAGTTCCAGAAGTTTGCGTTAGTTACAGATTACTACAGACTGTTCTGTTTTTTGACAGATTCTGTTTTCCATGTGTTGTTTGCTTATTTTGATGAATCTATGGCTAGTAAAATAGTTTATAAACCATAGAGAAGCTGGAATACAATAGGTTTAACACCAATATAAATAAAGAATGAGTTAATTACAGTACCTTTAAGTGGTCTTTTGTTTTCTTTCGCTAACGGAGCTTACGAGATTTCTGTTGAGTTTTGTGTTGTGAAGTTTTCAAGTTTTGGGTGAAATCTTTTTGATGGATTATGAAACAAGGAGTGGCAAGAGCCTAAGCTTGGGGATGCCCATAGCATCCCCAAGATAATCCAAGGACACCAAAAAGTCAAAGCTTGGGGATGCCCCGGAAGGCATCCCCTCTTTCATCTACTTCCATCGGTAATTTTACTTGGAGCTATATTTTTATTCACCACATGATATGTGTTTTGCTTGGAGCGTCTTGTATGATTTGAGTCTTTGCTTTTTAGTTTACCACAATCATCCTTGTTGTACACACCTTTTGAGAGAGCCATACATAAATTGGAGTTTGATAGAATACTCTTTGTGCCTCACTTATATCTTTTGAGCTTTATAGTTTTGCTCTAGTGCTTCATTTATATTTTTTAGAGCACGGTGGTGGATTTGTTTTAAAGAAACTATTGATCTCTCATGCTTCACTTAGATTATTTTGAGAGTCTTAAATAGCATGGTAAGTTGCTTAATAATAATAATATGCTTGGTATTCAAGATATGTAAAACTTTCTTTTGAGTGCGTTGAATACTAAGAAAAGTTTGATGCTTGATAATTGTTTTGAGATATGAAGATGGTGATATTAGAGTCATGCTAGTTGAGTGGTTGTGAATTTGAGAAATACTTGTGTTAAAGTTTGTGATTCCCGTAGCATGCACGTATGGTGAACCGTTATGTGATGAAGTCGGAGCATGATTTATTTATTGATTATCTTCCTTATGAGTGGCGGTCGGGGACGAGCGATGGTCTTTTCCTACCAATCTATCCCCCTAGGAGCATGCGCGTAATACTTTGCTTTGATAACTTCTAGATTTTTGCAATAAGTATATGAGTTCTTTATGACTAATGTTGAGTCCATGGATTATACGCACTCTTCCCATCCTTCCACCATTGCTAGCCTCTCTAATACCGCGCACTTTTCACCGGTATCATACACCCACCTTATACCTTCCTCAAAACAGCCACCATACCTACCTATCATGGCATTTCCATAGCCATCCCGAGATATATTGCCATGCAGCTTTCCACCGTTTCGTTTGTTATGACACGCTCCATCATTGTCATATTGCTAGCATGATCATGTAGTTGACATCGTATATGTGGCAAAGCCACCATTCATAATTCTTTCATACATGTCACTCTTGATTCATTGCATATCCCGGTACACCGCCGGAGGCATTCATATAGAGTCATATTTTGTTCTAAGTATCGAGTTGTAAGTGTTGAGTTGTAAGAAAAATAAAAGTGTGATGATCATCATTTTTAGAGCATTGTCCCAAGTGAGGAAAGGATAATGGAGACTATGATTCCCCCACAAGTCGGGATGAGACTCTAGACGAAAAAAAGAGGCCATAAAAAGAAAAGGCCCAAATAAAAAAAGAGAAAAAGAGAGAAGGGGCAATGTTACTATCCTTTTACCACACTTGTGCTTCAAAGTAGCACCATGATATTCATGATAGAAAGTCTCTCATTTTGTCACTTTCATATACTAGTGGGAATTTTTCATTATAGAACTTGGCTTGTATATCCAATGATGGGCTTCCTCAAAATGCCCTAGGTCTTCATGAGCAAGCAAGTTGGATGCACACCCACTTAGTTTCTTTTGTTGAGCTTTCATATACTTATAGATCTAGTGCATCCGTTGCATGGCAATCCCTACTCACTCACATTGATATCTATTGATGGGCATCTCCATAGCCCGTTGATACGCCTAGTTGATGTGAGACTATCTTCCCTCTTTTTGTCTTCTCCACAACCACCATTCTATTCCACATATAGTGCTATATGCATGGCTCACGCTCATGTATTGCGTGAAGATTGAATTTTTTTTGAGAATGTCAAAAGTATGAAACAATTGCTTGGCTTGTCATCGGGGTTGTGCATGATTTAAATACTTTGTGTGGTGAAGATAGAGCATAGCCAGACTATATGATTTTGTAGGGATAACTTTCTTTGGCCATGTTATTTTGAGAAGACATGATTGCTTCAGATAAGGAGCCAAAAACCTAATTCCACCGCCGCAACCTTCTATACCCACGAGATCCCATCTTG
Organism: Triticum dicoccoides; assembly: GCF_002162155.2. NCBI lineage: Eukaryota > Viridiplantae > Streptophyta > Magnoliopsida > Poales > Poaceae > Triticum > Triticum dicoccoides. The sequence goes on along the minus strand of NC_041384.1, from coordinate 31,967,329 downwards.
GGGCCTGTTCCGGAGCTCCGCCAGAGAGGGCATCCACCACGGAGGTCTTCTACATCATCATAGCCCCTCCGATGAAGTGTGAGTAGTTTACCTCAGACCTTCGGGTCCATAGTTAGTAGCTAGATGGCTTCTTCTCTCTTTTTGGATCTCAATACAATGTTCTCCCCCTCTCTCGTGGAGATCTATTCGATGTAATCTTCTTTTTGCGGTGTGTTTGTTGAGACTGATGAATTGTGGGTTTATGATCAAGTTTATCTATGAACAATATTTGAATCTTCTCTGAATTCTTTTATGTATGATTGGTTATCTTTGCAAGTCTCTTTGAATTATTAGTTTGGTTTGGCCTACTAGATTGGTTTTTCTTGCAATGGTAGAAGTGCTTAGCTTTGAGTTCAATCTTGCGGTGTCCTTTCCCAGTGACAGTAGGGGCAGCAAGGCACGTATGGTATTGTTGCCATCAAGGATAACAAGATGGGGTTTTTATCATATTGCATGAATTTATCCCTCTACATCATGTCATCTTGCCTAAAGCGTTACTCTGTTTTCTTGAACTTAATACTCTAGATGCATGCTGGATAGCGGTCGATGAGTGGAGTAATAGTAGTAGATGCAGGTAGGAGTCGGTCTACTTGACTGGGACGTGATGCCTATATACATGATCATACCTAGATATTCTCATAACTATGCTCAATTCTGTCAATTGCTCAACAGTAATTTGTTCACCCACCGTAGAATACTTATGCTCTTGAGAGAAGCCACTAGTGAAATCTATGGCCCCCGGGTCTATTCTCATCATATCAATCTTCCATCACTTTATTATCGCTTTACTTTTTACTTTGCCTTTTATTTTACCTTGCATCTCTATACCAAAAATACCAAAAATATTATCTATCATCTCTATCAGATCTCACTCTCGCAAGTGACCGTGAAGGGATTGACAACCCCTAATCGCGTTGGTCTTGAGCAGAAAAATTGGTGGCATTTGACATCTAAAGTTTCACCACCCCTACTACTGCCCGAAATCCTGCTTTGGTGAGCTTTCCCCAAGGTGACACCGAAGGTCTACCTCCTTTCGTGCGCCCCTCACCTCCTCCATGAGGATGATCCACTGGATTCATTGCAACATCATAGGGACAATAGTTCCTATACTTAACTAACCTCTGTGCGCAATCACTGTTTGACACATCATTCTTTCAGCTTTTCGTTCTTGACGACTTCTCCACGCCTACTCTTATTTATAAAGAGCACTATTCTTCTTTAGTTAGGTAGTTCTCCCCCCTCTATGAGACCGTAAGAACAACATTCTGTGTCATAAATATCGTATATAGAGATTTTTCATGTATCAACGCTTTTGATTCAATTATGAAAGTACGCTGTACTGGACTTGCACCCCTAGTTACGCAGAAGTGCAAGCACAGTGAGCATTATACAAGGACGTGATGTAGGAGTAACCCATTACCTTCTGGGTGGAATTGCCACGACATGGGCATTCTTCTTAGCGAGAATTATTGCAGTAGGATAAGGGCTAGGAGGATTTGAAAGGCAGGTCTTCCTCTTCCTTCTAAACTAATTGCTTTCGCTTGACTCTTCCAGTCAAAAAGTATACTGAGTGGTTGAAGGAAAGCGAAAAGGAATGGCTTTTTCATGTACCAGATCCGTCTTCAACGATTGAGGAGATTCCCGAGGCAGTCTTAGTGCTATCGTCAGGGTCACCAGCCACTTCTCTTCTTCTTCTGGCCTTCACCTCCTGCCCGGCCCGGAAATAGAACCCAGCCCCCTTTCTGATCCATTCATTTCTGCAAGCAGGCGGGATCCAGAGCTAAGCCCCCCTCCTATTCGAAGCCGGGTGTGGCCTCGCCCTTTTGCTCTTCCCCCTTCTCTTCTCCGCTTTGCTCTGTTACTCCTTTTGCAGATGGTTGGTCACCACTCTTAGGCTTTTTGTTCTCTGCTTGTGGTGGGTCTCCAATCTTGATCCGGAGTGAAGATTGGGGGGAATAGAGCGAAATCCCCGTCTGGGGTATTCCGAAGGTGTAACCTAGGCAACGAAAAAGGGGCCCGATACTTCAACTAAAGGAGCGACCTGTTGGTTCACCTTGAGCTATTTGTTTTGTGTAGGTACGAGGGACTCACGCGTAGCCTCCTACTGGATTGATACTTTGGTTCTCAAAAACTGAGGGAAATTACTCTACTCTGCTGCATCACCCTTTCCTCTTCAAGGAAATCCAACGCAGTGCTCAAGAGGTAGCAGTGGCTTCCTGGAAGCTTCTTTTATGTAGGGTCCAAGTCTCCTGGATCATATTCGTTCCGAAAATCACGTTCCCAAAGGTTTCATTCCGTTCGGACTCCGTTTGATATTCTTTTTCTGCGAAACTCTGAAATAGGCAAAAAATAGCAATGCTGGGTTGGGCCTCCGGTTAATAGGTTAGTCCCAAAAATAATATAAAAGTGAATAATAAAGCCCAATAATGTCCAAAACAGAAGATAATATAGCATGGAGCAATCAAAAATTATAGATACGTTGGAAATGTATCAAGCATCCCCAAGCTTAATTCCTGCTCGTCCTCGAGTAGGTAAATGATAAAACAGAATTTTTGATGTGGAATGCTACTTGGCATAATTTCAATGTAATTCTTCTTAATTGTGGTATGAATATTCAGATCCGAAAGATTCAATATAAAAGTTCATATTGACATAAAAATAATAATACTTCAAGCATACTAACTAAGCAATTATGTCCTCTCAAAATAACATGGCCAAAGAAAGTTCATCCCTACAAAATCATATAGTTTAGTCATGCTCCATTTTCATCACACAAGAATGCTCTCATCATGCACAACCCCGATGACAAGCCAAGCAATTGTTTCATACTTTAGTAATCTCAAACTTTTTCAACCTTCACGCAATACATGAGCGTGAGCCATGGACATAGCACTTTTGGTGGAATAGAATATGATGATGGGTGTCGGTGTCAAAACCGGCGGATCTCGGGTAGGGGGTCCCGAACTGTGCATCTAGGCAGATGGTAACAAGAGACGGGGGACACGATGTTTTTACCCAGGTTCGGGCCCTCTCGATGGAGGTAAAACCCTACTCCTACTTGATTGATCTTGATGATATGAGTATTACAAGAGTTGATCTACCACGAGATCGGAGAGGCTAAACCCTAGAAGCTAGCCTATGGTATGATTGTTCTTGGTCCTACGGACTAAACCCTCTGGTTTATATAGACACCAGAGGGGGCTAGGGTTACACAGAGTCGGTTACAAGGAAGGAGATCTACATATCCGTATCGCCAAGTTTGCCTTCCACACCAAGGAGAGTCCCATCCGGACACGGGACGAAGTCTTTAATCTTGTATCTTCATAGTCCAACAGTACGGCCAAAGGAAATAGTCCGGCTGTCTGGATACCCCTAATCCAGGACTCCGTCAGTAGCCCCCGAACCAGGCTTCAATGACGATGAGTCCGGCGCGCAGATTGTCTTCGGCATTGCAAGGCGGGTTCTTCTTCAAACTCTAAGTACTTGTTAAATAATGCCCGGCTTCTCGTAAATGTTGCGCTTCTTGGCTTCTGCGTCCAATAATGGCCATCTGTTGGAAATATGCCCTAGAGGCAATAATAAAAGTATTATTATATTTCATTGTTCATGATAATTGTCTTTTATTCATGCTATAACTGTATTATCCGGAAATCGTAATACACGTGTGAATACTTAGACCACACCATGTCCCTGGTAAGCCTCTAGTTGACCAGCTCGTTGTGATCAACAGATAGTCATGGTTTCCTGACTATGGACATTGGATGTCGTTGATAACGGGATCACATCATTAGGAGAATGATGTGATGGACAAGACCCAATCCTAAGCATAGCATAAAAGATCGTGTAGTTCGTTTTGCTAGAGCTTTGCAAGTGTCAAGTATCTCTTCCTTCGACCATGAGATCGTGTAACTCCCGGATACCGTAAGAGTGCCTTGGGTGTATCAAACGTCACAATGTAACTGGGTGACTATAAAGGTGCATTACAGGTATCTCCGAAAGTAGCTGTTGGGTTGACACGGATCGAGACTGGGATTTGTCACTCCGTATGACGGAGAGGTATCTCTGGGCCCACTCGGTAATGCATCATCATTGAGCTCAATGTGACCAAGGTGTTGGACACGGGATCATGCATTACGGTACGAGTAAAGTGACTTGCCGGTAACGAGACTGAACAAGGTATTGGGATACCGACGATCGAGTCTCGGGCAAGTAACGTACCGATTGACAAAGGGAATTGCATACAGGGTTTGATCGAATCCTCGACATAGTGGTTCATCCGATGACAACATCGAGGAGCATGTGGGAGCCATCATGGGTATCCAGATCCCGCTGATGGTTATTGACTGAGAGCGTCTCGGTCATGTCTGCATGTCTCCCGAACCCGTAGGGTCTACACACTTAAGGTTCGGTGACGCTAGGGTTATGAAGATATGGATATGCAGAAACCCGAATGTTGTTCGAAGTCCCGGATGAGATCCCGGACGTCACGAGGAGTTCCGGAATGGTCCGGAGGTAAAGAATTATATATAGGAAGTGCTATTTCGGGCATCGGGACAAGTTTCGGGGTTATCGGTATTGTACCGGGACCACCGGAAGGGTCCCGGGGGTCCACCGGGTGGGGCCACCTGTCCCGGGGGGCCACATGGGCTGTAGGGGGTGCGCCTTGGCCATCATGGGCCAAGAGCACCAGCCCCTATAGGCCCATGCGCCTAGGGTTTCCCCCTAGGAGGAGTCCTAGTGGTGGAAGGCACCCCTAGGTGCCTTGGGGGGGAGGGAAACCTCCCCTAGGCCGCCGCCCCCCCTAGTAGATCTCATCTACTAGGGCCGGCGCCCCCCCTGGCACCCCTATATATAGTGGGGGAGAGGAGGGACTTCATACACCAGCCCCTGGCGCCTCCACCTCCCCCCCGTTACGTCTCTCCCTCGTAGTCTCGGCGAAGCCCTGCTGCTGTGACGCCCTGCATCCACCACCACGCCGTCGTGCTGCTGGATCTTCATCAACCTCTCCTTCCCCCTTGCTGGATCAAGAAGGAGGAGACGTCTCCCGTCCCGTACGTGTGTTGAACGCGGAGGTGCCGTCCGTTCGGCGCTGGTCATTGGTGATTTGGATCACGTCGAGTACGACTACATCATCACCTTGCAAGCTTCCGCACGCGATCTACAAGTGGTATGTAGATGCAAACTCTCTCCCTAGACTCGTTGCTTAGATGAACTCATAGATGGATCTTGGTGAAACCGTAGGAAAAATTTTAATTTTCTGCAACGTTCCCCAACAGTCTGTTGGAAATATGCCCTAAAGGCAATAATAAAAGTATTATTATATTTCATTGTTCATGATAATTGTCTTTTATTCATGCTATAACTGTATTATCCGGAAATCGTAATACACGTGTGAATACTTAGACCACACTATGTCCCTGGTAAGCCTCTAGTTGACCAGCTCGTTGTGATCAACAGATAGTCATGGTTTCCTGACTATGGACATTGGATGTCGTTGATAACGGGATCACATCATTAGGAGAATGATGTGATGGACAAGACCCAATCCTAAGCATAGCATAAAAGATCGTGTAGTTCGTTTTGCTAGAGCTTTGCAAGTGTCAAGTATCTCTTCCTTCGACCATGAGATCGTGTAACTCCCGGATACCGTAAGAGTGCCTTGGGTGTATCAAACGTCACAACGTAACTGGGTGACTATAAAGGTGCATTACAGGTACCTCCGAAAGTAGCTGTTGGGTTGACACGGATCGAGACTGGGATTTGTCACTCCGTATGACGGAGAGGTATCTCTGGGCCCACTCGGTAATGCATCATCATATTGAGCTCAATGTGACCAAGGTGTTGGACACGGGATCATGCATTACGGTACGAGTAAAGTGACTTGCCGGTAACGAGACTGAACAAGGTATTGGGATACCGACGATCGAGTCTCGGGCAAGTAACGTACCGATTGACAAAGGGAATTGAATACAGGGTTTGATCGAATCCTCGACATAGTGGTTCATCCGATGACAACATCGAGGAGCATGTGGGAGCCATCATGGGTATCCAGATCCCGCTGATGGTTATTGACTGAGAGCGTCTCGGTCATGTCTGCATGTCTCCCGAACCCGTAGGGTCTACACACTTAAGGTTCGGTGACGCTAGGGTTATGAAGATATGTATATGCAGAAACCCGAATGTTGTTCGGAGTCCCGGATGAGATCCCGGACGTCACGAGGAGTTCCGGAATGGTCCGGAGGTAAAGAATTATATATAGGAAGTGCTGTTTCGGGCATCGGGACAAGTTTCGGGGTTATCGGTATTGTACCGGGACCACCGGAAGGGTCCCGGGGGTCCACCGGGTGGGGCCACCTGTCCCGGGGGGGCCACATGGGCTGTAGGGGGTGCGCCTTGGCCATCATGGGCCAAGGGCACCAGCCCCTATAGGCCCATGCGCCTAGGGTTTCCCCCTAGGAGGAGTCCTAGTGGTGGAAGGCACCCCTAGGTGCCTTGGGGGGGAGGGAAACCTCCCCTAGGCCGCCGCCCCCTAGTAGATCTCATCTACTAGGGCCGGCGCCCCCCCTGGCACCCCTATATATAGTGGGGGAGAGGAGGGACTTCATACACCAGCCCCTGGCGCCTCCACCTCCCCCCGTTACGTCTCTCCCTCGTAGTCTCGGCGAAGCCCTGCTGCTGTGACGCCCTACATCCACCACCACGCCGTCGTGCTGCTGGATCTTCATCAACCTCTCCTTCCCCCTTGCTGGATCAAGAAGGAGGAGACGTCTCCCGTCCCGTACGTGTGTTGAACGCGGAGGTGCCGTCCGTTCGGCGCTGGTCATCGGTGATTTGAATCACGTCGAGTACGACTACATCATCACCTTGCAAGCTTCCGCACGCGATCTACAAGCGGTATGTAGATGCAAACTCTCTCCCTTGACTCGTTGCTTAGATGAACTCATAGATGGATCTTGGTGAAACCGTAGGAAAAATTTTAATTTTCTGCAACGTTCCCCAACAGTGGCATCATGAGCTAGGTCTATGCGTAGTTCTCTTTGCACGAGTAGAACACAACTTTGTTGTGGGCGTGGATTTTGTCATCTTACTTGCCTCTACTAGTCTTTTCTTGCTCAACGGTATTGTGGGATGAAGCGGCCCGGACCAACCTTACACGTACGCTTACGTGAGACCGGTTCCACCGACTGACATGCACAAGTTGCATAAGGTGGCTGGCGGGTGTCTGTCTCTCCCACCTTAGTTGGAGCGGAATCGATGAACAGGGCCCTTATGAAGGGTAAATAGAAGTTGACAAAATCACGTTGTGGTGATTCGTAGGTAAGAAAACGTTCTTGCTAGAACCCAATTGCAGCCACGAAAAAGATGCAACAACAATTAGAGGACGTCTAACTTGTTTTTGCAGCGATTGATCATGTGATGTGATATGGCCAGAAGTTGTGATGAATGATGAATTGTGATGTATGAGATCATGTTCTTTGTAATAGGATTCACGACTTGCATGTCGATGAGTATGACAACCGGCAGGAGCCATAGGAGTTGTCATTATTTTTTGTATGACCTGCGTGTCATTGAATAACGTCATGTAAACTACTTTACTTTATTGCTAAACGTTAGTCATAGAAGTAGAAGTAGTCGTTGGCGTGACAACTTCATGAAGACACGATGATGGAGATCATGGTGTCAAGCCGATGACAAGATGATCATGGAGCCCCGAAGATGAAGATCAATGGAGCTATATGATATTGGCCATATCATGTCACAACTATATAATTGCATGTGATGTTTATTATGTATTATGCATCTTGTTTACTTAGGACGACGGTAGTAAATAAGATGATCCCTTATAAAATTTCAAGAAGTGTTCTCCCCTAACTGTGCACCGTTGCTACAGTTCGTCGTTTCTAAGCACCACGTGATGATCGGGTGTGATGGATTCTTACGTTCACATACAACGGGTGTAAGACAGTTTTACACAGCGAAAACACTTAGGGTTAACTTGACGAGCCTAGCATGTGCAGACATGGCCTCGGAACACGGAGACCGAAAGGTCGAACACGAGTCGTATGGAAGATACGATCAACATGAAAATGTTCACCGACGATGACTAGTCCGTCTCACGTGATGATCGGACACAGACTAGTCGACTCGGATCGTGTAACACTTAGATGACTAAAGGGATGTCTAATCTAAGTGGGAGTTCATAATTTGATTAGAACTTTATTATCATGAACTTAGTCTAAAACCTTTGCAAATATGTCTTGTAGATCAATGGCCAACGCTAACGTCAACATGAACTTCAACGCGTTCCTAGAGAAAACCAAGCTGAAAGATGATGGCAGCAACTATACGGACTGGGTCCGGAACCTGAGGATCATCCTCATAGCTGCCAGGAAACAATATGTCCTAGAAGGACCGCTAGGTGACGCTCCCATCCCAGAGAACCAAGACATTATGAATGCTTGGCAGTCTCGTGCTGATGATTACTCCCTCGTTCAGTGCGGCATGCTTTACAGCTTAGAACCGGGGCTCCAAAAGCGTTTTGAGCATCACGGAGCATATGAGATGTTCGAAGAGCTGAAACTAGTTTTTCAAGCTCATGCCCGGGTCGAGAGATATGATGTCTCCGACAAGTTCTACAGTTGTAAGATGGAGGAGAACAGTTCTGTCAGTGAGCACATCCTGAAGATGTCTGGGTTGCACAACCGTATGACCCAGCTGAACATTAACCTCCCAGATGAGGCGGTCATTGACAGAATCCTCCAGTCGCTCCCACCAAGCTACAAGAGCTTTGTGATGAACTACAACATGCAGGGAATGGAAAAGACCATTCCTGAAGTGTTCTCGATGTTGAAGTCAGCAGAGGCTGAAATCAAGAAAGAACATCAAGTGTTGATGGTCAATAAGACCACTAAGTTCAAGAAGGGCAAGGGTAAGAAGAACTTCAAGAAAGACGGCAAAGATGTTGCCGCGCCTGGTAAGCCAGTTACCGGGAAGAAGTCAAAGAATGGACCCAAGCCTGAGACTGAGTGCTTTTATTGCAAGGGGAAGGGTCACTGGAAGCGGAACTGCCCCAAATACTTAGCGGATAAGAAGGCCGGCAACACCAAAGGTATATTTGATATACATGTGATTGATGTGTACCTTACCAGTAATCGTAGTAACTCCTGGGTATTTGATACCGGTGCCGTTGCTCATATTTGTAACTCACAGCAGGAGCTGCGGAATAAACGGAGACTGGCAAAGGACGAGGTGACGATGCGCGTCGGGAATGGTTCCAGAGTCGATGTGATCGCCGTCGGCACGCTGCCTCTACATTTACCTACGGGATTAGTTTTGAACCTTAATAATTGTTATTTAGTGCCAAGTTTGAGCATGAACATTGTATCAGGATCTCGTTTAATACGAGATGGATACTCATTTAAGTCTGAGAATAATGGTTGTTCGATTTATATGAGAGATATGTTTTATGGTCATGCTCCGATGGTCAATGGTTTATTCTTAATGAATCTCGAGCGTAATATTACACATGTTCATAGTGTAGATGCCAAAAGATTTAAAGTTGATAACGATAGTCCCACATACTTGTGGCACTGCCGCCTTGGTCACATTGGTGTCAAGCGCATGAAGAAGCTCCATGCCGATGGACTTTTAGAGTCTCTTGATTATGAATCGTTTGACACGTGCGAACCATGCCTCTTGGGCAAAATGACCAAGACTCCGTTCTCCGAAACAATGGAGCGAGCAACCAACTTGTTGGAAATCATACATACCGATGTGTGCGGTCCAATGAGCGTTGAGGCTCGCGGAGGATATCGTTATGTTCTCACTCTCACAGATGACTTGAGTAGATATGGGTATGTCTACTTAATGAAACACAAGTCTGAGACCTTTGAAAAGTTCAAGGAATTTCAGAATGAGGTGGAGAATCAACGTGACCGAAAGATAAAATTCTTACGATCAGATCGTGGAGGAGAATACTTAAGTCACGAATTTGGTACACACTTAAAGAAATGTGGAATCGTTTCACAGCTCACGCCGCCTGGAACACCTCAGCGAAACGGTGTGTCCGAACGTCGTAATCGCACTCTATTGGATATGGTACGGTCTATGATGTCTCTTACCGATTTACCGCAGCTACATTCACTTTAAATAGGGCACCGTCTAAATCCGTTGAGACGACACCGTATGAATTATGGTTTGGAAAGAAACCTAAGCTGTCGTTTCTAAAAGTTTGGGGATGCGAAGCTTATGTCAAGAAACTTCAACCTGAAAAGCTCGAACCCAAGTCGGAAAAATGCGTATTCATAGGATACCCTAAGGAAACTGTAGGGTATACCTTCTACTTAAGATCCGAAGGCAAGATCTTTGTTGCCAAGAACGGATGCTTTCTGGAAAAAGAGTTTCTCTCGAAAGAAGTAAGTGGGAGGAAAGTAGAACTCGATGAAGTACTACCTCTTGAGCGGGATAGTGACGCAGCATAGGAAACCGTTCCTGTGATGCCCACACCAACTGAAGAGGAAAACCATGATAATGATCAAGGTACTTCGGATCAAGTTACTGCTGAACTTCGTAGGTCCACAAGGACACGTTCCGCACCAGAGTGGTACGGCAACCCTGTCCTGGAAATCATGTTGTTAGACAACAATGAACCTTCGAACTATGAAGAAGCAATGACGGGCCCGGATTCCAACAAATGGCTTGAAGCCATGAAATCCGAGATAGAATCCATGTATGAAAACAAAGTATGGACTTTGACAGACTTGCCCGATGATCGGCGAGCGATAGAAAACAAATGGATCTTTAAGAAGAAGACGGACGCGGATGGTAATGTTACCATCTATAAAGCTTGACTTGTCGCTAAGGGTTATCGACAGGTTCAAGGGATTGACTACGACGAGACATTCTCTCCCGTAGCGAAGCTAAAGTCCGTACGAATCATGTTAGCAATTGCCGCATACTATGATTATGAGATATGGCAGATGGACGTCAAAACAGCATTCCTTAACGGGCATCTTAAGGAAGAACTGTATATGATGCAGCCGGAAGGTTTTGTCGATCCTCAGAACGCTAACAAAGTATGCAAGCTCCAGCGATCCATTTATGGACTGGTGCAAGCATCTCGGAGTTGGAACATTCGCTTTGATGAGATGATCAAAGCGTTTGGGTTTATGCAGACTTATGGAGAAGTCTGCGTTTACAAGAAAGTGAGTGGGAGCTCTGTAGCATTTCTCATATTATATGTAGATGACATACTCCTGATGGGAAATAATATAGAATTTCTGGACAGCATTAAGGCCTACTTGAATAAGTGTTTTTCAATGAAGGACCTTGGAGAAGCTGCTTATATATTAGGCATCAAGATCTATAGAGATAGATCGAGACGCCTCATAGGTCTTTCACAAAGCACATACCTTGATAAGATTTTGAAGAGATTCAGAATGGATCAGTCCAAGAAGGGGTTCTTGCCTATGTTACAAGGTATGAGACTGAGCTCAGCTCAGTCACCGACCACGGCAAAAGATAAAGAAGATATGAGTGTCATCCCCTATGCTTCAGCCATAGGATCTATTATGTATGCCATGCTGTGTACCAGACCCGATGTAAACCTTGCCGTAAGTTTGGTAGCAAGATACCAAAGTAATCCCGGCAAGGAACACTGGACAGCGGTCAAAAATATCCTGAAGTACCTGAAAAGGACAAAGGACATGTTTCTCGTTTATGGAGGAGACGAAGAGCTCGTCGTAAAGGGTTACGTCGACGCTAGCTTCGACTCAGATCTGGATGACTCTAAGTCACAAACCGGATACGTGTATATGTTGAATGGTGGAACAGTAAGCTGGTGCAGCTGCAAGCAGAGCGTCGTGGCGGGATCTACGTGTGAAGCGGAGTACATGGCAGCCTCGGAGGCAGCACATGAAGCGATTTGGGTGAAGGAGTTCATCACCGACCTAGGAGTCATACCCAATGCGTCGGGGCCGATCAAACTCTTCTGTGACAACACTGGAGCTATTGCCCTCGCAAAGGAGCCCAGGTTTCACAAGAAGACCAGGCACATCAAGCGTCGTTTCAACTCCATCCGTGAAAATGTTCAAGATGGAAACATAGAGATTTGCAAAGTGCACACGGATCTGAATGTCGTAGATCCGCTGACTAAACCTCTCTCGCGTGCAAAACATGATCAATACCAGAACTCTATGGGTGTTCGATTCATCACAATGTAACTAGATTGGTGACTCTAGTGCAAGTGGGAGACTGTTGGAAATATGCCCTAAAGGCAATAATAAAAGTATTATTATATTTCATTGTTCATGATAATTGTCTTTTATTCATGTTATAACTGTATTATCCGGAAATCGTAATACACGTGTGAATACTTAGACCACACCATGTCCCTGGTAAGCCTCTAGTTGACCAGCTCGTTGTGATCAACAGATAGTCATGGTTTCCTGACTATGGACATTGGATGTCGTTGATAACGGGATCACATCATTAGGAGAATGATGTGATGGACAAGACCCAATCCTAAGCATAGCATAAAAGATCGTGTAGTTCGTTTTGCTAGAGCTTTGCAAGTGTCAAGTATCTCTTCCTTCGACCATGAGATCGTGTAACTCCCGGATACCGTAAGAGTGCCTTGGGTGTATCAAACGTCACAACATAACTGGGTGACTATAAAGGTGCATTACAGGTATCTCCGAAAGTAGCTGTTGGGTTGACACGGATCGAGACTGGGATTTGTCACTCCGTATGACGGAGAGGTATCTCTGGGCCCACTCGGTAATGCATCATCATATTGAGCTCAATGTGACCAAGGTGTTGGACACGGGATCATGCATTACGGTACGAGTAAAGTGACTTGCCAGTAACGAGACTGAACAAGGTATTGGGATACCGACGATCGAGTCTCGGGCAAGTAACGTACCGATTGACAAAGGGAATTGCATACAGGGTTTGATCGAATCCTCGACATAGTGGTTCATCCGATGACAACATCGAGGAGCATGTGGGAGCCATCATGGGTATCCAGATCCCGCTGATGGTTATTGACTGAGAGCGTCTCGGTCATGTCTGCATGTCTCTCGAACCCGTAGGGTCTACACACTTAAGGTTCGGTGACGCTAGGGTTATGAAGATATGTATATGCAGAAACCCGAATGTTGTTCGGAGTCCCGGATGAGATCCCGGACGTCACGAGGAGTTCCGGAATGGTCCGGAGGTAAAGAATTATATATAGGAAGTGCTATTTCGGGCATCGGGACAAGTTTCGGGGTTATCGGTATTGTACCGGGACCACCGGAAGGGTCCCGGGGGTCCACCGGGTGGGGCCACCTGTCCCGGGGGGCCACATGGGCTGTAGGGGGTGCGCCTTGGCCATCATGGGCCAAGGGCACCAGCCCCTATAGGCCCATGCGCCTAGGGTTTCCCCCTAGGAGGAGTCCTAGTGGTGGAAGGCACCCCTAGGTGCCTTGGGGGGGAGGGAAACCTCCCCTAGGCCGCCGCCCCCCCTAGTAGTTCTCATCTACTAGGGCCGGCGCCCCCCCCCTTGGCACCCCTATATATAGTGGGGGAGAGGAGGGACTTCATACACCAGCCCCTGGCGCCTCCACCTCCCCCCGTTACGTCTCTCCCTCGTAGTCTCGGCGAAGCCCTGCTGCTGTGACGCCCTGCATCCACCACCACGCCGTCGTGCTGCTGGATCTTCATCAACCTCTCCTTCCCCCTTGCTGGATCAAGAAGGAGGAGACGTCTCCCGTCCCGTACGTGTGTTGAACGCGGAGGTGCCGTCCGTTCGGCGCTGGTCATCGGTGATTTGAATCACGTCGAGTACGACTACATCATCACCTTGCAAGCTTCCGCACGCGATCTACAAGTGGTATGTAGATGCAAACTCTCTCCCTTGACTCGTTGCTTAGATGAACTCATAGATGGATCTTGGTGAAACCGTAGGAAAAATTTTAATTTTCTGCAACGTTCCCCAACACCATCTTCCACGTGTCAAGCGAATGTGAGGAGCCAGGGTGTTTTTACATTTACCACCCTAGCTATATGAATGAACTGTCTATTAAAGAGACGAGGATTCTCAGATCCAAACCACACCATCCTCTCTCAGCGAGCATTCATCGGAGCGCGCCCGAAAAAATCCATCCCAACGTGGCCGGCCAGCGCAGCTCCTCCTCTCGCTCCCATAACCCCAAGCCCGGAGATTGGGAGTAGTGTTCCGTCCCGCACAGTCAATTAGTGAAGCTACAGACATAGGGATTTCTCCCCCCAGCGTATATGGTCCCGGTTCGAGTCGGGCTCACCACCTATAACGGCGGGGACCAAGCGGAGAGCTTTCCCAACCCCTCTAAGGGAGAGTGGGTATGCCTTGTCCCTTATTTATTAAGGGGACTCGGATTTCCAATCCATCCGTTTCTCCAAGGGCTCATGGAGTTCTATGGCCTCTAGTTGCACAACCTCATCCCTGCCTCCATACTGCATATCGCTGGCTACGTAGCCCTTTGCGAGTTGTTTCTGGGCTGCAAAGCTCATTTCACGCTGTGGAAGAAGTTGTTCTGCCTTGTGCCCCGTACACAGAGGGGATCAATATATCAAGTGGGCGGAGCCGAAGTATGGCGCGTCGCCGGGACCGGATACCTATCCGGTACCCCAAAGAAGACGTCCGAAGACTGGCCTTCAAAGTGGTTTTATGGAGGACGTCCCCCTTCCGGATCCTATTCGGACCGGCCTCACCGAGTTTGATAATGCTCCGTTGAAGAAGCGCCTGAGCTGGCGATCACGGAGCCCTCAGGAGGAAGATGATAGAGACGTTCTTTACCTGATGGGCCGGATAAAGGTATTGGCTCAATCAGGACTAACCATAACCGAGGTTATGTCAATATGCATTATGCGGGGGGTGCAGCCACTTCAATATCGAGGCCACCCCATGTGGGACTTCAACAGGAAGATGATGCCACCCGTTGCGGCCGTAAGGGGCCGGACTCAATTGCTGCCTTAGCAAAAATCCTGTCCGGTTTGTACAAGGGAGAGGAAGAGGAGTTCCTCCGCATCAAGCCACGGGATGGATTTGCCATGTACAACCCTTCGAGCTGGGTAAGCTGCCACTTTTTATACCCACCCCTTCCACATTTTTACAACAAATATTTTATCTTGCCATTTCATCGCAGGAGCTGCGTAAGGCTATAAGGGAGATCAACAGTCCACCTCCACAACCAGAGGATCTTGAATGGTCCCTCGACCCCGGCCTTAAAGAGGATCCGGACATATTCGTGGAGCTGATTGACAGGGTATTCTACCAATTGAGCTACGATGACGCCATGGTGGCCATTATAGCCGACTACCCTGGGCTACTCCCAGCCTCGCAGGTAAACGAGACCAAAGTCCCAACTTTTGAAAAGGATTCCCTTTTACGCACTTCACCTACTGTACAGAAACGGTGTTTTACAAGGAAGGCCCTCGGGACGCCATGCCGAGCCCGCGGCGACTCGCCAACAAGGAGCTCCAAGGCCGGACATGCTAAAAAGGAAGGCGGTCCAGACGAAAACGCCGGCGCAGAGGTATGATGCAACGCCTCGCTCCGCGGTTGTCGTATTTTAAAAACATAATAACACCCATGTTTCCTAGAAGGAAGAACGCTCGCCGGACTATATCCGGAGAGGTCGCCGATCACGCCTCTACCAGTCGGGCTCCAGGGCCAGACACAGAGGCGGAAGCTAACACGAGGCGCACGCCGGATGCTCCTTCTACAGAGGATGCGGATAAAATATCTGCTACGAATTCCGAAGTGGCGAGCGCCATGAATCACAGGCGTCGCCGAGCCATACTCCGTGACGCTTGTTTCTCCCAAAAGGCGTTTGATGCCTTCAACTCAGGAGATGCGTATATACATGCAGCTCAAAATGGTCTAGCCAGAGCCACGGACTAGTATGTAAAGGATGTACGGGTATGAAAATTTGATGAGTATATATATCAGTAGCCCCTGAGACTTGAAACAGTTGACACAACTGATTTAAGGATTATTTATTGTGCAGGTTCTTACAAAGAAGAATACTCGACTGTCACAGGAGCTAGAGGAATGCAAGACCCAACTTCGGGCCGCCGTTGCCGCATTGAAGGAACCTGAAAAGGCCCCAGCTGGTAACACTTGTTTCAAAGAATGATAGGTACCATATAGTGTGCGGCATGGCTGTGAATCTAACAATAGATATTGCAGAGGACTCCAGAGAGA
The DNA here is from genome assembly GCF_002162155.2 of Triticum dicoccoides. Classification (NCBI taxonomy): domain Eukaryota; kingdom Viridiplantae; phylum Streptophyta; class Magnoliopsida; order Poales; family Poaceae; genus Triticum; species Triticum dicoccoides. The sequence continues at coordinate 31,951,062 of NC_041384.1, read as the reverse complement.
ACCCGGAGGACCAGCATGTCGTACGACAGCTAAAGGCTGGCGAACGCGTGCTGACTAAGGTCATGCGGGAGAAAAACAATCTCCAAGACGCCAATACCAAGCTGAGCGTGGAACTGAAAGATGTTCGAGCCCACCTTGCAGACTCTGTGAAGGAGAATAAGCAGCTTCGGCGCGGCATTTTCAGTAAGTGCTTGAACGAACCCTTAAAAGAGTTCGGCGAAGAAGCCGGCTAAGCAGAGTTATGTCTGAGGTATGCTGATGGGTCGTCCCGCGGAGGAGATGCCCGGGTCTGCGGGTGATCTTCTCCCCGAGCTTTCACAACTGCACGAACAAGTTCGGCAGGTGATGCAATGTATTGCCCAGGCCTTGTGGCCATCCGTCTCCCTGCCAGCGGGCATTGGAGAGCTTGCGGAGAAGCTCAAGGGAGCGCGGCGGCGCTTTCGATTATGGAAGATATCGGCCTGCCGTCAAGGTGCCAGGGAAGCCTGGGCCATGGTGAAGACGCGGTATACCAAGGCTGACCCAAACCACATGGCCGAGGTCGGATCTGTGGGGCCCGATGGGAAAGAGAACCCCGTTAGCTTATGATACGTCTCCAGCGTATCTATAATTTTTGATTGCTACATGCTATATTATCTACTGTTTTAGGCAATATTGGGCTTTATTATCCACTTTTATATTATTTTTGGGACTAACCTATTAACCGGAGGCCCAGCCCAGATTTGCTGTTTTATGCCTATTTCAGTGTTTCGAAGAAAAGGAATATCAAACGGAGTCAAAACGGAACGAAATCAACTACAGAAGTTATTTTTGGAAGGAAACCTACCGGATAGACTTGGACCCTATGTCAGAAGATGAAGGAGGTGCTCACGAGGGTAGGAGGTGCGCCCACCCCCCTGGGGCGCGCCCCCCTACCTCGTGGCCCCCCCTTCGGTCCACCGACGTACTCCTTTCACCCATATATACCGACGTACCCTAAAACTTCCAGAATGGAGATTAGATCGGGAGTTCCGCCGCCGCAAGCCTCTGTAGCCACCAAAAGTCAATCGGGACCCTGTTCCGGCACCCTGCCGGAGGGGGGAACCCTAACCAGTGGCCTTCTTCATCATCCCGGCGCTCTCCATGACGAGGAGGGAGTAGTTCACCCTCGGGGCTGAGGGTATGTACCACTAGCTATGTGTTTGATCTCTCTCTCTCGTGTTCTTGATTTGGCACGATCTTGATGTATCGCGAGCTTTGCTATTATAGTTGGATCTTATGTTTCTTCTCCCCCTCTTCTCTCTTGTAATGGATTGAGTTTTCCCCTTGAAGTAATCTTATCGGATTGAGTCTTTAAAGATTTGAGAACACTTGATGTATGTCTTGTCGTGCGTATCTGTGGTGACAATGGGATATCACGTGATTCACCTGATGTATGTTTTGGTGATCAACTTGCGGGTTCCGCCCATGAACCTATGCATAGGTGTTGGCACACGTTTTCGTCGTGATTCTCCGGTAGAAACTTTGGGGCACTCTTTGAGGTTCTATGTGTTGGTTTGAGTAGATGGATTGAGATTGTGTGACGCATATCGTATAATCATACCCACGGATACTTGAGGTGACATTGGAGTATCTAGGTGACATTAGGGTTTTGGTTGATTTGTGTCTTAAGGTGTTATTCTAGTACAAACTCTAGGGCTGTTTGTGACACTTATAGGAATAGCCCAATGGATTGATTGGAAAGAATAACTTTGAGGTGGTTTCGTACCCTACCATAATCTCTTCGTTTGTTCTCCGCTATTAGTGACTTTGGAGTGACTCTTTGTTGCATGTTGAGGGATAGTTATATGATCCAATTATGTTATTATTGTTGAGAGAACTTGCACTAGTGAAAGTATGAACCCTAGGCATTGTTTCCTAGCACTCCAATACCGTTTATGCTCACTTTTACCACTTGCTACCTTGCTTTTTTTATATTTTCAGATTACAAAAACCCATATCTACCATCCATATTGCACTTGTATCACCATCTCTTCGCCGAACTAGTGCACCTATACAATTTACCATTGTATTGGGTGTGTTGGGGACACAAGAGACTCTTTGTTATTTGGTTGCAGGGTTGCTTGAGAGAGACCATCTTCATCCTACGCCTCCCATGGATTGATAAACCTTAGGTCATCCACTTGAGGGAAATTTGCTACTGTCCTACAAACCTCTGCACTTGGAGGCCCAACAACGTCTACAAGGAGAAGGTTGCGTAGTAGACATCAGCTTAGTGTATGGGCAAGTAGAATTAGCCGCAAAGTATTCCCAACAGGATTGTAGGCTAGACAGACTGTTGGATGGTATAGAAGAGGAATTTAGTCAGTCTAAGTGACTATGTAATTAAAGTGACATGTATAATGCCTTCTAGCCGGATTGTATATCATTTGTCATGGCAGACCCTTTCGCTTCAACCTCGGGACCCGATAGTCCAGAGTGTATCCGAATACCCGCTCAGTTATATAAGAACCGGGGTATGCGTGGAAACCAGGCGTAGGGGTCATTAGTGCTTGAACAGACAAGTACCCAACTAGTTATGTTATATTACATGGGTAGTAAGAAATATCTTCCAGGGAGAATAGTTCCGTTAGGGGTTCCTTTCCCTGGGTACACATGCCCTAGAGTGCATGTCTGGACTACGAGAAGAGACGCAGGCAAAAACATCTAGGGGCACATATGGAAAATAAATAGAAATCATCTTTTGTTCACCGACCGAATATTCCCTTAAGAACGCTAGCTTTCGGCTTCAGCCAGTCTGAGGTACACATCTGGCTGACCCGGCAGTAACAATCGCAGAGGTGCTCCCCTTATGCCCTAGCCGAATTAATGGGAACATAGGGCATAAATACAAGAGCCAGGCAACCCAGCTTGGCCAAAACTTAAGTCATATCGATGCATATAATGGCGAAGAAAAGGTACATGCGGAAGAATAACACATGTGCGGGGCATGAAGCCCAGATAAATAATTAAGCTTCTGTGTAAGAAGCCCCCAGAACTTGGTCAATAATGAAGGAACCTTCCCATTTGGGCTCGAGCTTGGTCTTTTTCTTCTCCGGCAGGCGTAGAACTAGCTCGCCAACGTTATAAGTTTTGTCCCGTACTTCTCTGCTTTGGTATCTTCGAGCCTGTTGCTGATAGAATGCGGAACGGGCTTTTGCCACGTCGTGCTCCTCCTCCAGGGTGTCCAGACTATCCTGCCGATCGAGCTCGGCTTCTCTTTCTTCGTACATGCACACTCGAGGTGAGTCATGAATTATGTCGCAGGGCAGAACCGCCTTTGCGTCGTACACCATAAAGAAGGGTGTGTATCCGGTAGTACGATTCGGCGTGGTCCGCAGTCCCCAGAGTACGGAGTTGAGCTCCTCTACCTAGTGCGTGTTAGATTCCTTTAAGGACCGCACTAATCTGGGTTTGATGCCGCTCATGATAAGACCATTTGCTCGCTCAACTTGACCGTTAGTTTGTGGGTGATAGACAGAAGCATAATCGAGCTTGATGCCCATGTTGCTGCACCAGAGTTTTACCTCGTTGGCCGTGAAGTTCGTGCCGTTGTCCGTGATGATGCTGTGGGGGACGCCATAACGGTGTACAACCCCGGATATGAAGTCTATCACCGTTCTAGATTCGACCGTTTTAACAGGTTTGGCTTCTATCCATTTGGTGATTTTATCCACCATGACCAGTAAGTATTTTTTTTCTTATGGGTTCCCCCTTTAAGGGGTCCAACCATGTCAAGCCCCCAGACCGCAAAGGGCCAGGTAATGGGGATTATTTGGAGGGCGGTGGGTGGCATATGGCTTTGGTTTGCAAAAAGCTGGCAACCGACGCAGCGTTGGACCAAGTCCTGTGCATCTGCCCGGGCCGTCGGCCAATAAAAACCTATACGGAAGGCCTTGCTTACAAGGGCTCGGGCTGCGTCGTGGTGGCCGCCGAGTACGGCGTGAATTTCTGCCAAAAGCTTCCGCCCTTCCTCTTCGGAGATGCACCTTTGAAGGACTCCGGTAGTGCTTTTCTTATACAGCTCTCCCTCGTGGACCCTGTAGGCTTTAGATCGCCGCACTATGCAGCGTGCCTCATTTTGGTCCTCGGGAAGTTCCTGCCTAGTTAGGTAGGCCAGGAATGGTTCTGTCCACGGGGCGATGATGGCCATTATTACGTGGGCTGAAGGTGTTATTTCGGTGGCAGAGTCTCCGATTATGTCAGGGTGTTCGGTATCGGGCATTGTGGCCGGGTCCGGACTATTGTTACCGGTGTCCCCTTCCCATACCACGGATGGCTTAAACAGCCTCTCCAAAAAGATGTTGGGGTGAACTGCATCGCGTTTTGCGCTGATGCGGGCGAGGATATCCGCCGCCTGATTGTTTTCCCGAGCCACATGGTGAAATTCGAGCCCCTCGAACCGAGCTGATATCTTTAGGACGACGTTGCAATAGGCCGCCATTTTAGGATCCTTGGCATCGAAGTCTCCATTTATTTGGGATATTGCGAGGTTCGAATCCCCACGCACCTCCAGGCGTCGAATGCCCATGGAAACTGCCATCCGAAGACCATGTAACAGGGCCTCGTATTCGGCTGCGTTGTTGGAGTCTGTATACAGTATCTGGAGTATGTATTGAACTGTATCTCCGGTTGGGGACGTCAGGACGACGCCAGCCCCCAGACCAGCCAGCATTTTGGAGCCGTCGAAGTGCATGATCCAATTGGAGTATGCGCTGTACTCTTTAGGGAGTTCGGCTTCCGTCCATTCGGCGACGAAGTCGGCCAATACTTGCGACTTAATGGCTCGCCGAGGTTTGTATTTTATGTCGAACTGGAGGAGCTCAATGGCCCATTTGGCAATCCGGCCCGTGGCGTCACGGTTGTTTATAATATCATTAAGTGGCACTTTCGAGGCCACTGTAATTGAATACTCTTGAAAGTAGTGTCGCAGCTTCCGGGATGCCATGAATACCGCATAGGCTATCTTTTGATAATGTGGGTACCGTGATTTGCATGGAGTGAGGACAGTGGATACATATTATACCTGCTTTTGAAGGGGGGATTTATGTCCGTCCGTTTCTCGTTCGACGACGAGCACTGCGCTTACAACCTGATGAGTTGCCGCAATGTACAACAGCATTGGTTCGCCGATGTTTGGCACGGCCAGGATTGGGTTGGTTGCCAGTATGGCTTTTATTTCTTCCAATCCGGCTGTGGCAGCATCCGTCCACTCGAAGTGTTCGGTGCGCCGAAGGAGGCGATAAAGGGGTAATGCCTTTTCTCCTAAGCGGGAGATAAAGCAGCTTAGAGCTGCCACACATCCGGTTAATTTCTGGATTTGTTTGAGGTCCGTTGGGATAGCCAACTGTGACAGAGCTCGGATTTTGGCCGTATTTACTTCAATTCCTCTATTGGAGACAATGAAGCCCAGGAGCTTTCCGGCCGGTACACCGAAAACGCATTTTTCCGGATTGAGCTTGATGTCATATGTTCGGAGGTTGTCGAACGTGAGCCTCAAGTCGTCTATTAGAGAGTCGACGTGTTTGGTTTTAATGACCACATCATCTACGTATGCCTCCACTGTTTTGCCGATCCGTTTTTCCAGACATGTCTGAATCATGCGCTGATATGTTGCGCCGGCGTTTTTGAGCCCAAAAGGCATTGTGTTGAAACAGAAGGGGCCATATGGTGTGATGAATGCCGTTGCGGCTTGGTCGGACTCCGCCATCTTGATTTTGTGGTAGCCGGAGTATGCGTCGAGGAAACACAATGAATCGTGTCTGTGGTAGCATCGATAATTTGATCGATGCGGGGGAGGGGGAAGGGATCCATTGGGCAAGCCTTTGTTGAGGTCCTTGAAATTGACACATAGGCGCCAGGATTTGTCCTTCTTTGGTACCATCACCAGGTTTGCTAGCCAGTCTGGGTGTTTTATTTCTCTAATGAATCCGGCCTCCAATAACTTGGCTAGTTCCTCTCCCATAGCTTGTCTCTTAGGTTAAGAGAAACGTCGAAGAGTCTGCTTGACCGGCTTGAATCCCTTAAGAATATTAAGGCTGTGCTCGGCCAGCCTGCGTGGGATTACTGGCATATCTGAGGGATGCCAGGCGAATATGTCCCAATTCTCGCGCAGGAACTCTCGTAGTGCAGCGTCCACGGCGGGGTTTAACTGTGCCCCGATGGAGGCTGTTTTTGTAGGGTCCGTTGGGTGGACTTGGAATTTGACTATTTCATCCGCTGGTTTAAAAGAGGTGGACTTGGATCTCTTGTCAAGTATCACGTCGTCCCTGTCCACTGTTGAGCGCAGCACAGTTAATTCCTCGGTCGCGAGGGCTTCGGATAATGCCTCGAGGGCCAATGCGGCTGTTTTGTTTTCGGCGCGGAGTGCTGTGTCCGGATCACTAGCGAGAGTGATGATTCCATTGGGCCCGGGCATTTTGAGCTTCATGTACCCGTAATGGGGTATGGCTTGGAAGATCGTGAACGCCTCCCGCCCTAAAAGGGTGTGGTATCCGCTACTGAACGGGGCCACTTGGAATGTAATTTCTTCGGACCTATAGTTCTCCGGCGTGCCGAATACCACATCTAGTGTGATTTTCCCAGCACAGCGTGCTTCCCGACTGGGGATGATTCCTCTGAAGGTTGTGCTGCTTCGCTCAATGCGGTTCCAGTCTATTTCCATTTTTTGAAGAGTTTCCTCACAGATGAGGTTTAATCCACTGCCGCCGTCCATGAGTACTTTGGTGAGTCGAAAGCCGTCCACAATTAGACTGAGGACTAGTGCAGCTGGTGCTTGGGCTGTTTGGAATTTAGGTTCGTCACTGGCATTGAAGGTAATAGCCGTGTCACTCGATGGATTTATTGCTGCCACGTGGCAGATTTCGGCAAGGCTGCGGAGGGTTCACTTGCGCCTATTATTTAATGCGGAGGACTCAAAGACTGTTAATACCGTATTGTTATCCCCGGGATGGTGCTCTGTGGCATCTGGGATGAGAAGATCCTCACCACTTTTGGCCACTTGCTGGAGTACCCAACATGCTCTAAGGCTGTGTGTTGGTATGGTAACCGTTGTACTATGAATTTTGTAGGGTCCATTGAGCCATCCCTCCAATACGGTTCCACGCCATGTAGAGGGTTTTTGCTTCTTTGTAATTAACTCGGGTGTCTTGTGATAGTGCACCCTTTTACTTCGGACTGGGTGTATATTCGGAGCCGGATTATCCCACAATTTCGTTTCGGTTTTCCAGGCGCTTTCCATCTCACAGTACTTTCGTACTATGGACGCCAAGTCAGCGAAGCGTGATATGTCACAACGACTTATGGCGTTAAGGATTCCCTTGTCCGTGCAATTATTGCAGAAAAATGAGACTGCGTCTTCCTCGCGACAGTCCTTAACCTTGTTCATCAAAAGGAGAAATCTGGCCCAGTAATGATGTACTGTTTTCTGGGGCTCTTGCCTGATGTGGGAAAGATCGTTTATATTTGGGTGGGTGGGTGGATTTGAGTCCGAACCCTTACCCGATCTGAGACCCAGGGGCCGAGGAGTTTCCGATCTTGGAAGTTCGGGTTCCGGGATGTTGTCCAATGAGTCTGGCCTGCTGCCTGACTCTAGGTTCAGGGCTTGGGTGATATCCTCCCATAAATGGGTATTCGGCTCGGAGAGCTCAGGAATCCGTACATAGTTAGTCCTCAAGATAGAGGAAGAATCGCCGCATTGTTCCTCCACCACCGCAATATGATGGGTGACCAGTGAAGAGTTAATCTCCCTTTGATCGGGTTTAAGCCCAATCCAATCATAGTCTGTAGCGACTCCCAAAGCAGCGATGCGATCCAAGAGCTCGTTTAGGGAAAAGAGCTCCATTGGATCCATCTGCTCAGCAAATTCCGAGCCGACGTGGAGGCTGTTTTCGATGACCCTAGAAGTCGTCGTCGGTGCAGCAGCCGAACGGGCGGTCATGATGAAACTGCCTAGCCGGAGAGTTTGGCCAACAGCCAAGGCTCCCCCGGCGGTAATGTTGTTTTTAACAACAAGACGAGGCATCCTTCCTTACGGTGACGGCACAGTGGAACTCTCAACGAAAGCACCAATATCGGTGTCAAAACCGGCGGATCTCGGGTAGGGGGTCTCGAACTGTGTGTCTCGGCGGATGGTAACAGGAGACGGGGGACACGATGTTTTTACCCAGGTTCGGGCCCTCTCGATGGAGGTAAAACCCTACTCCTGCTTGATTGATCTTGATGATATGAGTATTACAAGAGTTGATCTACCATGAGATCGGAGAGGCTAAACCCTACAAGCTAGCCTATGGTATGATTGTTCTTGGTCCTACGGACTAAACCCTCCGGTTTATATAGACACCGGAGGGGGCTAGGGTTACACAGAGTCGGTTACAAGGAAGGAGATCTACATATCAGTATCGCCAAGCTTGCCTTCCACGCCAAGGAGAGTCCCATCCGGACACGGGACGGAGTCTTCAATCTTGTATCTTCATAGTCCAACAGTACGGCCAAAGGAAATAGTCCGGCTGTCCGGATACCCCCTAATCCAGGACTCCCTCAATAAGTATTTCCCTCAGTTTTTGAGACCAAGGTATCAATCCAGTAGGAGGCTACGCGTGAGTCCCTCGCACCTACACAAACAAATAAATCCTCGCAACCAATGCGATAAGGGGTTGTCAATCCCTACACGGTCACTTACGAGAGTGAGATCTGATAGATATGATAAGATAATATTTTTGGTATTTTTATGATAAAGATGCAAAGTAAAATAAAAGCAAAGTAAAAGGCAACGGAAATAACTAAATGTTGGAAGATTAATATAATGAAGATAGACTCGGGGCCATAGGTTTCACTAGTGGCTTCTCTCAAGAGCATAAGTATTTTACGGTGGGTGAACAAATTACTGTTGAGCAATTGACAGAATTGAGCATAGTTATGAGAATATCTAGGTATGATCATGTATATAGGCATCACGTCCGAGACAAGTAGACCGACTCCTGCCTGCATCTACTACTATTACCCCACACATCGACCGCTATCCAGCATGCATCTAGAGTATTAAGTTCATAAGAACAGAGTAACACCTTAAGCAAGATGACATGATGTAGAGGGATAAATTCATGCAATATGATAAAAAAACCATCTTGTTATCCTCGATGGCAACAATACAATACGTGCCTTGCTGCGCCTACTGTCACTGGGAAAGGACACCGCAAGATTGAACCCAAAGCTAAGCACGTCTCCCATTGCAAGAAAGATCAATCTAGTAGGCCAAACCAAACTGATAATTCGAAGAGACTTGCAAAGATAACCAATCATACATAAAAGAATTCAGAAGATTCAAATATTGTTCATAGATAAACTTGATCATAAACCCACAATTCATCGGTCTCAACAAACACACCGCAAAAGAAGATTACATCGAATAGATCTCCACGAGAGAGGGGGAGAACATTGTATTGATATCCAAAAAGAGAGAAGAAGCCATCTAGCTAATAACTATGGACCCGAAGGTCTGAGGTAAACTACTCACACTTCATCGGAGATGCTATGGTGTTGATGTAGAAGCCCTCCGTGATCGATGCCCCTTCCGGCGGAGCTCCAGAACAGGCCCCAAGATGGGATCTCGTGGGTACAGAAGGTTGCGGTGGTGGAATTAGGTTTTTGGCTCCCTATCTAATCGTTTGGGGGTACGTAGGTATATATAGGAGGAAGGAGTACGTCAGTGGAGCAATGTAGGGCCCACGAGGGTGGAGGGCACGCCTGGGGGGAGGGGGTAGGCGCGCCCCTACCTCGTGGCTTCCTGGAAGCTTCTTTTACGTAGGGTCCAAGTCTCCTGGATCATGTTTGTTCCGAAAATCACGTTCCCGAAGGTTTCATTCCGTTTGGACTCCGTTTGATATTCTTTTTCTCCGAAACTCTGAAATAGGCAAAAAACAGCAATTCTGGGCTGGGCCTCCGGTTAATAGGTTAGTCCCAAAAATATTATAAAAGTGAATAATAAAGCCCAATAATGTCCAAAACAGAAGATAATATAGCATGGAGCAATCAAAAATTATAGATACGTTGGAGATGTATCAATGATAGCATTCAAATTCGCACCTAGCAGCAGCAAAAAAATACCGTTCACAGTTGCTAAGAGCAATCACAACAATTTTTTTAACCAAATCATCTTGCCTTCACAGTGACATTGAGCATTCATAGTAGCTAGAATAATTATATGATTGGTCCATTAATCCATCCATCTACGAAATACCTAGCACCATTCATCCATCCATCCATCAAGGAAATCATGTACTAAGCATCTACATACATACATCTTATCCAACTTCCATCGTTCCATGTACAAGACAAAAAAGAAATAGATGAACAACCACCGAAGGAGGAGAGGCTCACCAGGCAGCGGTGGAAGGAGAGTTGCAGCCAGCAGGATGGGCTCGTTGGGGACGGCGGACGAAGGAGGCGGCTGGCGGGATGGGCTCGTCGGGGCCGGGGGAGGACTTGTGGCCGTCGGGATTGGGGCGTAGGAGGCGGGGAGTATGACTCCTTCGGCCAACGGGATGGTACATGGGGGACGTGCTCACTGGCTCCTGTAGGGGACGGGGAGGACGCCGGTAGACGGAGGGAGGAGGAGAGGTACGGGCGACGGGCCTGTTACCTGGCGGCGGCCCAGATTGGGCTGCAGGCAGTTTGTGGAAGGGCATTTTGCTTGTAAATTTGTGCTGAAACAGAGGTATTTCTTAAAATCGAAATATTTTCTTTTGAGGGAGCTCCAGAATTGCTAGAATCGACCCAAAACAGTGCTTCTGTGTTACACTAGCGATTATGCTTTGATTTTGACAGTTCTACATAATCAAATCCAGCTTTTTCTAGTTTCTGATTTTCCACACACAAATTCTTCATAATCGGGTCAAAAGAACTGGGCCCAAGTCCTCCACGCAGGAGACCTAGGTTTGATCCCTGGTCCCCACAAAATTTTCACCCCCTTTTCTCTCTTCACAGCAGCAAGGCACCTCCTCCTCCCAGCACGGGTTCATGGGCCGGCCCATGTGCCACTGTTCTTTTATTTCAATTTTTTTGCCTTCTCTTTTCTCATTTCAATTTTTGTTTTCCTTTCTTTACATTAATTCGGGATTTCCCAAAGTTCCAAATTTATAAATTAGTGAGTTTTGGAAAAAATGTTTGTGAAATCATAAAATGTTCGAGAATTCAAAAAAAATGTTTGGGAAATCATAAAATTTTCATGGACTGAAAAAATGTTGGTGATTTCAAAAAATTGTTCGCATATTATTAAAGAATTCATGATTTAGAAAAATATATTTGGAAAATAAAAATGTTCATAATTTTGAAAATGATCATGTATTCAAAACATATTCATGAATTCAAAGAAAATGTCTATGAAATTTAAAAAATGTTCAAAAACCTCAAAAAATCCTGAATTTCAAAATTTGTTCCCCAATTTCAAAAAAGTTAATCGTTTCAAAATTGTTCACCGAGTAAAAAACATTTCACAAAATGTTCGTCTAAACAAAACAAATGTTCGTGAATTTTAAAATTTGTTCCCAAATTTCAGGAATATGTTTGTCGATTCAAACTTGTTTGCCGATTCAAAAGTTTCCAAAAGAATCACAAATTCGAAAAATATTTGTGTTTTCATAAAATGTTTTGGACTTTGTAAAAAATCGTGAATTTGAAAAATGTTTGCTGTTTCAAAAAGCATTCATGATTTCGAAAACAATTGTGGATTCCAAAAATGGTGATAATTTCAAATATTATTCAAGAATTTATAAGATGTTCACAAAATGAAAAGAAAGAAAAAAGGAAAATGTAAATAAAATAAAAGAAAAGAAAAGAAAAAAACTTGAAAAAATAAAAAATAAAATAAAAATAAAATTAAAAGAAAAAGGGAAACCGGAAAGGAAAGGTAAAAACGTAAAATAATAAAAATAAAAACCAGGCAAAAATGGTTCATTTCCCGAAAGCTGTGTACACTAAACTAATGATATGAGGTTTATGTAAACCTGTGGCTTAATGTTGATTTCCATATTGTTTGAAACTGTGTTCATAATGATTTTTTAAAATTATCATGTTGCCTATTTGAGTAGTTCTAAATAGCCCAAGACTGCGAGCGACTAAGTATTTTATGTCTAGGTTTTAATTAGTTTTTGGAAAGTATTTATATGTCTAGGCGTTGGGATTTGTTCGTGGTTGACGAGATTAGTTGTTAAAGTTTTAAACATTTCCTTGCACTACACAATGACAAGTGTTGCATGGAGTGGCAGGCTCATAGGCTTGGGATTTACCACGTCAAATGCATTGTGATCACATGGACACCGAAGCCCTAATGAGCGAGGGTGGGGAAAACGATAAGTGGCAACATGGTGGAGCACCGTGTTAAAATAGAAAAATAGAGGACGCACATATGTCAAAGGTATTGAGCCATACTTATTTGGCTAGCGCATAATATTTTTGTCTCCCGAGCATATTTGCTAGTGTATTCTATGTATGTTGCGTGCGTTTCCTTCCTTAATTGAGCTATGTGGGCCGTTCATGTCACAAAAAAGAAAAATAATAAGCTATGGGCCGTTGCAATGCCCACGAGTCCGTGTTTATTTCTTCAAGGGCCTGCATTATTTTTCTTGTGGATGTCGATGGAGTGGGAGCTCCTATACAGCGCTGCAGGCGCCCGTTAATGATCCGGCGCCTGCAGCGTGGCTACCATGGGCCGGCCCATTAGCATGCTGCCCCAAGTTTTTTTAAATTTTTTTACGAAAATAAATATATGAAATGAAGAAAGGTTTACAGATTTAAATAAAAATAGTTCATCCATTTGAAAAAAATACGTTCACATCTTTAAAAAAGGTTTATAAATTTTGAAAAAGTTCATCAATTTTAAAAAAAGTTCATTCAAATTGAAAAAATTTCATCCAATTTAGCAAAAGTTCATTATATTTGAAAAAAGTTCATAGAAATTAAAAAATAGTTCATGTATTTTTAGAAAAAATTCATGGAACTGAAAAAAAAGTTCATAAATAAAAAAAAAATTCATCCAGTTTACACACAAATGTTCGTTAAATTTCGAAAAAAGATCATCAATATTCAAAAAAGTTCATCAATCTCAAAAAAGTTCACAGAATTTTCAAAAGAAATCGTCAACAGGCGCCTAGATGGGCCGGCCCATTTACGGACACCACAGGGGCCAGTTAACAAAATGAACGTTAACTGGCGCCTGTGGCGCCAAATAGGAAATGCCGGAGTCTTGTCCCCGATTCAACCGTCATCATCAGTTCAGCACGGTGGTGGTCGCTCGTCCTCCACGCGTGTGTATACATCAGCAGTTCAGCACCCAGACTTTGTTTGTGGCCGACTTTGCTTGACCCACTCCAATAATAATGGTACAAAAAGCGCTATCACCAAAGTAATAATAATGGTTAAAGGGATAATGGTATTCTCAACTCATCAAAATTCAAGTCCCGATGTTCATATTATTTCTGAATTTATTTCAGGATTTTTGGCTCTGCGCTTTCAGTGGAATGAGACATTCCCGTCGACGACGAGGCTCTTATGGTGACTTCGTAAATCTCAAGATGATATGCTGGCTCAGTCTCTTAAAGGTCCTCATATAAGGTTAGAGTGTGCGTGTGTGCGTTCATATGGATGACGCGCATATGTATGAGCGCTTGCGTCTGTACTGTGTTAAAAGAATAGTACATATAAACTGAGCGTCACTCGAACGGTTAGATTCTCCATGGTGAAATTAGTCCATTGGGGTATTATTGGGAGGGTGAGTGTTGTGCGTGTATATAAGCGTACGCATTTATACCGTGTTTCTCTAAAAAATAAAAAAATGATAAAAAAGATAAAATACTTCTTTAAAAAGTAATAGTATTCTTTTTAATTTCATAAAATTCTAATTTTTTCCCGGCTTCATCATATCATAAAAAGACTCCCAAACAAAGGCGAACGAAGATCGGATCCAAACAGATCCACCAAAGACCAGCACCGACTGAATCCTATGAGATCCAATGGATACACACCTCCACACGCGCTCTGATGACGCTAGACGCATCATCGGGACAGGGATAAAATGTGGGAGACATTATTCCTATTGAGGGACATCTTCGTTGCCACACAACCCCAACCAAGATGTTAAACCTAACAAGAACGAGAACGGAGTCCCTCCCGCCGGGGGGGGGGGGGAGGGAGGTCCTCTGCACCTCCATGGCCCAAAGGCCATCAAAGATGGGACAGACCGGCGGCAACGCCGACGGGAGGAGGAGGAAAGCCGGAGGTCTATTCTAGGGAGGAGCTAAGGGATATGTTGGATGTCTTACAGGTGGTCTGGCATGGCTCGCCCATGTTAACATAGTCATATCGACTATCGACTGTGTTGTGCGCATGGTGGACGATAACATGTGTTTGGCATGAGTTGTGGTGATAACTTGGGGGTAGAAGTGAGGCATTTTATGCCATATTGTTACAAAAGAGCCAGCCTAGGGACATGGTCTTAGGCTATGAAGTTAAAGCAGCCATTTGATTCATGCGAGAATCGAATTTTTCGAGTGAGGGAGTCCTGGATTAGGGGGTATCCGGACAGCCGGACTATTTCCTTTGGCCGTAGTGTTGGACTATGAAGATACAAGATTGGAGACTTCGTCCCGTGTCCGGATAGGACTCTCCTTGGCGTGGAAGGCAAGCTTGGCGATACGGATATGTAGATCTCCTTCCTTGTAACCGACTCTGTGTAACCCTAGCCCCCTCCCGTGTTTATATAAACCGGAGGGTTTAGTCCGTAGGACCAAGAACAATCATACCATAGGCTAGCTTCTAGGGTTTAGCCTCTCCGATCTAGTGATAGATCAACTCTTGTAATACTCATATCATCAAGATCAATCAAGCAGGAGTAGGGTTTTACCTCCATCGAGAGGGCCCGAACCTGGGTAAAAACATCGTGTCCCCCGTCTCCTATTACCATCCGCCTAGACGCATAGTTCGGGACTCCCTACCCGAGATCCGCCGGTTTTGACACCAACATTGGTGCTTTCATTGAGAGTTCCACTGTGCCGTCACCATAAGGAAGGATGCCTCGTCTCGTTGTTAAAAACAACATTACCGCTCGCGGAGCCCTAGCTGTCGGCCAAACTCTCCAGCTAGGCAGTATCATCATGACCGCCCATTTGGCTGCTGCACCGACGACGACTTCTCAGGTCATCGAAAACAGCCTCCACGTCAGCTTGGAATTTGCCGAGCAGATGGATCCAATGGAGCTCTCTTCCCTAAACGAGCTCTTGGATCGCATCGCCGCTTTGGGAGTCGCTACGGACTATGATCGGATTGGGCTTAAACCCGATCAAAGGGAGATTAACTCTCCACCGGTCACCCATCATATTGCGGTGGTGGAGGAACAATGCGGCGATTCTTCCTCTATCTTGAGGACTAACTATGTCCGGATTCCTGAGCTCTCCGAGCCGGATACCGGTTTACGGGAAGACATCACCCAAGCCCTGAACCTAGAGTCAGGCAGCGGGCCAGACTCATCGGGCAACATCCCGGAACCCGAACTTCCAAGATCGGAAACTCCTCGGCCCCTGGGTCTCAGATCGGGTAAGGGTTCGGACTCAAATCCACCCACCCACCCAAACATAAACGATCTTTCCCACATCAGGCAAGAGCCCCAGGAAACAGTACATCATTACTGGACCAGATTCCTCCTTGTGATGAACAAGGTTAAGGACTGTCGCGAGGAAGACGCAGTCTCATTTTTCTGCAATAATTGCACGGACAAGGGAATCCTTAACGCCATAAGTCGCTGTGTCATATCACGCTTCGCTGACTTGGCGTCCATAGTAGGAAAGTACCGTGAGATGGAAAGCGCCTGGAAAACCGAAATGAAATTTTGGGATAATCCGGCTCCGAATATACACCCAGTCCGAAGTAAAAGGGTGCACTATCACAAGACACCCGAGTTAATTACAAAGAAGCAAAAACCCTCTACAGGGCGTGGAACCGTATTGGAGGGATGGCTCAACGGACCCTGCAAAATTCATAGTACAACGGATACCATACCAACACACAGCCTTAGAGCATGTTGGGTACTCCGGCAGGTGGCCAGAAGTGGTGAGGATCTTCTCATCCCAGATGCCACAGAGCACCATCCCGGGGATAACAATACAGTATTAATAGCCTTTGAGACCTTCACATCAAATAATAGGCGCAAGCGAACCCTCCGCAGCCTTGCCGAAATCTGCCACGTGGCAGCAATAAATCCATGGAGTGACATGGCTATTACCTTCAATGCCAGTGACGAACCTAAATTCCGAACAGCCCGAGCACCAGCTCTGGTCCTCAGTCCAATTGTGGATGGCTTTTGACTCACCAAAGTACTCATGGACGACGGCAGTGGATTAAACCTCATCTATGAGGAAACTCTTCAAAAAATGGAAATAGACTGGAACCGCATTGAGCGAAGCAACACAACCTTCAGAGGAATCATCCCAAGTCGGGGAGCACGCTGTGCTGGGAAAATCACACTAGATGTGGTATTCGGCACGTGGGAGAACTATAGGTCCGAAGAAATTACATTCCAAGTGGCCCCGTTCAGTAGAGGATACCACGCCCTTTTAGGGCGGGAGGCGTTCACGATCTTCCAAGCCATACCCCATTACGGGTACATGAAGCTCAAAATGCCCGGGCCCGACGGAATCATCACTCTCGCTAGTGATCCGGACACAACACTCCGCGCCGAAAACAAACTAGACGCATTAGCCCTCGAGGCATTATCCGAAGCCCTCGCGGCCGAGGAATTAACTACGCTGCGCTCAACAGTGGACAGGGACGACGTGATACTTGACAAGAGATCCAAGTCCACCTATTTTAAACCAGCGGATGAAATAGTCAAATTCCAAGTCCACCCAATGGACCCTACAAAAACAGCCTCCATCGGGGCACAGTTAAACCCCGCCGCGGACGCCGCACTACGAGAGTTCCTGCGCGAGAATTGGGACATGTTCGCCTGGCATCCCTCAGATATGCCAGGAATCCCATGCAGGCTGGCCGAGCACAGCCTTAATATTCTAAAGGGATTCAAGCCGGTCAAGCAGACCCTTCGGCGTTTCTCTGAACCTAAGAGACAAGTTATGGGAGAGGAACTAGCCAAGTTATTAGAGGACGGATTCATTAGAGAAATAAAACATCCGGACTGGCTAGCAAACCTGGTGATGGTACCAAAGAAGGACAAATCCTGGCGCCTATGTGTCGATTTCAAGGACCTCAACAAGGCTTGCCCAAAGGATCCCTTCCCCCTCCCCTGCATCGATCAAATTATCGATACTACCGCAGGACACGATTCATTGTGTTTCCTCGACGCATACTCCGGGTACCACCAAATCAAGATGGCGGAGTCCGACCAAGCCGCAACGGCATTCATCACACCATACGACCCCTTCTGTTTCAACACAATGCCTTTTGGGCTCAAAAACGCCGACGCAACATATCAACGCATGATTCAGACATGTCTGGAAAAACGGACCGGCAAAACAGTGGAGGCATACGTAGATGATGTGGTCGTTAAAACCAAACACGTCGACTCTCTAATAGACGACTTGAGGCTCACGTTCGACAACCTCCGAACATACGACATTGAGCTCAATCCGGAAAAATGCGTTTTCGGTGTACCGGCCGGAAAGCTCCTGGGCTTCATTGTCTCCAATAGAGGAATTGAAGCAAATCCGGCCAAAATCCGAGCTCTGTCACAGTTGGCTATCCCAACGGACCTCAAACAAATCCAGAAATTAATCGGATGTGTGGCAGCTCTAAGACGCTTTATCTCCCGCTTAGGAGAAAAGTCATTACCCCTTTATCGCCTCCTTCGGCGCACCGAACACTTCTAGTGGACGGATGCTGCCACAGCTAGATTGGAAGAAATAAAAGCCATACTGGCAACCAACCCAATCCTGGCCGCGCCAAACATCGGCGAACCAATGCTGTTGTACATTGTGGCAACTCATCAGGTTGTAAGTGCAGTGCTCGTCGTCGAACGAGAAACGGACGGACATAAATTCCCCCTTCAAAAGCCGGTATATTATGTATCCATTGTCCTCACTCTATGCAAATCACGGTACCCACATTATCAAAAGATAGCCTATGCAGTATTCATGGCATCCCGGAAGCTGCGACACTACTTTCAAAACTGTTCAATTACAGTGGCCTCGGAAGTGCCACTTAATGATATTATAAAAAACCGTGACGCCACGGGCCGGATTGCCAAATGGGCCATTGAGCTCCTCCCGTTTGACATAACATACAAACCTCGGTGAGCCATTAAGTCGCAAGTATTGGCCGACTTCGAATGAACGGAAGCCGAACTCCCTAAAGAGTACGGCGCATACTCCAATTGAATCATGCACTTCGACGGCTCCAAAATGCTGGCTGGTCTGGGGGCTGGCGTCGTCCTGACGTCCCCAACCGAAGATACAGTTCAATACATACTCCAGATACTGTATACAGACTCCAACAATGCAGCCGAATACGAGGCCCTGTTACATGGTCTTCGGATGGCAGTTTCCATGGGCATTCGACGCCTGGAGGTGCGTGGGGATTCGAACCTCACAATATCCCAAATAAATAGAGACTTTGATGCCAAGGATCCGAAAATGGCGGCCTATCACAACACCGTCCTAAAGATATCAGCTCGGTTCGAGGGGCTCGAATTTCACCATGTGGCTCGGGAAAACAATCAGGCGGCGGATATCCTCGCCCGCATCGGCGCAAAACGTGATGCAGTCTCCCCAACATCTTTTTGGAGAGGCTGTTTAAGCCATCCGTGGTATGGGAAGGGGACACCGGTAACAATAGTCCGGACCCGGCCACAATGCCCGATACCGAACACCCTAACATAATCGGAGGCTCTGCCACCAAAATAACACCTTCAGCCCATGTAATAATGGCCATCATCGCCCCATGGACAGAACCATTCCTGGCCTACCTAACTAGGCAGGAACTTCTCGAGGACCAAAGTGAGGCACGCTGCATAGTGCGGCGATCTAAAGCCTACAGGGTCCACGAGGGAGAGCTGTATAAGAAAAGCACTACCGGAGTCCTTCAAAGGTGCATCTCCGAAGAGGAAGGACGGAAGCTTTTGGCAGAAATTCACGCCGGACTCGGTGGCCACCACGCCCCAGCCCGGGCCCTTGTAAGCAAGGCCTTCCGTACAGGTTTTTATTGGCCGACGGCCCGGGCAGATGCACAAGACTTGGTCCAACGCTTCGTCGGTTGCCAGCTTTTTGCAAACCAAAGCCATATGCCACCCACCGCCCTCCAAACAATCCTCATTACCTGGCCCTTCGCGGTCTAGGGGCTTGACATGGTTGGACCCCTTAAAGGGGGAACCCATAAGAAAAAATACTTACTAGTCATGGTGGATAAATTCACCAAATGGATAGAAGCCAAACCTGTTAAAACGGCCGAATCCGGACCGGTGATAGACTTCATATCTGGGGTTGTACACCGTTATGGCGTCCCCCACAGCATCATCACGGACAACGGCACGAACTTCACGACCGACGAGGTAAAACTCTGGTGCAGCAACATGGGCATCAAGCTCGATTATGCTTCTGTCTATCACCCACAAACTAACGGTCAAGTTGAGAGAGCAAATGGTCTTATCATGAGCGGCATCAAACCTAGATTAGTGCGGTCCTTCAAGGAATCTAACACGCACTGGGTAGAGGAGCTCGACTCCGTACTCTGGGGACTGCGGACCACGCCGAATCGTACTACCGGATACACACCCTTCTTTATGGTGTACGGCACAGAGGTGGTTCTGCCCTCCGACATAATTCATGACTCACCTCGAGTGCGCATGTACGAAGAAAGAGAAGCCGAGCTCGATCGGCAGGACAGTCTGGACACCCTGGAGGAGGAGCGCGACATGGTAAAAGCCCGTTCCGCATTCTATCAGCA
Organism: Triticum dicoccoides; assembly: GCF_002162155.2. NCBI lineage: Eukaryota > Viridiplantae > Streptophyta > Magnoliopsida > Poales > Poaceae > Triticum > Triticum dicoccoides. Next base: position 31,931,103 of record NC_041384.1, on the reverse strand, counting down.
ACAGGCTCGAAGATATCAAAGCAGAGAAGTACAGGCCAAAACTTATAACATTGGCGAGCTAGTTCTACGCCTGCCGGAGAAGAAAAAGACCAAGCTCGAGCCCAAATGGGAAGGTCCCTTTATTATTGACCAAGTTCTGACCGGTGGAGCGTACCGTCTGTGGGATGCATCGGATAATCGACTTCAGCCAAACCCATGGAACGCAGCCGGGCTCCGAAGATTCTACGCCTAGTGCCGGACTCTATGTTCGTCTCCTTCCTCTGTCCATTTTTTGCATATACATTATCTGTCTTTTCTTTCTTTCTTTTTTTCTTCTTTTTTCTTTCTCAATGCCTTGAAGGGCCAACTTGTGCCTTGCCTGCACACTATTGACGCGCTAACAGCGCTCATTATACCTGGGGGCTTCTTACACATAAGTTTAATTATTTATCTGGGCTTCATGCCCCGCACATGTGTTATTCTTCCGCATGTACCCTTTCTTCACCATTATATGCATCGATATGACTTAAGTTTTGGCCAAGCTGGGTTGCCTGGCTCTTGTATTTATGTCCTACGTTCCGGTTAATTCGGCTAGGGCATAAGGGGAGCACCTCTGCGATTGTTACTGCCGGGTCAGCCGGATGTGTACCTCAGACTGGGTGAAGCCGAAAGCTAGCGTTCTTAAGGGAATATTCGGTCGGTGAACAAAAGATAATTTTTATTTATTTTCCATATGTGCCCCCAGATGTTTTTGCCTGCGTCTCTCCTCGCAGTCCGGACATGCACTTTAGGGCATGTGTACCCAGGGAAAGGAACCCCTGACGGAACTATTCTCCCTAGAAGATGTTTCTTACTACCCATGTAATATAACATAACTAGTTGGGTACTTGTCTGTTCAAGCACTAATGACCCCTACGCCTGGTTTCCACGCATACCCCGGTTCTTATATAACTGAGCGGGTATTCGGATACACTCCGGACTATCGGGTCCCGAGGTTGAAGCGAAAAGGTCCGCCATGACAAATGATTTACAATCCGGCTAGAAGGCATTATACATGTCACTTTAATTACATAGTCACTTAGACTGACTAAATTCCTCTTCTATACCATCCAACAGGCTGTCTAGCCTACAATCCTGCTGGGAATACTTTGCGGCTAATTCTACTTGCCCATACACTAAGCTAACGGGGATCTCTTTCCCATCGGGCCCCACAGGTCCGACCTCGGCCATGTGGTTTGGGTCAGCCTTGGTATACCGCGTCTTCACCATGGCCCAGGCTTCCCTGGCACCTTGACGGCAGGCCGATATCTTCCTTAATCGGAAGCGCCACCGCGCTCCCTTGAGCTTCTCCGCAAGCTCTCCAACGCCCGCTGGCAGGGAGACGGATGGCCACAAGGCCTGGGCAATATCTTGCATCACCTGCCGAACTTGTTCGTGCAGTTGTGAAAGCTCGGGGAGAAGATCACCCGCAGACCCGGGCATCTCCTCTGCGGGACGACCCGTCAGCATATCTGCAGACATAACTCTGCTTAGCCGGCTTCTTCGCCGAACTCTTTTAAGGGTTTGTTCAAGCACTTACTAAAAATGCCGCGTCGAAGCCGCTTATTCTCCTACACGGAGTCCGCAAGCTGGGCTCAAACATCTTTCAGTTCCACGCTCAGCTTGGTATTGGCGTCTTGGAGATTGTTTTTCTCCCGCATGACCTTAGTCAGCACGCGTTCGCTAGCCTTTAGCTGTCGTACGACATGCTGGTCCTCCGGGTTCTCTCCGGAGTCCTCTGCAATATCTATTGTTAGATTCACAGCCATGCCGCACACTATATGGTACCTATCATTCTTTGAAACAAGTGTTACCAGCTGGGGCCTTTTTAGGTTCCTTCAATGCGGCAACGGCGGCCCGAAGTTGGGTATTGCATTCCTCTAGCTCCTGTGACAGTTGAGTATTCTTCTCTGTAAGAACCTGCACAATAAATGATCCTTAAATCAGTTGTGTCAACAGCTTCAAGTCTCAGGGGCTACTGATATATATACTCATCAAATTTTCTTACCCGTACATCCTTTATATACTGGTCCGTGGCTCTGGCTAGACCATTTTGAGCTGCATGGATATACGCATCTCCTGAGTTGAAGGCATCAAACGCCTCTTGGGAGAAACAAGCATCATGGAGTACGGCTCGGTGACGCCTGTGATTCCTGGCGCTCGCCACTTCGAAATTCGTAGCAGATATTTTATCCACATCCTCTGTAGAAGGAGCATCCGGCGTGCGCCTCGTTTTAGCTTCCGCCTCTGTGTCCGGCCCTGGAGCCCGACTGGTAGAGACGTGATCGGTGATCTCTCCGGATATAGTCCGGCGAGCGTTCTTCCTTCTAGGAAACACGGGTGTTATTATGTTTCTAAAAGACGACAACTGCGGAGCGAGGCGTTGCATCATACCTCTGCGCCGGCGTCTCCGTCCGGACCACCTTCCTTTTTAGCATGTCCAGCCTCGGAGCTCCTTGTTGGCGAGTCACCGCGGGCTCGGCATGGCGTCCCGAGGGCCTTCCCTGTAAAACACCGTTTGTGTACGGTAGGTGAAGTGCGTAAAAGGGAATCCATTTCAAAAGTTGGGACTTTGGTCTCGTTTATCTGCGAGGCTGGGAGTAGCCCAGGGTAGTCGGCTATAATGGCCACCATGGCATCATCGCAGCTCAATTGGTAGAATACCCTGTCAATCAGCTCCATGAATATGTCCGGATCCTCTTTAAGGCCGGGGTTGAGGGACCGTTCAAGATCCTCTGGTTGTGGAGGTGGGCTGTTGATCTCCCTTACAGCCTTACGCAGCTCATGCGATGAAATGGAAAGATAAAATATTTGCTGTAAAGATGTGGAAGGGGTGGGTATAAAAAGTGGCAGCTTACCCAGCTCGGAGGGTTGTACATGGAAAATCCATCCCGTGGCTTGATGCGGAGGAACTCCTCTTCCTCTCCCTTGTACAAACCAGACATGATTTTTGCTAAGGCAGCAATTGAGTCCGGCCCCTTACCGCAGCGGGTGGCATCATCTTCGCCGTTGAAGTCCCACATGGGGTGGCCTCGATATTGAAGTGGTTGCACCCCTCGCATAATGCATATTGACATAACCTCGGTTATGGTCAATCCTGATTGAGCCAATACCTTTATCCGGCCCATCAGGTAAAGAACATCTCTATCATCTTCCTCTTGAGGGCTCCGTGGTCGCCAGCTCAGGCGCTTCTTCAAAGGAGCATTATCAAACTCGGGGAGGCCGGTCCGAATAGGATCCGGAAGGGGGACGTCCTCCATATAAAACCCTCTGAAGGACAGTCTTTAGACGTCTTCTTCGGGGTACCGGATAGGTATCCGGTCCCGGCGATGCGCCATACTTCGGCTCCGCCCACTTGATATATTGATCCCCTCTGTGTACGGGGCACAAGGCAGAACAACTTCTTCCACAGCGTGAAATGAGCTTCGCAGCCCAGAAACAGCTCGCGAAGGGCTACGTAGCCAGCGATATGCAGTATGGAGGCAGGGGTGAGGTTGTGCAACTGGAGGCCATAGAACTCCATGAGCCCCCGGAGAAACGGATGGATTGGAAATCCGAGTCCCCTTAATAAATAAGGGACAAGGCATACCCGCTCTCCCTTAGAGGGGTTGGGAAAGCTCTCCGCTTGCTCCCCGCCATTATAGGTGGCGAGCCCGGCTCGAACCGGTACCATATATGCTGGGGGGAGAAATCCCTGGGTCTGTAGCTTCACTAATTGACTGTGCGGGACGGAACACTTCTCCCAATCTCCGGGCTTGGGGCTGCGGGAGCGAGAGGAGGAGCTGCGCTGGCTGGCCATGTTGGGATGGATTTTTTCGGGCGCACTCCAATGAATGCTCACTGAGAGAGGATGGTGTGCTTTGGATCTGAGAATCCTCGTCTCTTTAATAGATAGTTCATTCATATAGCTAGGGTGGTAAATGTAAAAACACCCTGGCTCCTCACATTCGCTTGACACGCGGAAGATGGCCATTATTGGACGCAGAAGCCAAGAAGCGCAACATTTACGAGAAGCCGGACATTATTTAACAGGTACTCAAAGTTTGAAGAAGAACCCGCCTTGCAATGCCGAAGACAATCTGCGCGCCGGACTCATCGTCATTGAAGCCTGGTTCGGGGGCTACTGAGGGAGTCCTGGATTAGGGGGTATCCGGACAGCCGGACTATTTCCTTTGGCCGTACTGTTGGACTATGAAGATACAAGATTGAAGACTTCGTCCCGTATCTGGATGGGACTCTCCTTGGCGTGGAAGGCAAGCTTGGCGATACGGATATGTAGATCTCCTTCCTTGTAACCGACTCTGTGTAACCCTAACCCCCTCCGGTGTCTATATAAACCGGAGGGTTTAGTCCGTAGGACCAAGAACAAGCATACCATAGGCTAGCTTCTAGGGTTTAGCCTCTTCGATCTCGTGGTAGATCAACTCTTGTAATACTCATATCATCAAGACCAATCAAGCAGGAGTAGGGTTTTACCTCCATCGAGAGGGCCCGAACCTGGGTAAAAACATCGTGTCCCCCGTCTCCTGTTACCATCCGCCTAGACGCACAGTTCGGGACCCCCTACCCGAGATCCGCCGGTTTTGACACCAACACCGAGTATATTATAAAACATGTTAAATATCTAGTTCTCATGCGAGTTCTAAAGGTGACACAACAACGGAGAAAAGTAGTTAGGGGTGAAAATTAATCATATACGGACCGGGTAGTGTTGTTTCCCTTTCCTTTACATATTTTCAAGTGAAGTGCATAATGCAATTAGGGATGAAATCAAATACGAATGTGAAAGTGAATGTGACTAAGATATGGTAAGATGTTTAGTCAATTTAGATTAGATACAAATATCTTACAGTTTTAGCAACATAAACGATAACGATATGTCCTCCATAGATATAATCTTAGTACAGTAATGGTTTATAGGCCTGATAGATATAGAAGAACAATTGACCATCCTTTTAGTTTTCCATGTCGGAGAATTGGGTGTAGAATTAGATTTGTCAAAATTGGCTAGCGTAACTTTATTGATCACTGATATATCCATATCCACACTTGGTTCAATATGCATCATCACACTTATCATAGTTGTCTCAATAAAACAAGTTCGTGTTACCCACTTTTATTTTACCAAAACGCTAAGAAGCACATCATTTGTTTTAGTAAATAACTAGCAAGTTATAATTATGAACTTCTTTTTTTACTCTTCAATCTTCGCAAATAACCTTGCTAAACTTATATTTACCTCCCTCTTGTACTAGGTAACGGTGTGGAGTATAGCCATCATTATTTTTAGTAATGGTGTCTGTGTAACTGAAAGATAGTTATCAAACAATGGGGAACAAAAAATGTCATTTTAGTAATAGAGCCATGAAAACATTGGTTTCTTACAGTAGAACTAGGTATGGGTCATAGGTATGGCCCGCAAAAGAAACTAGGTATTGGTATGATAGATATAGAAGAGCATAAACCACTAATTTAGATTTCACGCTCGATAATTTGGGTGTAGGGTTATAGTAGCATTTGCTAAAACTAGCTAGTGCAACTTTATTTGGTCATAGATATATCCATATATATGTCCATATCCACAGTTGGTTCAATGTACGTAAACATATTTATAGTAGTTGTCTTCGTCATACAAATTCGGATACCCACTTCCATCTTAATTCAAATCCACATGGACGCAAATTTGGTGAATATGGTTCTACCGCATCTCTTATGAAAAGGAAAATAAAAAAAATACTCCCACTGATCCAAACTATTTTTTTTGAAAAAAACTTTCAATCTATTCATCAGTTGTCAATACAAAGAACACTATAAGTAAATTTTACATTCAGGTTCATAGACCACCTATCGACAACTACAAGCGTCGGAGCGAGCCGAAGGCGCGCCCCTGTCATCACC
>NC_041384.1:31917453-31924953 GCF_002162155.2 Triticum dicoccoides | reverse complement strand
GGAGCCAGGCAAACATTGTTGTAGTAGACAGTAGAGAAGTCGTCGTGCTAAGGCCCCATAGGACCAGCGCGCCAGAACACAACCGCCGCCGATGAACAGAAGCGTAGATCAGAAGGATCCAACCTGCAGACACACATACGTAGACAAACGAAGACCAGATGCAGTCGGATCCACCGAAGACAAATGCCGACCTGATCCCACGAGATCCATCGGAGACAAACCTACACACGCTTTCCGACGATGCTTGAAACATCACCGAGACGGAGGCTACGCAGAGAGGACCTTATTCCATCTTCAAGAAGTCACCGCCGCCTCGTCTTCTTGAGCATGACACAAACCCTAACAAAACTCAAAAAACACCTAAAAACGAAGCCCTCTCGCCGGCAAGGGCCAGGAACCACCACGCCTCCATGATCCAAGGACCATAGGAGGCGAAGCGGACCGGCGGCGGCACAGGCGAGAGACAGAGAAACCCTAGAAAAGAGTTTGCACGAGAGCTAGAGGTAAGGGATATGATGTGCACCACGATGCAAACTAATTGATGCTCCTTTAATACAACTCAATTAAGTCAATTAATTTGGATCGAAGGGAGTACTAAAAAAATCAAAAGTTTTCTTTTTGTAATATACATAGTCGACTGGTATACTCATTTATGAAGTTCACGTTGAAATAAAATCCGTGGTATTCTGAGAAAAAAATGAAAAAGACTCAAAGCTATATTTAAAAACACTGTTTGGTAAATAGTAATGTCCCAATTATATTTTTCTTCACCGAGAATACACGGGTGCCAATACTTTATGAAACATCACAAGTGAGTAGAATTCAAGTTTGGTATCCCAAAATTTCAAAAGGAAAAATAATAATTTTTTCTAGTAATTCTTTTGTGAGAATAACTTATGATCTATTCATTAACTGTCAAGGTAGCACAAAGAACACAAGAAGTAAAAAAAATACATATAGGTCCGTAGACCACTTAGCGACTACTACTAGCACTGGAGCGAGCCGAAGGTGTGCCACCGTCTTCGCCCCTCCCTCATCTGAGCTGGACAAACCTTGTTGTAGTAGACAGTCGGGAAGTCGTCGTGCTAAGGCCCCATAGGACCAGCGCACTAGAACAACAACCACTACCGATGAAGAGAAGCGTAGATCAGAAGGATCTAATCTGTAGACACACGAACACAGACGAACGAAGACAAGATCCACGTGGATCCACCGAAGACAAACGCTGACATAATCCAACGAGATCCGCCGGAGACAAACTTCCACACGCACCCCCGGGATAGAGAACCTTATTCCATTTTCAGAGAACATCCGCCGCCTCGCCTCTCTGAGTAGGACACAAACCCTAAAAAAACTCAAAAGAGCATGAAAAAACGGAGTCCTCCCGCCGGCATGGACTGGGATCCACCACACCTCCATGGCCCTAAGACCACAGAGACGAGGTAGACCGACGACGGCACCGGCGGTAGGCACAAGAAACCGTAGCCAAAGGGTTTTGTGTGTTTCTCTTGTCGGAGTTTTCAAATTTACTGCGCGTGAAACCATGTTCACCTTTTATATTTTTGATTGACTATACATGAGGCTGTCTCAGTAAGATTATCAATAGGCTATGTTGTGCCAGCTCAATAACTCATAGGTGCTCATAAGATAGGGCGTGTGTGTGCGTCCATTCATATGTGTGAGCGTTTATAGAGATATAAGTGTATGTGTGTATGTATGAACGTGTGCGTTTGTTGTGTTTAAAGAAAAACTAAGCTCTCTCAAAAGAAGCGAAAAAATAATTTCAATTTTGTTACAACACAGGTACAATCGAAGTCCCTCCCAAATTGAGTAACCGAATCCTTCTCTCATCGCAATTAGTATTAGAAAACACATAAAAAATGAAGCAAATAAAAAAAAGGAAAAGAGAAAACACGCTTCCCCGGTTGTCTTCGTCTCCTTTTCCCCACCGCACCGCACCGCGTCTCGTCTCCGTTCCTCTTTCTCCTCATCTTCCCACCTCCTTCGTCAAACCCCAGGGCCAAGCAACCGCCGCCGCCGCCCCGCCCCGCCCCTCCCCACGCCGAATCCGCCGCCCCCGCGCTCCCCCGGCCTGCCCCCCGCGCCGATCCGCCGGAATCCGCCGCAAAGGCGGCGCCTTTCCAGCTCTCCCCCGATGTACAGCAACTTCAAGGAGCAGGCGATCGAGTACGTGAAGCAGGCCGTCCAGGAGGACAATGCCGGCAACTACGTCAAGGCGTTCCCGCTCTACATGAACGCGCTCGAGTACTTCAAGACCCACCTCAAGTACGAGAAGAACCCCAAGATCAAGGAGGCCATCACCGCCAAGTTCACCGAGTACCTCCGCCGCGCGGAGGAGATCCGGGCCGTCCTCGACGAGGGCGGGGGCGGCCCCCCCGGCGCGCCCAACGGCGGCGACGCGGCCGTCGCCACCCGGCCCAAGACCAAGGGGAAGGACGGCGGAGGCGACGGCGCCGGCGGGGATGACTCCGAGCAGTCCAAGCTGAGGGCCGGCCTCAACTCCGCCATCATCACCGAGAAGCCCAACATCAAGTGGAACGACGTCGCCGGGCTCGAGAGCGCCAAGCAGGCGCTGCAGGAGGCCGTCATATTGCCCGTCAAGTTCCCCCAGTTCTTCACAGGTGAGCTTTTCCAGAGGAAGCCAGTAATCCTACCTAATTATTCGTCGCCAAGGATGAGGCGATTTTAGTTGCTGTATAGATAGGCCCTGTGCGTCTTGATCTCGATTGAATCTGATTGGATGAGCATGGATTATTCGGTTCTGGATTCCAGGTAAAAACATGCCACACAAGCTGGCTTTTGTCTGCAGAATAAGCATAATTTTGAGCTGCCATGAGCGCGTCTACTAGATCGATTTGCATTGAACAAACTTAGTTGGTTTAGCGCAGGAATGTCTAGTGAATTATGTTCAGGAACCTTGTTGACTTCTCAATCCTGGCAAAGAAACTTGCTAAGCTAAACTTATAACTACCTCGCTTTTGTACGGGATAATAGTATGGAGTAGAACCATATGCATCTTGATCTGGATTGAACCTGGTTGGGTGAGCATGAATTATTCGGTTCTGGCGTGCATGTCGAAAGTATGCTACACAAGCTGGTTTTTGTCTGTAGATAAAGCATAATTTTGAACCGCCATCAGTGCATAGATTTGTGTTGAACAAACTTAGTCGGTGCAGCGTGGGGATGTCTGACAAATTACACTCAGAAACTTGTTTGATTCTTCAATCCTCGCAAAGAACCTTTGCTAGTTCATAACTTTTTGTTTATCTTGATCTTGATTGAATCTGATTGGGTGAGCATGAACTATTCATAATTTTGAACTACCATGAGCATGTATGCTAGATCGATTTGTATTGAGCAAACTTAGGCTGCGTTGTTTCACCTGTTTTTTGCCTATTTTTCGCGCATGATTTTTCACAGCCAATTGTAAGTAAGCACAACACAGCACAGTTCAGCAACCGCAGACTGAGCCTTGGTCCGTGTAACGTAGGGGTGTCTGGCAAATTATATTCAGTAACTTTTTGACTCTCTAATCCTCTCAAAGAACCTTGCTAAACTTATAATTACGTCGCTCTTGTATGAGATAACAGTTTGTAGTAGAGCCAATTTTTTTCCAGTGACGGTGGCAGTGTGAATTAAAAAATGATTATCAAACCAAGAGTTAACCATAGATCCATAGAAACATTGGTTTCTTACAGTACAGCTTGGTGGTAAATGTAGCAGAAACTTATAATTACGTCGCTCTTGTATGAGATAACAGTTTGTAGTAGAGCCAATTTTTTTCCAGTGACGGTGGCAGTGTGAATTAAAAAATGATTATCAAACCAAGAGTTAACCATAGAGCCATAGAAACATTGGTTTCTTACAGTACAGCTTGTGAGTATGGATCTTCGATTGTTAGTATAGCAAAAATTAGCTTCAGTTCCTAACTGTCTGTTTGAACTAAAACCACGACACTTATTTTGGATCGGAGGGAGTATGAGATTTGAATACCACGAGATTCTCCAAATACTTTCATAACTGGTGTCTGTTTTAGGGTTTGTGTCCTTAACCAGTCAACTATCATATACTGGGGAGCACTTTTTTTAGGTAACTGCTGATGTGCAACTAATGGAGTGTCCCTTTCTCTAGGTAAGCGGAGGCCATGGAGGGCTTTTCTTCTGTACGGTCCACCAGGAACAGGAAAGTCTTATTTGGCTAAAGCTGTTGCGACCGAGGCTGATTCGACATTCTTCAGGTAGTTATCATATATTTCACCTACACACTAACCTTTATTCTCACTGATTTCATCCTTGAATGATTTTTGGTCGGACGTCTTTTACCTTTCTGTAATCAGTTATCTGTTGGTGAATGATTTTTGGTTGGACGTCTTTTACCTTTGGGTAATCAGTTATCTGTTGGTGCCAAATTAACAACCTTAGAGCATCCTTTGCCTATTGTTTATGCTACCTAGATTTATTGCTGAACTCTAATTTGCAGGATATTATCCTGTTACTTGTCCAATAGTTAACAGAAACCAATCCTATGTGTTTGGAACAGTAGATAAGTGTTTGCACAATTGGTATAGATGATTCATAGTCTACTCAAAATTTCAAATTTATTCACTGTTCTGCTTGGAATAATTATATTGGGCGGGTACATTTCATATTGTGAGTTTGTGATTGTTCTAGTTCCACCAGCTTATGTTATATATGCTCCTGCACGGGAGCATCGTATGCGTTGGAATTGACTTCTTGCTTTTTCTACATTGGGACTTCTCTTATATGATGATGACACAATTGCTAGTTGTTCTCTCCTCACTGAGTACCATGTTTTATCTCTACTTTCCATGTGTTGATAATTGGCTTTGTCATCATGTAAGCGAATCTCACACAATATAAAGCGGTTTTATGTGCCAACAAGGACATGCAGGCCTGCAATTCATATTTTAGGGTATCACTTAGGTTTCCAAAGTGTCTCTTTGTAGTAGTTCATCATGTGCAGCAACTAGTGTTTTCACTTTTTTTTACTGCTATGATTTCGAATTTCTCATGGTGGTTCATTTGCGCATGGTTGACAATATTGAGCATGTATGTTTAGTGCAAATTTCTAGATAAGGAGTTAAGGTAATTAACTTGGCATACTAGTAGTACATCATTTATGTATCTACAAGAGCCATATTATTCACCTGTATTACAGGAACATCATAAAAGATTGAAGGCAGATGCCCTCTTCATGAAAATTCTATTTGATGCAGGCAAAAGAGTTTTTGCTAAAAAAACCTTTTGTAAAACGTTCTCTCTTGTGAGGTGTGTCCCAAGATAGCAGCTTTAATAAGTTGCACTTGGTTTGGGTGTTGCTTTTCATGTGCACACCTTAGAGTATGATATGTTTAAACCTTGGCTGAAGTAGGGAACTTTTGATGTTTACATGCAATTTGTTTTAGAAAATGATGCAGTATTAGTATATTGTTGTATGAAAGGATGTTAGTTTATTATGCTTACATTTGTTATGTGCATTAAAATGAATTTTGTGAGAACAAGAGATATGGTCCTGTAATAATTGGTGGGTCAAATCATCTATGCATTCAAAAAAATAATAATTTTGCCATGTTTTAGTCGTAATATATCTTAAGATCTGAGGTCTTACTTTGTAAACATTATCAGATGAGCTGTGTTCAGCCAGATTGAGAAAACAATTTGAATTTTTTCTCCATCCTAAATACTTCCAGAGCTGCACTTCTGATTTCCAGATGAGTAGCTTAACCACACATTGATTCCTATGTTAAAGAGTAGTAACACCTAATGTATATGTAGCCGCACCATAAAACATTTGGCAAATATGTGAGTGGCTAGGTACCATGAACATTTATGCGGGCTGAGCGCATTGCAGGTTATACAATAGGCTTTACATTTGGCAAATATGTAAATAGGGTAAATTTGATATATGCCACTACAAAGTTTCTGGTTTTGGAAAAATACTGTTCTTTGATTTTGAAACATGCCATGACAAAGTTCATAGGCTTTGCAATATGCTATTTCATACCGTTTTGAGGGATTAGACACAATAACAGGTATGCACTTCCCTTAATAGTTTGTGCATGGACAAAGGTACCCCTTCGCCAATTCAACAACACCCCGATCCCCTTTTCTTCTCGTTTCTTTCTGTTTGTCCCAGCCACCACGCCTGCTGCCTCGGCCGCCGTGCCGCCGCTGCTCCTGCCCGCCGGCTTGCCTCCGCTGCTCCTGGTCTCCTCCACCAGTTCCGTTCCTTGCCGCCACGTCCCAGCTCTTCGGACCGGCACCCTTGCTCTTATCCTCTCCCCTTTGTTAACCTAGACCTAGATGAGAGACATGGAGGCAACTAGTGCGGATGCTGGTGGTTGCAGGAGTGTATGATTCCTGCAAATCCAAGTGGTATGTTATTTAAGTCAAGTTGTCAATTGGAACAACAAGCAATGCAGCAGCTACTGGAACATCAAACAAGCAATGCATATGCTGTCAATTTTGCTTCACGTCGCTTTAGCTTCAGGTTTCACATTGCCACCGTGCCACCGTTCTCGGCCGTCATCGGGGTCGCGGACACCGAGCACCAAGGGCAAATAGTGAAAGTTGAGTTGTGCAGCATAGAGCCGGCGGCTGGTTGTAGCACTAGAGGTGGTGGGTGAGAGCAGCACTTGGGAGCAGCAGCTCTGGCGAAGTGGAGGAGCTGGCAGCTAGGAGCAGCACCAGCGACGGCGAGTTTCCAAGGGCCAAAGCTGGCTGATTTCAGAGAGACAGAAAGGAAAAATGGGATTGGGAGCGGCTAGCTGTTGACTTGGCCGAAGGGGCAACTTTGTCCATATACAAAATGAAATACATACATGTTATGGTGTCTAATCCTTGAAAAGGGTATGCAATAGCGTATTTCAAAGCATGTGAACTTTGTAATGGCATTTTTCGAAACAGGGAAACTTTGTAGTGGCATATATCAAATTTACCCATGTAAATATGTCTGAATAAGCTGCATGTTCTTTCTTCTGGATGTGCCCATGTATATTGCTAACGTTCATTTCCTACTAGTTTCCATTTCTTTGTACTGCTAATACAACATCCTTAAGGTTATACCATATTAATGCCCTCAATTTACCTGCAGCATATCTTCATCAGACCTTGTTTCAAAATGGATGGGAGAGAGCGAGAAACTAGTTGCTAATCTTTTCCAAATGGCTCGCGAAAATGCCCCATCAATTATCTTCATTGATGAAATTGATTCCTTGTGCGGTACACGTGGAGAAGGCAATGAAAGTGAAGCTTCCAGGAGAATAAAAACCGAACTTCTTGTACAGATGCAGGTGAGCTTTTGCAGCCTATAATGTTGTGAACTGTTTCTGAATATGTGTTCTCCTTCAGAATATGCGACGTGATTAGATGGATTTCTGCACTTAGGATGGTAAATGATTCAAGTAATTCAGACATGGAGAAGTGATGGCCCGACACATTCTGTGTCCAGATTATGGAA
>NC_041384.1:31903626-31917329 GCF_002162155.2 Triticum dicoccoides | reverse complement strand
CCCGCTTGCGCAGGGTCTGGGGAAGGGTCCGACCACTTTGGGTCTATTGTACGCAGCCTTTCCCTACATTTTTGCAAGAGGCTGTTTCCAGGACTTGAACCCGTGACCTCATGGTCACAAGGCAGCAGCTTTACCACTGCGCCAAGGCTCCCCTTCATTGGCCTCACAGATTCCTTACCACTGTAATAGTGAACTGGTTATTGCATAACACTGGATATATCAGCAAACACAGTAGTGGTATACTCTAAAATGAGTGAATCTACACTCTAAAATATGTCTATATACATCCGTATGTAGTGACCATTTGAAATCTCTAGAAAGACAAATATTTAGGAACGGAGGGAGTAGATTCCTCGCACTAACAGTTTTGGCTAATGCATTTGCTTTGTTTTCCCGTAACTATCCAGGGTGTTGGCCATAATGATGATAAAGTTCTTGTTCTTGCTGCGACGAATACGCCATATGCTCTGGACCAGGTCTCCGGAAACTTCTCAAATACACAGTTGTACCATTTATGGCTTACAAAGATTCTCTTGATATTTCTAGAACAGTTTGATCACCAATTCATATACTAAATCCAGCAGCGGTCGATTGAAATTGAGTGTGTATTAATTACTTCAGGCTGTGAGGCGACGGTTTGACAAGCGTATCTACATTCCTCTACCTGACGCTAAAGCTAGGCAGCATATGTTTAAGGTACTTAAGAAACATCAACACTGCATAAAAAAGTTATGTTCGGAGAAGTTATTATCCTTTGCTTAAAGCTGGCAACTTAAATTCTTCAGGTACATCTTGGGGATACACCGCACAGCTTATCGGAAAGTGATTTTGAGGTCTTGGGTCGTCGTACAGAAGGGTTCTCTGGTTCCGATGTTGCTGTCTGTGTAAGTAATGTTTGCACAACCCACATGTGTCAGTACATTGTGATTTGCGTCTGATTCTTCTGTTTGTTAACAGGTGAAAGATGTGTTGTTTGAGCCTGTGCGCAAAACACAGGATGCTATGTACTTCTTCAAGATAGATGGTGACATGTGGATGCCCTGTGGACCGAAGCAACCAGGCGCTGTGCAGACCACGATGCAGGATCTTGCATCCAAAGGCCTTGCCTCACAGGTAAGAGAAGATAGATGCCATTTGTTTCCTCCAAGAGGCCTCTGTTGAACTGAATTTGAATTACTAATGCGTCTTGCTTGGCTGCAGATTCTTCCACCCCCTATCTCGAAGAATGATTTCGAAAAGGTCCTAGCGAGGCAGAGACCAACCGTTGGCAAAAAGGACCTGGAGGTGCACGAGAAGTTCACCAAGGAGTTCGGCGAGGAGGGTTGAGTAGCACGCCGCCGCGAGAACTTCCTAGTTCGACCCATGCACAGCCGCACCACAGAAATGTATATTGTTTACAACTTTGATTTGTCGCGCTTGGGAGTTAGATCCGCAGATCTGTACACTCTGGTAGCCCTTACTGTGCTTAACTTATGGCGATGGCGGCAGCCTTGTTATGCCGGGCTATCATTGTGCCTCTGTTGTCAACTCTATTTCATTTTTACACTCTGTTGTGCTTGGAATTTTCTGCAAGTGTATTATTAAGGAATAATAATGATTATTAAGGTGGGTAGTCCTTGTGGTGCAGATTGTATAGTTTTGATTTTTTTTCTGCTAGTATCTATTTTATACGTATTTTATTTTACTTTGTTATCGTAGTGTTTATTGGATCATAAATTTATGAACTGAACCTTTCTTTTTTGTTTATTTGGTGCAATGTGACCTGCATCATGTAAGCTCCAAGAGAAGTCTACCTTGTGCAGATTGTGGGCAACGGTTCAGGCATGGGTTACAGACTTGGTTGGGATCTCCACCCGGACTGGTCGCCTCCCCTCGCCGCATGTTCCATCCCAGAATACCGCACCCATCCAATGGAGAGACGAGGCTGTGGCGAATCAAGAGGCGGGACGGCCACCGAGCTCCGCCTGCGTCGTCTCGGCCTGACCGCCTGAGCAGTGGAGGAGGTAGCCTGGATGCGCAGAGAAGCCGGCGTCCGTAACAGTGGTGGCAGCTGCCTGGGTGTCTTTCAGAAGCTCATGTCCTGGGAGGCGACTCAGGTAGCCCCTATATCTCGCCTTCAGCGAGAGGGTAGGGAACCCTCGCTGAAGGCAAGAGCGAGATCGGCCGGCCCAAGAGCGCGGGCGGCCACAACCTCCTTTTTTCTGTTCTTTTTTTAGTTTCTTGTTCCTTTTTTGCTTTAATTTTTAAATTATTTTTATACTTTAAAATAGTCTAAATATACATATTACGAAAAACAGTATAAAAACATTTGGAAAATTTTGATAAAACATTAAAAAATGTTAAATGTGTATAGAGAAAATGTTTATCACGTATACAAAAAATGTATTAGAACATGTATTCCCTTTGTCCCATAATAAGTGATTCAACTTTGTACTAACTTCGTAAAATTAGTACAAAGTGAGTCACTTATTTTGAGATGGAGGGAGTATAAAAATTCGATCATGTATTTAAAAAATGTTAATCAAACATTTGCATTTTTTTGAACAAGTCTTTGAGAAATGTTGATCAAGCATTTGAAAATATTAAATGAGTATAGAAAAAATATTAACCATGTATTAAAAATAATGGACTTTTTATCATGTAGGTAAAAATGGTAATCAAACATTTGAAAAAAATGTTGAATAACTATTTGAACAATGGTGATCAAACATTTGGGAAATGTATGTGTATAAAAAAATGTTGAGCATGTACTAAAAAACTGATGAATTTTTCTGATGATGTATATAAGATGTTAATCAAGCATTTGAAAAGAATGTTGAACAATTATTTGTAAAGTGTTGATCAATCATTTGACAAATGTTAAATGTGCAAAGAAAAGAAATGTTGAACATCTATTAAAAAATAATGATTTTTTCTATAATGTATATAAAATTTTTAATCAAGCATTGGAAAAATTGTTGAACAAATATTTGTAAAATATTGATCAAGCATTTGAAAAATATTAAATGTATATATAAAAAATGTTGACCAGGTATTGAAAAAATGATGAAATTTTTTGACGATGTATATAAAAAAGTTAATCAAGCATTTGGAAAATATGTTGAACAAGTATTTGTAAGATTTTGATCATGTATTTGAAAAATGTTAAAAGTTTATAGAAAAATGGTGACCATGTATTAAAATAATGATGATTTTTTGATAATGTATATGAAAAAATGTTCAACAAGCATTTAAAAAATGATGAACAAGCATTTGGAAAATGTTACATGTGTATAGAAAAAATGTTGACCATGTGTTCACAAAATGTTAATATTGCATTTAGAAAAAATGTTATTCAAGCATTTGAAAAATGTGTATAAAAGTGTTGACTGTGTATTAAAAGAATGTTAAATTTGTATCGGAAATGTTAAATGTATATTAGAAAGTTGTTGTTGACATATACAACAAATGTAGAAATGAAAAACACAGAAAAAATGAAAACGAAAAAAAAAATAAATCAAAAAAAGAAAATAAAAAACTAAAGAAACAAACGAAAACAAACTGGAGAAGAAAATAACATAGGAAAGAAAGAAAAAAGGAAAACAATGAAAAAATCCGGAGAAAACCAGGTCGACTTCCTTCAAGTAAGTCACGCCCCCTCGACTTAAAACTAACGGTTGGTGGGCGAGATGGCTAGCTGTGCGCTTGCTGGCTCGATTCTCCCCTATTTTGTTCCTTTTCCTTAATTACCATGCCCGAAATGGGCTGGCCCGACTAGTGTAGCTGCTTCAGCGAGATATCCTCGCTGAAGGCCAGGTATAGTCAACGCGGGCGACTCATGTGGCTAGGCGACGACGCCGGTCTAGATTTTTTTTCAACAAAGACACCTGAAGGCTAAAGGGCATCTTAGATCTGATTAATATAGAGAAAAACAAAGACCAGTACAATGAATAGGCAACTGCACGTAACATTTTCAGTTCTGCAATAAAGTGCAAATAGGCTTTCCCTAAAAAGAGAAGACAACTGCATGTAGAATGACCCGTAAAATATAAAGTTACATTAAAACTATTAATCTTCTTCTTCCTTTGATTGTATGCCCCCGCCGGAGATTGAAATTTGCATTTGACTCCCGCAAACACCCTCGCCATACCAGGCTTTGGAGACCGCAACAGTCACTCGCCCTTGAGACGAGATCTAAAAGTCGTTGAAGCAACATTGGCTGGAGCATCACCCCATGTAGACAGACTTGCACTCCATCACCACTAATTCAGAGGGTTATAGAAACTAGACGAAGCCACAAAACAACATAGAAAAAGACGTCGAAGTCGCCAAACCAATAAACAACCAAACGATCTCCTTGAAAAAGACACAAACTGCCAAGATAAGAACGGAACCAACATAGGGGACATGAGCTCTCACATGCCTTTCGCAAAGCTGGATCAAACGTCGTACGGTTAGGGAGGAACCGAAGAGACCTTATTCCAACATGTCATCGACGCCACCACCTCATCGATGTCGTGGGAGAAGCAAAACCTAAGAAAAATAAATAAAACAAGACGAACGGGTCCCCACTACTCTTGCCGCCGGCAAGGCCATCAGATGGGGAAGAGGGGGGGGGGACCGAGGTGGCGGCGGGAGTTGTGGTGGTTGCAGTGGTTTTCCATAGGACTTCGTGGCGATGACCTATATTTGGTAGCACAGGTGGAGGACCGCGAGAGCTATATCTGGCTTATAGCAAGATGGTTCTCTTAGGTATTACTTTTATATTCTTTGTTATACTTTCGTTTTTGATTAGTTATTGGCTTTCTCCCATTTTCTAATTTTTTTGTTTCTTATTACTTTCTGCACTAGGTTTTCTCCGATTTTCTTGTTTTCTATTTCGTTTTCATGTTTTCTTTTTTGGTTTTCTTATTTATTTCTAGGTTTTTTAACACAAGCCTACTTTTTCGTATACATTAGGTACATTTTTAATACACATTTAACAGTTCTCAAATACGCGATTAACATTTTTCAAAAAAATATTTTGATGCCCATTTTATTTGTCATACACATATATTCTTTGTATACACCAGGAAATTTTTTATGCACATAATTAATATTTTTCAAATACATGATTAACATTTTCTGAATATTTTTTTGATGTCTACTTTTTTACATACACATTTCACATCTTTTGTATACATCACTAACATTGTTTTATACATGTTTAACATTTTATAAATACATGTTTTTAAATATTTTTTATGTTTCAGTGTCTACTTTTCTCATTCATATTATGCATTTATCGTATACATTAGAAATATTTTTATACATCTTAACATTTTTTAAATACACAATTAACATTTTTCATTTTATGTTTTGACGCCTACTTTTTTCATACGCGTTGTACATTTTAATACACCAAGTGTATTTTTTGTATATGCCAGGAATATTTTTTAAATGTTTAAATATTTTTTTAAATATACATGATTAATATTATTTCACATTTATGTTTTGATATATACTTTATTTCATACACATTGTACATTTTAATAGATCTAGTGTACTTTTAATAAGTCAGGAACATTTTTTATACATGCATAAATTTTGTTAAATATACGATTGACTTTTTTCAATTTATGTTTGGATATCTATCTTTTTCATACACATCATACATTTTTCATATACATTAGAAACATTAACATGTTTAACATTTTTCAAATGCATCATTACATTTTTTTTCAAAATTTTATCTAAAGTGATTTTTGTAATAATATTTTATTCCAAATATAAACAAAATTTGAAGAGAAAGAAAAATGCAAAAATTACAAAGCAAAAAGGAGCGCTTAAGTCCCCACGCGCTGGGCCAGCCCATTGGCGCAGGCACTTAGGGCTAGTTTGGTATACGCGAGGCATAGTCGTGCCCGTGTAGGACATGTACGGAGACGAGGAATGTTGAGTAAAACAAAAGGTGTAGGAGGCCGAATGTGTCATTCTGCTCCCAGGTGGAAACGCATTTGTGTGAATAGTAAATTTCAAAAAATAGGAAAAAAAGAATCAAATTTTTATTATTGGACAAACATATTTTAGTATTCTCCATACGTATAAATTTTCGTGAAGAGATTACATTCGTGACTCTTTGGGTAAAAAAGCAGGCAACCCAAAATACTTAAAGACCTTTCCTCAGAGCATTGATTTAGTTTTGTTGTCCTGAGCACATCGAATGTTATTTCTTCAGGAAATTTTGCATGGGAGCAGAACATCCAGACGTGCAAGTTGTAAAAAAAGTCTGTTCTTTCAATATTTCTACCATTATTTTAAATTTTACTGTTCATCTAGGTGTATATGCACCCGTGCTTTAGATGATAAAAATTATTAGCATGTAAAACTCCTTTTCTTTCTTTGCCCTCTCTTGGGCCAGGCTACCTGCAAATCTTCAATGAACCTGAAGCATGTAAGCTCCACTTGGCAGCTATTTCCTCTGTTCCAAAATAGATGACTCGACTTTGTACTAATTTTAATATAAAGTTAGTACAAAGTCGAGTCATGTATTTTGAAACGGAGGGACTACATACTATCTTATCTTGTGGATTCAGTGGCAGCGGACATATCACTAGTAGAAAACGGAGCTTTAGCGCCGGTTCGTAAGGGCCTTTAGTGCCGGTTCCATAACCGGCACTAAAAGATGGGCACTAAAGCCCCCCCCCCCTTTAGTATCGGTTCGGCCCTGAACCGGCGCTAAAGTGCCACCACGTGGCGTGAGCTCGCGCCCTGGTATGGGGGACCTTTAGTACCGGTTGGTGTTACCAACCGGTACTAAAGGTTTTTTTTTTGATTTTTTTTTGAAATTTTTGAATTTTTTTTTGATTTTTAATTTTTCTGAATTATTTGATGATTTAATCTCTAATCACCTCTCTTAACTGCTCAAGTGTGGATCACTCATTCCAAATCATCTAACTTCCCGACCGGTCATCCATTCCTCTCACTACTCTAGCCCGAGCACGCTTAACTTTCGGGTTCTATTCTCCTTCGTTTCCGAGTCTGCACTTGTTGTTTTCCTGACAATAGTAAGATGTCAATTCTATTAACCCTCAGGAGTTTAGCTTGAGCATGAAGTCACACATTTCACTGTTTGAGTTTGAAACTATTATTTTAAAAAACAGTAATTATTTAGTAACGCTAATATTTCTTGAATAAGTTTGACCATAGTTTGACCACAGTTTGACCATAGTTTGACCAGATTTGACCAAAATTCAAAAAATTGAAATAATTATTTAGCAACACTAATATTTTTGAATAATTATGTAGTAACATTAATACTTCTTGAATAAGTAGTTTGACCAAATTTAACTAATTTTTTTTAAAAAAACTGAAATTTAACCATATCTTTTTTTCCTTTTGGCACGAACCGGTACTAAAGGTGATCGTGGGGCCCCGGCCTGACGCCAGCCTGCCACCACCCCTTTAGTACCGGTTCGTGGCACGAACCGGTACTAAAGGTTCAACACGAACCGGCATTAATGCAAATCCGTTCGAACCGGCACTAATGGTACCATTAGTACCGGGCCAAAATCAAACCGGCACTAATGTGCTTCACGTTTGACCCTTTTTCTACTAGTGTATTTATCACCTTTGAATTTTAGTTTGGTACGTACGTACGTTCGTTGCATGGCTCAGATGCAGACGCTAGTTACTATACACATCTCCATTAAGTTGGCACTACAAAACTTACAAGCGACAGTTATTGCATTATTGCTACGACATGACCTAAGGTCCGTGACGTACTTGGGTGAGCGACACTTATTGCATTATTGCATTATTGCAAGAGCTTTCATAGGTCCAGTCAAGAAAGCACAATCTTAACTTCTAGAAGGTCCTAATAGTCATAAAAAGATCAATAGATCAATGATGGCGATATATGTACTCCCTCCGTTCCAAATTACTTGTCTTGGATTTGTCTAGATACGGATGTATTTAGCACTAAAATGAGTCTAGATACATCTGTATCTAGACAAATCCAAGACAAGTAATTCGGAACGGAGGGAGTATATGCTAGCGCCACCGATGTATATGCTGTCTCCCTTTTCTCTCGATTGTGAATGAGATGCACGCAAGACCTCTAACACAAACATTTGACGAGTGGAGTCGTGTCCTCACGCATGTTTTAGTTGACTCTTCTTCTCTTAGATGCTCATTTTGGAAAACCAAAACCACTAGCGAAGAGATCAACGTGCCCAATTGTGCGTACACATACACAATACTACAAAACACAAAAGAGGTTCATGCATGCATGCATGTACACACAGGGTACGTCCTTCTCACCTATAATAATTTAATGGTGATTTCAACCTGGAGCGCCTTTCCACGTCTTGGCAGGTTTCAAAACCTGCCAAGTGGACAACCTCCCATGGTGGAAGAAAATCACGGGTAGCTAGTGCTAGCTCCTTATTTTTCTCTAGGTACCGTCAGTTTTTTTAACACACTACAGATGCAAACACTCATATATATATATATATATATATATATATATATATATATATATATATATATATATATACGCATACACTCATTTCTATGAATGCATGTATGCACATCCTACTCCTGTGAACACCTTCGAGAGATTGAGACGGTATATCATATTGAGATTTTACAAAGTCACCGCAGGTCCCTCGTAGTCGAAGGGAATATATCTTTCCATTGAACGCGCATTGCCGGAAATTCTGAAATAAATTCAAGATAAATGCGAGTATCAGGACTTAAATCTTGGTGGGCTGGGATACCACTATGCACCTAACCACTCAACAACAACATGTTGGTTCGCAGGTACCGCCAGCTAGATGGCATACCAAGATATTCCAGCTGCAAATGACAACAAACAAATCGCAGTATGTGTACCATTATTAATAAATAAATAGTATAAGAACTGTCCAGCGTGGACAGGATATTTGATTATATTAATTTCAGTCACGGGACACCATGAATACCACAGTTACTTTGTGCATTTTGCCCCAAATTGCAGCTTCATACAAACAGTTCTGCACGGTACACCAATCCATTTTTCTTTTTTGCAAATTTCCATAAAGAAAAATAATACAGGTTCATCGGTATCCATTATACAAATTAGTACACCTGCCATTTACTTTTGTCAATGTTCCGTAAATTTAGGAGATGTGATTTCTGGTGCAGGTTTGTACCATCAAACTAGGAATAGGAAGCATGTCCTTGCCTTTTAGAACATTCTTACAAGCTTACCGCACCTGCTTGTGTTAGTAAAAGAAATATGAAACTGAAAAATAAATTTGTACTCCTAAGAGTATGTATTTCCATTCCTCATATACCATTTAGGCAAACCAAGTTAACTATCTATCATTTCTAATATACTCAGTAATTAGTAGATACCAAAAGACAAATTGTTTCGTCTACTATCACGTAAGATGCGACGGCGACTGACCTAGTCCCCTCACACTTCGCCGGCTAGCTAGTGGATTCTCCTCCCCTCCATATGCTGCTCCAGTGCCAGTGGTTTGAGGGGAATTTCCATGCCTTAGCTCCGGATAGTAGTTTAGGTTATTTTTTTCTCTCGCAGGAGTGACTTTCAGGCGGATGGCAGGGTCCCATCTTCGAGCTAGTCATCTAGGCTCCAATCCTCCTTGTGTTCGTTTGTCAACAGTCGATGGAGCTCCTTGTAGATTCCTATTGTATTCTTTGGGCGCCGAGGTTCTCAAGTACATGTAACTGTGATCTGTTTGCCAAAACCAAGAGGGTATCTCGTCATGCATTCTGATCAATTCAAGGGTTCAATGTGATGACTCCAGGGTGTTGGTCCTTAGGTCCACGTGCATGAAGACTTCCCTGATATCACCGACGAGCTCAGACCGACTCTGGTAGGGGAGGGGTGACACTGGTGCGTCGGCAGCTCGTTCTAGCGACGGTAGACCGGTAGTGGCCCTTCGATGGTCTAGGGACCTTTATATAAATTTTCTGATGTTTGGGCTGTTTTGCACTTCTAGTGAACATTGGTAGATATGACCCCTTTTTTGCAAAAAAGTAATTACTAGATACCCCAAAGTGATTTTTTTTTTGAAAATTTTCTGTCTGAGTCCGTATATTTTACATAGTTTGCGTATATACCTTTTCATTTTAAGTAAAAGTGGCATACTACCAAAACAAGGGGTCATGGCTTTAATTTTCTGTACTACTTATATTGGGGCATCTTAAAATCATTAACGAGATATATTGAAAATGATTTCGTTTAAGTGGCATATTGAATGTGGGAGAACATACTCCCGGTAGTATATATAAGGTGTATTTTCAATATTTTGCCAATATTTTCCATACCTGTTAGTTATTACCATTTTGATCTTATACAGAACGTAAGATCTTTTATATATTCACTTTTATGAGAGTGCGGCGTTTTGGTGCCCAGACTATCTGCACCCGGTTAGAAAAAAAAATCAAAACAAAAACTAAAAAAATTCAAAAAATTCTAATTTTTTTGTAGTAGATAATTTGATGCGCGAGGTTCGCTCCAATTTTTAGATCATTTGGACATCTGAGCAGCTCTCGGCAAAAGAAACAACAAATCGGGGCAGAACAATGCATGAACAGTAAACATTTTTACAGACCCTGAATTTCTCTTTTTTGCCGAGAGCTGCTCAGATGTCTGAACGATTTAAAAATTGGAGCGAACCTCATGCATCAAATTATCTACCACACACAAAAAAAATTAGATTTTTTTAGTATTTATTTTGAATTTTTTCATCAGGGCGGGTGCAGCTAAGCCTGGGCTCAGAAGTGGATTACGGCCTTTATGATCTTTTTCTAAAGATTGCTAGTCAAAGCTAAGTTCGATTGCACGTTTTTCAGGAAGCCATCTGTTTGCGAAAACTGACCGAGTATTTGTGTTGCTAAAATAACAAGACGCCCATGAAATGCATGAACAAAGCATGTGGGCAATGCGAGGCAGCTTGGATGTTGCCACAAGTTAACTGTAAACTCCAGGCATGGAAATTCCTGTCAAAGTCTACTCTCCATATGCTCTGAGTGGATTCCGTGTACTTGACCAATTACCAACCCAAGTTGCAGCAGGCGATATCATCAAAGTGATATTAAAATAAAAAGGTGTGAATTTTACAATGCTTATCCATCCATGTAGCTGTGACGCCATCCACAGAATTGTCCTGCCCTCTTTTAATTACAGGGAGCAGAGATCCTTTGAATCTGCTTATGCTAAACATATGATCACCAGAAACCTAAGCACGTCTACTTTAGTATTCTTGGTGCAAGTGGCAGGCTCCATTCTCTGAACCATACACATCGATCATAAAGGTGACCGAATAGCTATGGCCAGCAAGGGACAAGGTAGTTGCCCATTTGATCTGAACAGGTTGCAAGTTGGAGGAGCTGGAAATGAGGGTGGCTGGTTGGAGATGGGAACTTGAGCCGGCAACTTGTTGGGTATCAAACTATGTGCTGCCTGTCCAAACCCATGGAAAATGTTTTCCCTTGGATACCCACAAGTTGCTGTCCTTCTAGTTCTTACAAAGAGGTTT
The DNA here is from genome assembly GCF_002162155.2 of Triticum dicoccoides. Classification (NCBI taxonomy): domain Eukaryota; kingdom Viridiplantae; phylum Streptophyta; class Magnoliopsida; order Poales; family Poaceae; genus Triticum; species Triticum dicoccoides. The sequence continues at coordinate 31,905,819 of NC_041384.1, read as the reverse complement.
TGTGGTGCTCATCCATTTTCCCTGGGATTGATTTAATGCCTCCTGAAAAAAATCCATAATTAATGCTGACTAGCTTGAATACGTATGCTTTGTCATAAATAAGATGTGCGGTGTATTTATTTGTTTATTGAAGATGTGCGGTGTACTTAGTGCGAATTTTTGGCACACGCTTGTGTACATGCTTATTAGTATGTGCACTTACATGTTTTATCTTATTCCAAAAATAAAAAGGTTACATATTAAAATACGAGCATTTGCAGTCTCTAATATACCAATTATACTATAATTTCGTAGGAATATGGAAACATTTTTAATATGCTTTCACAACAATATATAGATACTACAAAATAAGTTCCATTAAAAATTCCATCCGAGTCTATGTTTTTCATAGTATTTGCTCATAAACTGGTATTCATACATAAAAATGTTATATATTAAAGTAAGGCTCTAATGATAATTTTTCGTAAAACTTGTTTCTAGGTATCTGAGAATTATAAATAAGGTATATTGAGTATCATAAAGAGGTAAACTACATTGATTTAAGAGGTATATTTAATGTGGGAGTACATACTCCCAGAAGTGCAGAAAATTGTATATACTTCCAGAGGTATGTATATACACTGAGGAGAAAATAAAGTTAGTCGGTAGATACAATTAAGCAGAAGCTGCGCAAAAATGTGTTGGCCCCGCATACAGCCAAGTTCTCCCCTCCTTGATTTTGCGACCACAATTTATGTCATGGAGGATCTATTGCTGAAGGCTCTTGACAGATGCTAGATTAACCCTATAAATTATTGGTAGAATTAATTTAGTGATAAATAGCACGTCTGGATACAAACTGGCCGGTATAGAAAAACATGATAAGTAAATTTCATTTTTCTCTTCTTGTATACGTATCTTCCATGTCAAAGTCTGATATTTTGTGACCCCATATACCAACCAGTTGTGTGATGTCTATGAACATAATTTTAGAATTAAACGAATAGTTCTGCATTCTACTCCTTCCGTCTTATAATATAAGACATTTTTATAAGTTAACATAGCTTAAAAAACGTCTTATATTGTGGGATGGAGGGAGTAATTCCTAATTGTTCAATATAAACATGCTCCATATGCTTGATAAGGTATTAGATTGATCGAGTAGCCATGGTTATTTTCACGATGGTTTTCTGTGCATAAATCATGTTACACCTTTTCTCACTTTGATTATAAAACAAACCTTTTTTCTGTCGAGAAAACCTTTTTTCTCTCTGTGTGTGCCTTCCTAGTTTCTATTTTGATGGAGCTGAATCCATTTATATATAGATATAAAACACCATTTTCTTAAATCTGTTGGATTCTAAGCACTAGTAGAAAACGGGCCTATTGTCTCGATTCGTAAGGGCCTTTTGTCCCGGTTCCTGAACCGGGACTAAAGGGTCGGTACTAATGCCCTGTCCCTTTAGTCCCGGTTCAGTCCAAAGCCGGGACAGATGGGCCTCCACGTGGCCTGTGCGCGGAGCCCAGGCAGGAGGGCCTTTGGTCCCGGTTGGTGGCACCAACCGGGACCAATAGGCATTCACGCATCAGCATTTCTGTGGCTGGGGTTTTTGTTTTTTTGAAAAGGGGGGAGGGTTGTGTTGGGGAACGTAGTAATTTCAAAAAAATTCCTACGCACACGCAAGATCATGGTGATGCACAACAACGAGAGGGGAGAGTGTTGTCTACGTACCCTCGTAGACCGGAAGCGGAAGCGTTATAACAACGCGGTTGATGTAGTCGTACGTCTTCACGGCCCGACCAATCAAGCACCGAAACTATGACACCTCCAAGTTTTTGCACACGTTCAGCTCGATGACGATCCCCGGACTCCGATCCAGCAAAGTGTCGGGGATGAGTTCCGTCAGCATGACGGCGTGGTGACGATCTTGATGTTCTACCGTTGCAGGGCTTCGCCTAAGCACCGCTACAATATTATCGAGGATTATGGTGGAGGGGGCACCGCACACGGCTAACAGATCAATGATCAATTGTTGTGTCTCTGGGGTGCCCCCCTGCCCCCGTATATAAAGGAGTGGAGGAGGGGGCCGGCCAAGGAGGGTGGCGCGCCCAAGGGGGGGAGTCCAACTCCCACCGGGAGTAGGACTCCCCTTTTTCCTATTATGAGTAGGAGAGGGAAGGAAGAGGAAGGAGGGAGGAAGGAAAGGGGGGGCC